>NC_045616.1:15174081-15477112 GCF_009829155.1 Mustela erminea | reverse complement strand
GGGAGTGGCAGACAGGGAAGGGAGAAGCAGATACCCCCTTGAGCCAGGAGCCTGATAAGACTTGATCCCAGGATCCTGAGATCGTGACATGAGCTAAAGGCAGACATTTAACTGAGTCACAGGCGCCCCACTGCATTCTATTTTAAAAAATTAATTACCAATATAGAACTAGTCAGCTTCCCCACATGACTCAAATTAAGTGTATTCACATCACCTATATCCAAGTCTGGATTGACCAAATTGTAAAATGAACCTGTCCTTGACTTTACATTTCCTCTATCAAAAAAATAAAACAAAACCAATTAATCAACCAAACAAAACTTGAGCTTAAGGATTTAGCTGGAGTCAGAAAAAAAAAATCAATCTTAAGAATTAAAAATTGTTTTGACCTATTTATTTATGAACAATCAATCATTCGATCTACTAAGCCAATTACTGACACTGCTCTTGGTGCTGTTATTTGAAATGAATCCTTCTGACCATATTTGAAAAGGTAGCTTGTTATAGTGGATGTTTCCATTTAAAATACTTCATCTGCATAAAGTTTTGTGGGAATCACAAACTTCAAACTGGGGAGGATTTAAAAAGTCAGTGCACCTTCCTGACGAAGTCATTTCGTCATGTCAAGATGAGCTTTAGGTACTGGTATGTGCCTACATACTTAAAATGTAATTTTACATTCAAATGACCATACCATTTTAACCACTTTGATGGCCGAAGCTATCTATCAACTGTAGTGAAGAAACGTGTGAAGGTGGAATCCAAGTAGTAAAACTCTCTACTAACCATTACTTTCCATTTCATCACAGCTCATTTCGCAGTAGAGCTATGAACAAGAATCGAACTGATGGAGTTTTGGACCAATGACGTGTGCTTTCACAGAAAAGTGGAATCAGGGAACTTGAGAGTAAGTCTCAACTCAGCCACGACCAAGAGACTTGGCCAAATCATTTCCAGTTTCTACAGCATCTAGTTCTTCGACATTACTCGGAGGAATAGTTTTCAATTTTATGAACTGTAACACTTCACAGGATAATTTGCTGCCAGGTAAGTAATAGCCGGTGTCAATTTTATTTACCTGCTCTGAACATTCTGATGAAAGAGAACACCTGAGAGAGAAGCAGAAGCTGAAACCACCTACTCAGCTGCACTTTAAAAAATGCCTCATAAAAACCTAGCTTTCAAAATGGACCAGACTGAAATGTACTAACTGAGCCCATAAATTTCCTAGCAGCAGACATAGGCAGGCTTGGATTATTTGTCTTGGTGATTTTTTGTACCTGACACCAAAAGCGAAGGCAACAAAAACAATCATGAACAAGTAGGACTTCATCAAACTAAAAAGCCTCTGTGGAGCAAAGGACATCAGCAAAATGCCCTGGTAACCAGAGGTTCCTCAAAAAGTTAAAAAACAGAGCTACCCTACAACCCAGCAACTGCACCGCTAGGCCTTTACCCAAAGGATACAAAAAACTGACTCGAAGGGATACATGCACCCGTTTCTAGTAGCATTATCAACAGGAGCCAAACCATGGAAGAGCGCGCTAATGTCCACCAATGGATGAACGCATAAAGCAGATGTGGCATATGGATCCGACATAGTTATTATTATTAATCAGCTACCAAAACGATAAAATCTTGTCATTTGCAGCAACATGGATGGAGCTCAAGTACAATGCTAAACAAAGAAGTCAGAGAAGACAAATATAAGGCTTCATTCATACAAGGGATTTAAGAAGCTAAACAAACATAGGAGGACAACCAATAAACCAGAGGCAAACCAAGAAACAGACTAGAGGACAGAGAACACACTGCTGGTTACCAGGGCGGGGGTGGGGTGATTAGGTGAGAAACAGGTGACAGGGACCAAGGAGGCCACTGGCTGTGATGAGGACCTGAGCATCAGGTGTTGTATGGAAGCATGGAATTGCGGAATTCTACACTTGAAACTAGTACTATACTGTATGTTAACTGGAATTCAAATAAAAGCTTGGAACAAAACATGAAACACCTTGTCACAACATACAGTTCAACTATTATGGCAGCTACCGTATGTGGACTGCATCAGAGGCCTGCGATTAATTTATGCTGTGCTTCTGAGGCAGAATTTCATCTTTCTTAAAATCCCAGTCAAGTTCAAGAACAGGAGCCTTGGGGCACCTGGGTGGCTCAGTTGGTTAAGCCACTGCCTTCGACTCAGGTCATGATCCCAGGGTCTTGGTATTGAGCCCCATACCGGGGTCCTCACTTAGCAAGGAGCCTGCTTCTCCCTCTCCCTCTGCCTGCTAGTGCTGTCAAGTAACTAAATAAAATTAAAAACAAAAACAAAAAGAACAGGAGCCTTGTTATATTGGCAAATGCCTCCTGTGAGTAACGGAGGGGAACCCAGCCTGGTTTCACTGTTTGTCACACAAGAAAATCCCATGTGTTCTATGTTTAAAACGTAAGCCAAACAACTCAAATCTTTGTATAATGCACTTACAAAAATGGCAGTATTTTTGACAAAAAAAAACCCTGTATCTGAATAATCAGTTATGGTTTTTACAACAAAAAGTATTTCTACCCGGCAGTAGTTCTTACTAAATTAAGTAACACTTACCATGTAGTTTCTACTGTGAAGACAGGTAACTAAGAAAAAATTCCTATAGGCAGACAAAAAGTTTCTCGTGTTAGCCAATTATGGTCTGGAATATTCAGCAGAGGTTTCTTCCCAGGTGTTTTCCAAGCAAATCGTTGTTTTGCTCCACTAGAGATGTAACAGAAATCTAAACTGCTTCATGACCTTAACTGTCATAAGCTGAGGCTCAAGTATTTACTTATTACTTCATGTGATATGGAAACTGATGTTCCATGATTTCAAAATTCCTCCACGTGGAATTAAAAATTAAATCCTCAGGCATCAGAATTCCTATTTGTTTGTGACCTGCCAGTTAGACTTGAATGTTAAATGAAGAGTGTATGTGGTTTTATCAAACAACCTGTCACGATGGACCAACTGGAGGCCTTTCGATGAGCGCTATTTATCATCACTGACACCACCCACTGAAGACAGAACACAATTCTTAAAATTTAATGAAATTCCAAGAGTAAACATTTTCCTATGGGTTTTGGTTTCCAATACCTGCCTACTGGGAGTTAATACTTATTACTTGTTCAACAATTACAGAAAAAAAAATTACAAAAAGTTTTGAATTTGAGGTATATAAAGAATATTCATTAAGAATAAAGTAGTCAAGATTGCCTTTTACTCAAAAAAATCACTTCAAAGAGTTGACCTCCATGTACAAAAGACAAGATCAATCACATTTATCACTGGACACAAAGAATATTCCAAAGATTTTTAAAAATGGTAATTTCAAAAAGGAAAATTAATTTTAACTTTTATAGTTCATTCATTATCAAGACCATACTTGCTTAACAATGTAATTATACTATTGATACAAAACATACAGTATTTACACTTAACTGTACAAAATAATTTAATGTTTACAAAAATATTAGAATGTTTAGAGTTGACTGACACAGTCTTAAGTAATCTCTTCTAGAGAAGTATATAGTAAGACCACTGATTTCCATTTCATTTCTTGTTTAATAAGTCAAAGAAAGGATGCTGCAAGGCTTCATCCAAGGTGATTCGTTTCACTGGGTCGTATTCTAACATTCTTCGTACCAGGTCAAATAGTTTCTCATGTTCTTCATCATGACAGAGCATAAATTCCTGGGGGGAAAAATGTCTGTTTAAGAACGAGATTTAAAAATAGTTTTTAAAAACATTTTTTTTAAACCACCTTGTATCTTTTCTCTTTTACCTTTAATGGTTTGCAGCGTCTCCTAACATATCGGCCAGCGGAACTGTGTTCATCCCAGTCCAGCTGGTTATGGTGGAAGTACTTGCGTTTTCTATAAGAAAAAGTCTGGGTCAGTAAAAACAACTGAGGAGCCACATGTTTACCCTGCCCCCACTGGAACAGATGGGAGCATGGACGGCTCTATAGACACACATACACATGCATACAATTTTTTGAATCTCAGCAGTTACGGATCAGATACTTCATGGTGCATCTTCCTCACTCTCACACCCTCAGGGGTTTCAGCAGCCCACCTAAGTGGCTCATAAGTACCATACATAGACCAGTGTTGGCCTCCGGATCCAGTCCTCTAGGAGTTCAGATTTCACTAGATCTGGGAAGCGGTGGCGAAGTTCTGTTTGCAAACCACTCTAGCATCTTGTCCAAAGGCAGACACCTAGCTAGCAGTAGTCCGGAATACAAATAGATCGAAAGGACTCCAAGATCAAGCTCTTTTTACTACTCTCTGTATTATGTTTTTATCAAGTTAGGAAAACATTTATGCAAAGGTTAACCTGAATGTAAAAAACACCACCTCTGTTTACTAGATCACAAGGTAAATACTGCATTACTTTTAAAAAATTTGACTGCCTGGGGGAAAAGAATCCAAATCTGAAGTCCTTGGGATAAGCACTGACACCAAAGTTGGGTTCTCTATAGTCTGAATACAGGGCAATACACGTACCTTGTTTTCTGAATCATGTGTGTTGGTATGGGTCCTAGTATTCGTTCCATCATTGCGAGGTGCTCTTTACTATCATGAGTCTAAAACACGTAAGAAAAACGAATTTAGCACTTTCTCTTGTGCTACATGCACAATAAAGGAAAATACAAGAAAACAGCACTGACACAAAGGGCTAGATTAGACAGCTGCACGGCTGATATTACACTCTACTTCAAATATGGAACAAAACTGAATGAGCCGTATTCTCTGTGGAAACCAGTAAAACCGAAGTCTTTCTGATACCCAACAGTAAGGTTCTGGATAGCAGAAGACATGGAATTTAATGTGAAACTGAACGTTTTCCTTACTTATTTTCAATTCATGCACTGTTTGCTGAAAAACGACTAGGAAAGAGTATCAGAAAACTGGTCTCCTCACTTACTCAGCTGCTGACCCCAAACTGGCCTCCACTCACCAGTGAAAAGCAACATGTTAACATCTACTCTTTTCAGGCAATAAAAATCCAGGGCCAGTAATTCTCACAACAATCCTGAGCTCCATATATGGGAATGTGCGTGTCCAAGAAGCTGAGATACTAGCTTGTAAATGAGGAAAGGTGAATTATGGACCTAAGTCAAAACTCATATTATTAAGTCATACAGGAGCAGAGCTCTGGCTGAAGGAGAGACACCTGCACACTTACAGCTGAGATGATGAGCTCTCTGATGAGAGGGCAGCAAACTTTTGTGAAGGTCCAAACATAAGTATTTTAGGCCTACCTGGCCACAAATGGTCTCTGTCACATATTCTTTTTTTTAAAGCAGGCATCAGGCAGGGTATCATCTGCCAACTCTCAGTCTGAAGAGCAGAGGCTGTGGGTAATGCTTTTTAAAATCTATCAACTACTGTTCCTAGCACCCCACCTCCACCACGTGGAGTCCCAAATCCATGACAGGAGCAGGTAATACTAGCTCCACACATTTATCTTTATGTTTCTAGAATACCACAAGCGGCGGGGGTGTGTGTGTGTGTGTGTGTGTAAATTTGGGGGGGGAAAAAAAAAAGAATACCACAAGAGAGTCTAAAAGGTCATCTGGCACTTAGATCTTAATCACCAGCCAGAAGCGAACTGTTCCTTTTTCAGAATCCTAGACACCAGCCCATATTTTCTGATACCTTGTTTTTAACTGTTGTGGCTTGCTGAATCAAAGCAGCTCATTTGATACAAGTTCAGGGTCATTTCCTTCTAGAATTAACTCCTCTTTCTTGGCTTGATACTGAACCCTCAACACCTAGCCGCATCCCAACCCTTCTGGTGTATTTTCACCCAAGAAGGGTCATATTCAACAAGAAAACCATGCTCCTGAACACACTGTTGGGGAAATGAGCACACACAGATCTCATCTTGTAATGGAAGCCCAGTGTCCCTAACACCCTTGCTCATGCTCTATAAAGAACTACAAACAGGAAAGAACTGGCTACACTTAAGGGCATTTCCCCACCATTTCCCCTGGGGCTCTTTGCAGTAATAGTGCATCCCTTCAGAGTGATTGCTCAGAACAGTCTTCATTCTTGCAACAGATGTGGCAAAAAGCTAGCTCCACATTTAAAAAAGAATTCCTTAGTTTAAGACTATTTTGGAGCGTGGAACTTAAAACAGAAAACAAGTCTCCTCGTGTTAATGATCTGCACTTAAGACCTCAGAGTGATTTACACTCACAAATCATGGGAAGCAACTTTTATAGGTATCAGAATGAAGGTGGCAAACCATCCACTCAACTTTTTCTGACCCTCAGCTTACCGCCACAAACCAGATACACCACCTCCAAGAACTCGTCACCATGGTTCTAGATCTCAAACTTGTCTATAAACTCAGAGTACTTTTTTTTTTTTTAAGATTTTTTCTTTATTTATCTGACAGAGATCACAAGTAGGCAGAGAGGCAGGCAGAGAGAGAGGAGAAGCAGGCTCCCTGCAGAGCAGAGAGCCCGATGTGGGGCTCGATCCCAGGACCCTGGGATCATGACCTGAGCCAAAGGCAGAGGCTTAACCCACTGAGCCACCCAGGTGCCCCACTCAGAGTACTTTTAACAGGATTGCTGGGGATTAGCAACAGGAGAAGGCTGGTGACAGGCCCCACAAGCCTGAGACACAAGTTCTACCACAGCCACCACCCAAGTGACTCTGAACTCCTCACACTTCCCCTTCACCCTTCAAGTCATCCTCAACAGGAAGCAGAATGTGCCCAACCGGCACCCCCATCACTTCCAAAACAGATCACAACACTTCGGTCACACTACAACCCTACTGAAACTTCGTCAATGCTTATACAACTTAAAGCTTCTAGGAGACCGTTAAATTTCAGATGTAAGAAGAATTATGACAAAAGAAAGCAGGGACTTAAATAAGGTTTCCTGCTTCGTTTTGCCAAGTAAGGATTTTAATTAAAAAACAAAACAAAACAAAAAACTGCCAACAACTATTATCATTATTCCTTAAAAGGGACATTTCAGTACCAAAAACAAACAAAAAACCTGGAGGAATGATCTCCAAATAAATGCCAGAATGACAAACTCACAAAATCATTTTCACTTTGGATTGGTCTACATTCTGGATAACACTAACTTCTAAAAATAAGTACCTTTCTATCCAAACAGATTCATTAGTCAGTCGCTGCATCATTTTCCCACTTATGCAAGATTCTGACAGCACTGTTTTTAATTCCCCAACCAGAGTACGTTCTTTTATGCCTCCACTCATTTATGGGTCCAGCTTCCTCTTCCTAAGCCGACCTCCACATTCTCTGGTTTTCTGACAAAGCCCTCATATTCCTTCTAGCACTGGCTTAAACTCACCACACCTCCTCAGTGATGCCTTTTCAGAGGAATCGAACTGTCCATCTTTCCTGGGTTCCCACTACACTTTCCACATTGTCCCATGAGAGCAAATACACCACACTGTACTGTAAGCTCTCCCACGTCTATCTTTTGCACAACTTCCTTGAGGACAGAGATGTTGTCTTTTCATCTTTATACACCTAAGCGGCTTGAAATGTGCCTAGGGGGTCACAGATGCTTAATACAAACATCTCAAATACAATTTATTCTTCCTAAATCACTTTATAAAAAAGACTAAGTGACTTGGTCATGGTCATGCTGACAGTTAACATAACCAGAATGGAATTAAAGCTGGCCACAATAAACTAATACAAACTTATGCAGGAACTCAATAAAAAAATGGAAACACAAGACAATATGAACTCCAATCACATGCAAAATGCACTATGACCATTCACTAAGAGTAGTTCCCCCAATTCTGGTTTTAGAGAAGAATGACCATTTTCCATATGTAAATTTTAACCTTAAGAAGAACATTACAGCAACTTGTCAATATGGAGGCCTAAATTTTCATATGCCTTTAACACTGAGAATTATGAAATGCTATTTATTAAATACATACCTGAAAGACTGTGAAACCAAGGTAATATTCAATAAGAATGCAACCTATGCTCCAAACATCACAAGGCTGGGACCAACCTAAAGCTGTAAAAACAAAAACACATACTTGTTTTGTTTTTAATTAATCTGACAGAGAGAGAGAGAGAGAGAGAGGAGCAAGCGAGCACACACACACACACACACACACACACACACACACACACACACACAAGTAGAAGCAGCAGCAGACTCCCCGCTGAGCAGGGAGCCTGACGCGGAGCTGGATCCCAGGACCCCAGGATCACGACCTGAGCCAAAGGCAGACACTCAACTGACGGAGCACTCAGGTGCCCCCCAAAACGCAACACTTGTATATGCAACAGTTTTTAATTGCCAATACCCTACAGCCTTCTCTGCATGGGGGCCCTTTTCACCTAGCCCACTTGGGAGAATAGGACAGTAAACTTAGGGTTTACTTTTTCAGTTTTATATAAAATGTTACTCAGTATGTTCTCATAATTCTCCACATCCTTACAAGTCAGTGCTTTAATCTAGGGGTGGGGGCATTTTATGTAAAATAAGAAAAGGGCTAGCAAGTATTTTCCACATGTAACTACCGATTTGTACAAATATTCCATCATCTTTGAACTGCATGCAATGGGAAGCACGGTTATACCCAGTTCATGGTTGCTCCAGGAAAATTTACATTTGTATAGCAAACACAGGTTGACAATCATCCTCAAAATGTAATTACTAACCATTTATTATTATCAGCTTAAAGGCAGAGTTTATCTCTTGCATTAAAAAAATACCGCAATTTTACATAAATTATGATTGTAATGGTACTGTAAGCAGTTTCACTATAAGCAGAATTATAGAGCCATTTATAGTTCACAGGATCTACTTATTCTACTTATATATGTGCTTTTTAGGCTATCGGTAAGTGATTTCACGTATACTTTCTCTTTCATGATTCTCAATGGCAGTACCATTCAGGAAAGAATAAAATACCTAGTCTTCTTAAGCCTACTTAATTGGAAAGGAGAAAAAAAGTAAACCGTACGGATGTTTTCAACTTTTAAAGATCAAGCATTTAATAAAATAATAATGTATAAATAAAACCTACTGTAAAGACATCCCAATTACTTTCAATAACGAAAAGCACATTCAAAAACTTGACTATGATTTAGTCATTTTATTTACTTATTTCTTGATTTAGTCATTTTCGTTAATGCTCACAATGCCTACTATCTGAACAAATGGGTAACAAATGGGTTCTACCTACAGTGACACACACAAAAAATCTGCAAATGATAGATCTTAGACCTAAAATGAAGGTTTTCTTCTCCAGCCACTCCCATCTTCCAAAGCAGCTTTGTTCCCAGATGACCATAACCTTCTGCCACACACTGTTCTAAACCATCCCATTCTCTGGGAAGTCAGCGCTCAGACTCTTTGGGATTTCCCACCATTCACATCTACCTACCTCTCTCAGCCTCATCCACTTACTACCAACGCGCAAGGCAGGTGACCAACTGCCCTCCTCAATGGCAGCCCCTGATTTCATCTTCCTCTTCAACCTAATTCTGCCTCAATCCTCAGGATCAGTAATCCAGAAACACAAAGGGCCCTTCTAATTGCCCAATCTGCTGATTTCTTTTCCTCAAGGGCAATAACCCCAATTCTGGATTTATAGCCGCTATCTAGTATGGCCAAACTTGGAACTGTGTTATGGTCATTCTTTTTTTTTTTTTTAAAAGATTTTATTTATTTATTTGACAGAGAGAGATCACAAGTAGGCATAGAGGCAGGCAGAGAGAGAGAGAGGAGGAAGCAGGCTCCCTGCTGAGCAGAGAGCCCGATGCGGGACTCAATCCCAGGACCCTGAGATCATGACCTGAGCTGAAGGCAGCGGCTTAACCCACTGAGCCACCCAGGCGCCCCTGTTATGGTAGTTCTTAAGAATTACTGTATTTTACCCAATCTAGGAGGCTGTTAACAGAAAGACACACAACTATTTTATGTACTAATAACAAAAAAAAAATGCCAGTTACTTTGTATTGTGTGTGGGGGGGGTAATCTGCATCTTAAAATTGACAACATAGGAAGTCGTATCCTTTCAAGATCTGAAAATAGCTCTCTGTCCACAGACTCTTCCCATACTTCTTTTGCCCTCACTGAAGCCTTTAGTCCTCAACCATGAATACACTTTCTAAACTACTGCAACATAATAGATGCCTGCAGACCAGCTAAGCAGAAATCCTATTATCACCCATTTCAAAGACCAGTTTAAGACCTGTGCTGTCCAACATGGAAGCCACCAGCTAACATGAGGCTATTTACAGCTAACATTTAAACTAAAATAAAATTTAAAATACAGTGTCTCAGTCACACCACCTACACTCCAAGTACGCAGTAGTCCACATGTGGTGAACAGTTACCAAACTGGATACTGCAAATACAGAAACATGGAAAGTTCTACTGGCCAGCACTGCATAATATTCTCAATTTCCTTATGTCTTTAGCAATCCTCTACTCCAAGTGGAGTTAGTTTGTTTTCCTACTCTTATTCTGAACTACCAACTCCTGTTGCAGAAAAAAAAGACTCTGCAAAAATGTTCTATCCAACCTCAGTTGGACCTTTTTGCTAACCAGCCTATTCCATGTAACCATGTCTCAAGAGCACCTGATATGAACTTCAGATGGGGGTTCCCATCTGAACCCCCAACTTCCTCTCTGACACTTCTCCACTCTATTAACAAGACCTGGTCTCTGACATTTTGCAGTGCAAGATATGCACTCTCTTACTGAAGTCCCTCTTCTTTCAAAACTCGGTACCTTAAAGTAATTTTCTTCTTTAATCTTTCTTAAGTCAAGGATTATCAAACTGCTCCTCTTAGATGGGACCCTCTTCTTCTTGACCTCCACCGGCCCTTTACCTACATGTCTGCAAACCAGAACTTTAGCATTTCTACAGCACCATGCTATTGTAACATGAAAATTGGTACCACCTTTACTTCACACTGCCGTGACATACCTTGTCACTAGAACTTGCCCTTTTATGATCTTGTGTGGTTAACTTGCTTAAAAAATAATCACTTGGTGGGCACCTGGGTGGCTCAGTGGGTTAAAGCCTCTACCTTTGGCTCAGGTCATGATCTCAAGGTCCTGGCATCGAGCCCTGCATCGGGCCCTCTGCTGAGCGGGAAGCCTGCTTCTCCCTCTCTCTCTGCCTGCCTTTTTGCCTACTTGTGATCTCTGTCTGTCAAATAAATAAATAAATAAATAAATAAATAAATCTTAAAAAAAAAAAAAAAAAAAAAAACCACTTGGGGGGGGCACCTGGGTGGCTCAGTTAAGCGTCCAATTCTTGATTTCAGCTCAGGTCTTGCTTGATCTCAGGGATTTGAGTTCAAGACCTGCTCTGGGCTCCATGCTGGGCATGGAGTGAGCATGCACACAAACATAATTAAAAAAGTAAAAATTAAAAACAACAAAAACCAACCACCTGGAATGTCTTTACAGATGGTATCACATTTTTCCCATTCAAAAGAAGTATTTGTAGCCATGTCCAGACAGTTTTTCTTAGGACAGATAATCTATTTTCTGTACACTAAGAAAATCACACCCATCCCTCTATCTGTCCCCTAACAAAAGATGTGGAGGAAAAAAAACTCTCTTAATTATAGTATCAGGAAGGGTGGTGTCCACTGACCCAGAATGACCTCTGGAGCTCTGTAATGCCGTGTAGATACCAAAGTACTATGATGTTCATCATCATACGTTGCACTTCCAAAGTCAACAACTTTGATATCCGTATTTTTCAATGTGCGTTCATCACGTTTCTAGAAAAATACAGTTGAGTCAACATGAAGATCAGTAAAGACACGAAATACTTTACAGCACTTCAAAAGACATGCACATGAATTATCTTTTTGATTTTCAACATAACTCCATGAGAAAGGTAAAGAAAGATTATCCTTTTTTGGTTAAATATCAGGATATAACCAGCCTCAGAAGTGAAAATAAAATTCCTCATCCAAGATCACAAAAACAAATTAAGTTTAAAAACCACCACCAAAATTAAAATAAAACTGTAACTTACCATTTTAGAATTATATTTGACTACATAGTCAGACTTCACAAATAAAATATTTTCAGGCTTCAGATCTGTATGGGTTAACTTATTATGATGCAAAACTACAAGAGAACAAAAAGACATTTTTAGTTTCACTTATGTATTTCATCTGTATTGGGGGACACTTAAGATTAACAGTGATATAGGAATTTCATCTTTACCTATAATGTGTATTTTTAGTAACAATATTTTGACATGTTGCTTATACAGTGAAAACTTAATTTTCTGGTGTTTAAAATTTATCAAGTATACTTACAATTTATAGACTGGCAGATCTGATATGCCATCTGCCTGATGTGGTCAATTTGAAATGGTAGAAAGCTATTTTCTTTAATGAAATCATAGGTACTAAGCCCCAGTAGTTCAAACACAATACAAACATGACCATGATGATCAAACCATTCTAGCATCTGGACACATCGGCTAAAACAGATCAAAATAAAAACAAGTCAGTTCACAGAATTCTGGTTATTTTAGGCAACAGGACAGATCACAGTTTAAGTTTATACTTACAAGACACTATTGGGATCAGTACTATTTAAATGCTCCAATACTTGGATTTCTGAACGAGCTGCTTCACGGTATCGACCTACATTTTTTACAATTTTCACTGCTACATGCATGCCATCCCTTAAAAACAAAATTAAGATGAAAACCATTTATGTATAGGAGCAGGATGAAGACATGTGTCCTCTAAAGCATAATCTTACTGAGTAGTCTTTCAGGACATCTTATATCCAATTCCACATAACATCCTTTCAAAACAACCTGACAAAACACAATTTCTATAAAGCAATTAATTCCTTAATACTCAAAAATTTTAATGTTTTCAGAATTTTACATTTACCTAGACTTCATACAAAAGTTAAAAAAAAAAAAAAAAGATAAAAATAAAACCTCAAATAGAACATGCTACTGCTAAAAGCGTATGCTCAGACCCAACCTATGCCAGAAGGCGCACAGGTTGTTAGTGACAAAGACAAGGCTTGTCCCTATGCTCCTCAGTCAAATGGAAAAAACAGACACATGAACAACTTACAAGGTCAGAAGTGCTTCCTAGGAGCTACTACACAGCAAAGAGATGGGCAAGCCTAACAATTAGGGGGCTAAGGGAGGCTCAAACTTATTCAGAGAAGAAGCTGACACGTGACTGAGCCCTGAAAAATAGCTAACAGTCTTTAAGATTTGGGAGGAAAAGTGAACACGTTCAAACAAAGGACAGACCATCAGTAAGTCATGAAGCCAGGAAAATGTTTACTATATTCACAGACTCAAGTGAAGAGAAACAGCTAGTGTGGGGCACAAGCTTTAGATCAGGGTATCTGTAATACTTTCTAAAACGTATCAAGTGGGGCGCCTGGGTGGTTCAGTGGGTTAAAGCCTCTGCCTTCGGCTCGGGTCATGATCTCAGGGTCCTGGGATCGAGCCCCGCATGGGGCTCTCTGCTTGGTGGGAAGCCTGCTTCCTCCTCCCTCTCTCTGCCTACTTGTGATCTCTGTCTGTCAAATACATAAATAAAATCTTTTCAAAAAATAAAAATAAAAATAAATAAATAAATAAATAAAAATAAATAAAACGTATCAAGCCGTTTCTTGAGGAAACGGGTTTCTTCAAATTCCTTTTGTCTTCTTTTCTAAATCTGATCTTCCTGAAGATGAAATAGCACTCAAGCCTTTTTTTTTTCTTTTTCTTAAAACTCTGGTCCTTCCACTTTACACAAGAAAAAAAAAACTTCATACCCCCCCCATTAGTATATTAAGATATGTGCCGTAGGGGGCGCCTAGGTGGCACAGCCCATTCAGCAGCCAACTCTGGATTTCGACTCAGGTCATGATCTCAGGGTCATGAGATCCAGCCTCACGTCTTGCTAGGTGAGCACCACCACAGAATCTGCTTGAGATTCTCACTTTCCCTCTGTCCCTTCCCTCAGTCTCCCTCAAAACAAATAAATTAACCTTAAAAGAAAAAAAGAAAAGATATGTGCCCGAGACTGTAAAATGAACAAACCAACCACCAACCAACCAACCTTGAGCTTTCTAGTGGCTGGACAGCAAACCTTTTTTCTAAGTCTGGTGGTTTCCAATTCACTGTTTTCAAAAAGCCCCAGTGAAACTGTGCCCTGATAAATCATTAAAAACTTATTTTCATGATAATCTCCCTATGACACCTTGCATGTATCTCAAGACTTCAAAGAGTTGCTATGAGACTTCTATGACAAAACTCCTTCTAGTATCATCTATGTATGACCCAAGTTTTCTCAGTGCTTATTAGCTCTGAGAATGAAAAATTAATAAAGCTGTTAGCTAAAACTACTTCAGTAATTACAATGAACACTTGTATACTTTCAACTTACAGATTACATGTCATCTTTTAAAAAAGGAAACACTTTTAAAAGCTATTATTTATTTATTTATTATTTGGTAGAGAGAGAAAGATCACAAGTAGGCAGAGGTAGGTGGGGGGGCAGACTCCCTGCTGAGCAGGGAGCCCAATGTGGGGCTCAATCCCAGGACCCTGGGATCACTACCCGAGCTCAAGTCAGATGAAGCTTTAAACCACTGAGTCACCCAGGAGCCCCGAAAAAGGAAACGTCTTAAGTTAAGCACTTGAAGTATGTTTATGACTACATGTATTCCTTTTTTTAAAGATTTTATTTACTTGTATGAGAGAGAGAGACACAGTGAGAGAGGGAACATTAGTAGGGGGAGCAGGAGAGGGGGAAGCAGGCTTCACGCTCAGCAGGGAGTCCAATGCAGGGCTCGATCCCCATGATCTCAGCCAAAGGCAGCCACTCAACCACTGAGCCGCCCAGGCGCCCCATGTACTCCTTTAAGCCCAAACTAACCCAATACAAGACACATTTCCAATTAACTTTTGTATTTAGGTCAAATAAGTATCAAAATTTGCAAAGATTTCTATTTAATCAATTGAATACCATTAATTGGAGTATCTCAAATACAATTTGGAATCTCAAGAAATTTTAGTTTATTTTTTTTAAAAGACTTATTATTATTTGACAGAGATCACAAGTAGGCAGAGAGGCACAGAGAGAGAGAGAAGGAAGCGGGCTCCCTGCTGAGCAGGGAGCCCGATGCGAGGCTCGATCCCAGGACTCTGGGATCATGACCTGAGCCAAAGGCAGAGGCTTTAACCCACTGAGCCACCCAGGCACCCCTCAAGAAATTTTAAAGAACAATGATAGGGCAACTGGTGAAGTCTGAGTAAGATCTGTAGATTATCTAGCAAAATTTGAAAATATGACATGTGTATATACAGAGAATGAGAAAGAAAATGTAAAACGTTAACCCATGGAAAATCTGGACGAAGGATATTTAGGATTTTTTCTGTTTTAGAGAAACTTTTCTAGAGGTCTGAAAGTATTTCAAAATTTCTCTTTACATTCACATTTTTGTTGCAGAAAAGACAGGGTGATAATAAAAGATACTTAATATACTTTATGGAAAATGGAATGAAAATAACTTCAAGAATAAAACATGTTTAAGCATTCAAGAAGAACTGATTCATGGCTAACATTAGGTATATCAAGTTGCTAAAGTATTTAGATTCCCTCAAATATATTTAAATAGAAAAGTTTCAAAATATATTAATGTTTAAATAAGGTAAAAATCACCTCCTTCCCAACTACTTTATTTTTATTTATTTTTTTAAAAGATTTTATTTATTTCAGAGAGAGAGAGAGAGAGATCACAAATAGGCAGAGCAGCAGGCAGAGAGGGGGAAGCAGGCTCCCCGCTGAGCAGAGAGCCCTATGTGGGGCTTGATCCCAGGACCCTGAGATCATGACCTGAGCTGAAGGCAGAGGCTTAACCCACTGAGCCACCCAGGCGCCCCCCACAACTACTTTATGATGAAAAATTTTAGATGTCATTTTAGAGATGTGCAGTTGAACTGGTTTTAAAGAGGTTCACTTATAAAAAGTTTGCAAACTACAGAACAGAGATCTGGAGGAAAACGTTAAAACAAGACACAGAGGGCCAAATCACAAAGGGTTTCATATTAAAGAATCTGGCCTTTATTCTGCAGCCTTTCAATAACAGAATTTCTTCATAGTTAAGAAGCTAACTCAAGGGGTGCCTGTGTGGCTCAGTCGGTTATGTATCTGCCTTCAGCTTGGGTCATGATCCCAGAATTATGGGATCAAGTCCCACATGGGGCTCCCTGCTCATCGGAAAGCCTACTTCTCCCTCTTCATGCCGCTCTATTTGTGTTCTCTCTATATATCTCGTCAAACAAGTAAATAAAATCTTAAAAAAACAAAACACCTAACTCTAATATGCAGATTTGGGAATAAAGGTTTTTGTTCTGTTTTCGTTTTGTTTAAGATTTTTATTTATTTATTTGATAGAGAGAAATCACAAGTAGGCAAAGCAGCAGGCAGAGAGAGAGGAGGAAGCAGGCTCCCTGCTGAGCAGAGCCCGATGTGGGGCTCAATCCCAGGACCCTGAGATAATGAGCCAAAGGCAGAGGCATAACCCACTGAACCACACAGGCGCCCTGTGTTTTTGTTTTTTGTTTTTGTTTTCTTTGCCATAGAAGCTTTTATTTCATGAAGTCTGAAGAAACAATGTACAAAATCTGCATGATATAAAGCACAACTGTGATAAAATGAAATTCTTCTAGTAATATCTAGTACTTAATAGCAGACTTTTCTAGCTGTAATTACGAATCATTCCCCCAAAAGCTGGAAGGTTCCAAAACCTTTTATTTTTAAGATTTCATTTATTCAAGAGGGGGAGAACAAACTCGCTTATGAGCATGAGCAGGGGGAGGGGCAGAGGGACAAGCAGATGCCCCACTAAGCCTCCCTAATGGGGGCTCGATCCCAGGACCTGGAGATCATGAACCTGAGCCAAAGGCAGACACTTAACCAACAGAGCCACCCAGGAGCCCCTAGAAGGTTCCAAAACCTTTTAAACAGAAGATGTTCCCTTCCAATCCTTAATGACACTCCAGGGTAGACTGCTTTTTGCTAGGCCATTTCTTCCACTGCGTGATTTTCAGATGTGGAATACATGTTTCCCACTGAGATTAGAAAAGCTTTATTGTCTCTGCTATTCAAAACTAAAGCAAAGCACTCTAAATCTCACGTAAGGGTCAAGGCCTAAGGTCTAGGAAACCCCTTTACTTGAAGACCCACTTTAATTTCAACAAACACCATCCACAGAATTTGTCAGGTTTTTGTTCACAAGATTTTATTTTTAAGTAATCTACACCTACCCTGGAGCTCAAACTCACAACCTGGGAATCAAGAGTCGCACACTCCACCAAACGAGCCAGCTAGGTGCCATTTGTCAGCATTCTTGATCAAAATCCACATTCTTGGTAAATAACCCAGACACAGTTCAAGAAATTCTGGGTATTTACACCACCCAGGAAAACACGTGGCTAATACTTAAAATACCATTTCATCTAAATAACGGATCTTTCCCAAGAAATATCAGAATGTGCAAAAAAGAAAAAAACAACTTACATGCCATGATCAATGCACTCTACGACTTTGCCAAAGGCCCCTTCACCCAAAGTGTCCACGATTTCATCTAAAGTAAGGGAGGAGAAAGACGAGTAAGTACCTGAGATCAAATTATCTAGTTATTCAAACAATGAATACTTAAGTGTGGAATATTTTCAAATGATCTCTATCAAAGCATAACTAAGGTTCCAGCACTCAAATTATTTTATTTTCAGCTGCTACAAAAACAATTAGATAGAGCTATCTTTCTTGCTCTAATCTCAAATTCCATTGATTATTTTGGAACTTTAGAGTAGAAATATTTTAAATTCTACAGAAAAGAAGAAATACAAAACAACAAACAAACCCACAAAAAACAAAACAAAAAAGCAATGAAGAGTTCTTTAGCCCCCCGCTGACAAACTATTCTTAAAAAGATTATTCTGTCTGCAAAGTTAAAAAAGTGTTGAAAAATATTCTATACATCTTGCTCTTAGAACGTCTCCACTTTGACAGATCAGGTGACCCTCCTCATCATCCTCTATACTCCTGGATCTTTTCCTTCGGTGGCTCTTCTGGAACGGCAAGTGGGCAGCACCAAGATCGTCCAGCCAATCAATATATCAGAGTGAATTCAGGGCAGAATACGCAATTCATTCAGCGGGGAGATATTCAGGCATTCAGATAAGCACCAGGCCACGAACAGTTGGCAGGAGCAATTTCAAATTCAGTCCCCAGAAATTCACAGGGCACAGTTTATGTTACAGAAGAAAAACATGGCAAGGAACAGATTTTCAGATAAGATACTTAAAGTGGCAATAGAAAAAAACAACACAATTGTCTCTTTAAAATACTGATTTAATTGAAGTCTGAAATTTAAAGAATGCAATGTCATGATCTACTAATCTCTTGTGCTACAATAGCATACGCTGTGAACTGAGATGTCTAGGTTGTCAGGAAAAGGTTTTAAAATGTCAAGATTAGTTGGAATGTTTATTTAGCAATATTTTAAAATATACATAAAGTAAAAGGGGAAATTAAAGCTAGTTAATTTCAGCATTCAATCTAATAATCAAAGCAACCTCTACTGAAAAAAACTTGGGGAAGAAAACAATTTATTCAAAGTTTACGGATTAAACTGGTGAAGATGTCTGAGTATAAAAAGAGGCATGCTTTTGGCTAATGCATTTTCCATTCAGCACCCATTTCAGAATTTCAATGGAAGTAGCTACGGACAATGACGCACTGTACTCTGGGACTTCCCTACCTAGAGAGTAACAAGAGTTAAGTATCTGCCAGTGCAATGTTATATATTTGTTTCCAACTCTCAGGAAAAGGGCTTCTTTTGAAATAAAAAATATAAATAAATAAATAAATAATAAAAAGCTTAAGATGAAAGAAAAGATGGGTGCTTCATCTTTTCATAAAATTATATTACAAAACTAAAAAAAATTTTTAATATTAAGATCAAGAACTCATGATCTGGACTGCAGAAAATGAGTAAATGTGGGCAAATGAAGGCTACCTAATAAATACAGATTAGCTATGAGAATCTGAATGTTTAAGGACTCAAATAATATAAACAATTATAATATATCCAAATAATATTATACGTATATATAAACTTCTTCAAACTTACTGGCTTCTTAAGAGCTTTTTACACACAAATAAACATCCACCCAAATAAAAACAAAATCAATCATACCGAACGTGACTGATGACTTGAACAGTGTCTATTACGCTTCCTTTTAGGACTGCTTCTCCTGCTTCGGACGGAAGATTTACTGCAATGGACTCGATAACCGCTTTCAACGTCTCTATGATAATGTCTAGGTACATAGCCTTCGCAGTAGTCATTTCTGTATTCATCAACGTATCTCCGGTCCCGATAATCTCTCTCATTCAAGGACCTCGCTTCTAAATAATGACTGCGAACACAGTAAAGGATTTCAAATCATTCTCTTCATTCTGCAGCAGTGTAGCTCAAACAGAACATTCAATAATTCCTGGTTAAACAGCTAACTCAATAAAAGAAAAAAAAACTCAAATTGATGGATTAGTTTATACTTATCTCACAAACTTAAGACATAATTTTGCTTTAACCAACAAGTGGGTTCACATTCTCCATCAGATACACTGCTATCAAACACCTCACATCAAGGAACAAAGCTTGAGTCAATTATGTTATGTTACGTTATGTTACTAAGTGTCCCTTTACCTTTTGGAGACAGTTAAAACAGAAAACTTCACAAAACTGCTCTTCTGTCTTATGATATATGCATCTGTAACTAAGCTCACTTGCTTTCCTCACAGAGCCACATACAATCAGAGGCAGGCAAAAACAGGATTCCTTTCTCTTTTAATATTAAGTGAATTTTAGTTATCTCTGGCACACACAGAATTCTTTCATGAAAGGTGTACTAGAGCTAGCAGGAATCTTACATGTATTCCAGTCCTTTCATTTCACAGATCACTGAATTAAGATCCCTAGAAAGAAAAGGATTTGCCATGGTTGTAGAGCACATTCTAACTATTACATGGGCCAATTTTACTACACATATCACCCATCCCATCTCCTCTCCTCTCCGTATTCCTAGCTTTCTGTTTTTCCTTTTAGAGAAACAGACAACACAGCTTTTGAAGGTTGCCTCATGTGCCAAAGACATTAAAATATATTCCCCACAAATGAGAAAAGGATCTTGTAATTGCTTGCCTAGGATTACAAAACACCCACCCGCACCACCCCTATTTCCCTTTGCGTTTCTCATTTCCTGTCATTCCTGCTTGCAAAATACTCAAAAATTCTACATGGGAAACCTTATCATCTAGTGCCATGGTGCTTAACTTCTGAATCTACAGATCCCTTTAAAAATCTGATGAAAGCTACAGGCCCTCTCCCCTAAGAAATGCACAAATGTGTAAACAAAACTCGGCAAGGAATTTCACAGAGGTCACAGACCCCAGGAAGTCAACAGATCCCACTTAAGTAGCCTTGATCTGATGGAAAGAAAAGGACATAGATTCAATTGGCCCAGTTTCCCGTCCCCCTCTCTACCTGGGATGGTGTCCTCTTCAACAGAGTGCGAAGCTTCAAGAGGGATGCACATGGAGCACTGAGGGAGAGAGGGGACACCTGCCCAGTCAGACAAATCAGCTAAAAGAATCCTGACAAGCAATGGAGTGACAGATGTTGACTAGTTGCCCTCACCAACATCATTCTTTCCCCAGAATATGCTGTTGTTCTTTTTCCCAGGGGGGCTGGTGTAGGCAGAAATAAAAGGAAAAGCATCTCTAAACTCCTACTCAACAGGGCTGGCATCAAATCCAGGCTAGGGAAATGCAGAACCCCCTTTTCTCCCTTTTGTCAGTTTCAATCTTAAGTTCTAACCATTGGAGAAACAACTCAGAATATTACAATAAAAATGTGGGTCTAGGTCAGGGATCTGATCACTTGGCCTCAAACTGTCAACGAGAAATCTACAATACATCAGGCTAGAAATTACCTCACTATTAAGGGCATCCTTTTTAATTCTGTAAGGCATCCCTTCCATGTAAGTCCAAAGCCTATCAGAAAAAACTAATGCTCTTTAAAAATACTAATAATCTTTAGCTGAAATAGTACATAAAACTAGAGCTGCAGTAATCCATAAACAAACTACAGACTGACAAACATGAGGTGAAATAAAGCCATGAGGATAAACTAGAAAGATGAGGGACCTCTTCAATTTGTAACAACCACGCTTTAGAGATCATGTAAAGTCTACAGAATTATAAAGGCTATGTATGGACAGAGTGGACAAGGTGAATAGACTGATTTAAATTCTAAAAATATTCACTGAACGTCCAGTGAATATTTCACTGTGGTCCTTCAAAATAGCCAAGACTAATGAGGCTACGGGCATTCGTTTTTATTTCCACACAGGTCCTGTGGAAGATAAAAAAATATATATAAGGCAAAATCCTTGCCAACAAATGAACAATCTGAGATTACTAACATAAAAACAAAACTCGACAATGCAGGTAACGCTGAAAGGCTGCATGAGTGCTTAGGATCATGGGGGTGGGGTGTGGAATGGGACTTAAAATGCTTAAAATGGCGAGAGAAGACTTCATAAAAAAAGCAGAGTTGCATCTTAAAGGGAAGTCAAGATCTGGATAAAGTAGAAAGTGGAAGAAATGCCAGGGGAGAAGAATGGCATTAGTACCATCTCACATTAACAGATCACAACAGTGTTCTGGGAGATGGGTTGTCTATGTATCGCCCAGAAAACAGTATGTAGACAATTAGAGCAAGACCAATATTCCACATAGGGGAACAAACAGAGGCAAATAAATAAGCAGGGAACAGATCATGCGAATCTTGCATGCCAGGCTAAAGAGTTTAAAATAGTGTTTTCAAAGGGTGGTCTTTCTTCAATATTATCTAAATATGAATCATTAAAAATGAAGATCTCTGGGCCCCAGGTCAGAATGACTAAATCTACATCTGGTAATATGCATTTAAAACATACCTCTGAGGCGATCTGTTCATTCTCAAATTTGAGAATCACTGGTTTAAGACTTGACACTCTAGGTTACATAAGAAGACACTTAAGAACTTTTACCACAATATACAAAGGCATTGTTCATAGCCACATGAGTCTTAGTGATATAGTACAGAACTAATTAAGCCTGTACTAACGGAGACCAATTCACAGGCTACCGCCAAAAGACAAATCAGAAAGAAAAGACACTTTGCAATATGTATGAAAAAAAAAAAAGGTTAAAAAAAAAGATACATAGTAAAAGCTCTTCTAATCAGTGCAATACTCTGAAAGAGAAAAAACATGTATTGGACAAACTCACTAAAACCTTAAAAATTCAAATTAAAACCACTATTCTTGGCCTTTCAAAATGCCAAGACTGGTAGGAGCATGGAAACATGTTGTAGAATCTGGTACAAACTTTCTAGAAAAAAAAAATACATGAATATATAGCAAGAGCTTTGTAACAGTTCACACCCTTTAATTTAGAAATGTCCCTTCTTAGAACCTATTTTCAGGAAATAATCAGAGGCAAGGACTTGTAAAGAATGAATTTTTTTTTAAGAACAAATAGAAATAATGGGGGCCTAGCAACCTGCCAAGGTTACCTTCTTTACAGTTTACTGCAGTTAGAGACCTGTAGTAATTCCAATTATTTTATAAAAAATACCACTAAGTTTCTTAATCTTCAAAAAAGACTATTAGAATATTCCAGATTATTGGGGCGCCTGGGTGGCTCAGTGGGTTAAGCCTCTGTCTTAGGCTCAGGTCATGATCTCAGGGTCCTGGGATGGAGCCCCGCATCAGGCTCTCTGCTCAGCAGGGAACCTGCTTCCCTCCCCTCTGCCTGCCTCTCTGCCTACTTGTGAACGCTCTGTCAAATAAGTAAATAAAATTAAGAAAAAAAAAAAGAATATTCCAGATTATAGAGCGCAATTACCAAGAGACACCTCTAGTGCCGATATCAAAGAAGCAGCTTGGCTTACTGGTTAATTGGACTGATGTAGTATCATGTTTATGTAGTTAACTGTGAACATGAAAACTGTTCATCACTCAAATCCTCCTTCCTACATTTACAGTAACAAACTTATCAATTATTAGTACTATGATGTTAAGCTTCACAGGGCATTTTTATTTGTTAATAAAAGGGTACAGACGTTTTTCTGCAGTGCACTCATTAGCTCAGGTCATGGTCATCCTGGTGAAAACCCTCCCTCTTCCCCACAGGACAGTATGTGATGAAGAAAGATTAATCTACAGTGACTACCAACAAGCTCATTGTTCCACAGAACAAGTCTGTTTTAGCATGGAGAAGGAAAAAAATTACATACTGTTTTTTAAAGTAACCCCAGCTGGCTAATTTAGAAAGCAATCTGGCAAACAGTCTCAATGGAACATCTGTACAAAACAAGGAGAAAACATACAACCAACAAAACAAATGAGAAAGGGAAGTTAATGGAAGACAGACTGAAAGAAATGCTACTCACCTAGCCTTTCTTTAATCCTTTAGGAACTTTAAAATTTCTTTAATTCTATATAAATGTACCACCTCTGAATTTTACACAGTAAGCATATACTTAACAGGATACATGCTATTGAAAAATTTACACTGAGGCCCTTTCTTAAATTACTGGTTCTTGCAATAACCAAGTTTCTAAAAATCGTACACACCTTCACTAGCCTTATCTACAAATATAACCTATAGAATACAGTTTAAGTGACTAAGCCCCCCATGCACTTTACCATTCCCAAGCAGCACATGCTGGTTTTCTCATCTGGATTAACTCTCTCTACCCCCTCATCATCTCTCATTTGTGCAACCCTAAATGAGCACCCTAAAATACATATCTCCTCCTACATACCAGTTAAAGGCACTCACCGGGCATCCTAACAGCACTATGACTAAATTGTTCATGGCTCACCGCCCTGACTACACTACTGGCACCTGGGACTCAACTGTCTCCCACCAGTCCCAGACAGACATCAATAAGTAAGAGTATGAAATGTTTTATTCATAGCTGTAGCCTCAGCACCTATACAGTGTCTAGCCCATAACAGGAACTCAATAAACATTTTCTGAGTATTTGTTGACTTAATGAATTATAAATCTGACAAAATAAAGCTATATAAGCTAATAAGAAACATTAAAACTACTTGTGTTAAAATCCTACTAATTCAAAAGTAATTTACCAATCAGATTCTTTAAACTGGTGATGTGGTTTACAATGTCTGTTTTCTTGCGTACTACTGTGGGACCTCCTCTTCCGTTTGTGACTTCCACTGTAGCTTTCATGTCCCCAGCTTTCTCTGCTATCCCAATCAGGGCAGTGAGTTCTTTTGGAATGCCGCATCTGTTAATGGAAAGGAAAAGTGAGCTATGGAGGCTATAGATGATATGTTCAGTAAATAAAATATCAGACAGTATTTAAATATAAACACTCAGCACATGAGCTTATACTGGTTCTAAAGTATTTGTGGGTGATATTTCCCAAGGCATGGGGCACCATTTCCATTGTATGTCAGATGACTGTAAATGGCATACAAATCTAATACCAAATGATGCAAGACACTGTGGACCTTAATAATACATTTTCTTGGAGCGCCTGGGTGGCTCAGTTGGTTAAGCAACTGCCTTCGGCTCAGGTCATGATCCCGGAGTCCTGGGATCAAGTCCCACATCAGGCTCCCGGCTCCATGGGGAGTCTGCTTCTTCCTCTGACCTTCCCTTCCATGCTCTCTCACTTTGTCTCTCTCTCTCAAATAAATAAAAATCTTTAAAATAAATAAATAATACATTTTCTTTCATTTTTTTTTTTAAGATTTTATTTATTTATTTGAGAGAGAGACAGTGAGAGAGAACATGAGCGAGGAGAAGGTCAGAGGGAGAAGCAGACTCCCCATGGAGCCGGGAGCCCGATGTGGGACTCGATCCCGGGACTCCAGGATCATGACCTGAGCCGAAAGCAGTCGTCCAACCAACTGAGCCACCCAGGCGCCCATCTTTCAATTTTTCTAAATAAATGCTCACTTTGGTGTTTATCTCCAACTCACCTTTGCCAACTGCTATTGTAAACATAGTTGAAAGAGCCACGATTCAGATTCAGAACGCCAGTAGACCATATCCAGATAGAAATTAAAAACTGGAGGAGTTTTAACTCACTTTTATTACATTTTTAAGGTGCTTTTTTTTTTTTTTTTTTAAAGATTTTAGTTATTTATTTGACAGAGAGATAGATCACAAATAGGCAGAGAGGCAGGCAGAGAGGGAGGGGAAAGTAGGCTCCCTGCCGAGCAGAGAGCCTGATGCGGGGCTCATGCGGGGCTCTATCTCAGGACCCTGAGATCATGACCTGAGCTGAAGGCAGTCTTAACCCACTGAGCCACGCAGGCGCCCCTATTTTTAAGTAATCTTCATACCCAACGTGAGGCTTGAACTCACAACTCAGAAATCAGAAGTCACATGCTCCACTGACAGAGCCAGCCAGGTGTTCCTTACCTTCTTTTTATAGTAAATGATCTCCTAATCAAGTTATTAATATGAATTCTTTAAAACAAAACGTTAACTTTTATGGACTATTTTATTTTTTTTTATTTTTTTTTTTTTAAAGATTTTATTTATTTATCAGAGAGAGAGAGGGGGAGAGAGCGAGCACAGGCAGACAGAATGGCAGGCAGAGGCAGAGGGAGAAGCAGGCTCCCTGCTGAGCAAGGAGCCCGATGTGGGACTCGATCCCAGGACACTGGGATCATGACCTGAGCTGAAGGCAGCTGCTTAACCAACTGAGCCACCCAGGCGTCCCTTATGGACTATTTTAAAGAGAAATATCCTAAGTTTCATATGGCTTTGGCAAAATTCTGTAATACAGACAACTGAAATCAGAGAAACACTTAGGAATGCTAAATATAGGGGATGACATTTTAAAGGTACAGAAATTTCTTTTTTTAAAAAATGCACTAGAGTTCCTTTTTCTAATCTCAGAATGACTCCAAGCTTTGGGGGAAAAGGTAGGACATGAGTTGAACACAGTATTCAAACACAGAAACTGAATAGCAAAACAAAGATTTATTTATAAATGCATTTTCTCTATTTCCAGATCATCTTGCAATTAGTCTTAAAATAAAAAGGATGCATATGGTCAGTGAAATCAGATGAGGATAGTGAGCAGTCCCTAATTTCCTGCCTCCATCTACAACCTCAAATGCGTGTGTTCCTTCCAGGCTCAGGATCTGTGTTCTAACAGTGTAATCACGGATTGCATGGAGCACTGGGTGTGGTGCAAAAATAAAAAACAAAACAAAACAAAAACAAAAAACTGTTATGCTGAAAATACATAAAAAATAAATTAATTTTAAAAAACAAAAAACAAAAAACAGTGTAATCACTATCTGCTGCTCCCCATCTTAATTCTTTTACAAACCAGTTAAGTTTGTTTTTTTTTTAAAGAAGTAGATTCTTTTTTTTTTTTTTTTTAAAGATTTTTATTTATTTATTTGACAGAGAGAGATGACAAGCAGGCAGAGAGGCAGGCAGAGAGGCAGGTAGAGAGAGAGGCAGGCAGAGGCAGGCAGAGAGAGGGAGAAGCAGACTCCCCGCTGAGCAGAGAGCCCGATGCGGGGCTCGATCCCAGGACCCTGAGATCATGACCTGAGCCGAAGGCAGCAGCTTAACCCACTGAGCCACCCAGGCGCCCCCAAACCAGTTAAGTTTTTAGCAGTGATACCCAAACTGCTCAAAGGGGGAGATCTGCAATTAAAAAGCTGAAAAAAAAAAAAAAAAAGGTAAAATGGAGCAAATTCAGCTTAGTTTACTGCCTTTAGCTTGCCCAAATGACTCAGTAACAAGCAAACAAATTCAAGTAAAAATTTAAATGATTTCAAATGCATTTAAAACAGACTTGAACTGAGGCAGCTGCAATTCTCTTGGGAGGTATTCCCTAAGAAAATATTTGTATCATACCTTTTGCGTAAAAAAAAAAAAAAGAGAAGGCATTGGTCAGGTAAATCAAAAATTCTAAAACATGTTAGGATTCTCACTGGGTATGATTAAGTGAGCATTCCAGTGTGATAGAGTCACCCTCAAAATGAGAAACTGAAGTGAATGACACTACAAATTAACTTGAGGCAAAGGCCAACAGAAAAGCCATCTAAAATAATGTGTATTTCTAGTGGAATTCTTCCAAATCTTCCCTTCATCACTCCGTCTTTTAACCACATTAGTAATTCTTCAAAATAGCTTGGTTAGGTGTTCTTAAATCACAGCCAGCAAAATTACATGGGATGACGGAGGATTATTACCATGACTATCCATTACGATTGCCGTTTTTGAAAACATCTCTGCTTTAGCTTTGTGGGGTGTTTCCCCCCGCTTCTGTCAGTCTGCCAAAACCACCTCACCTCTAACAATGCACAATTCTCAAATCACCAAAATTATCAATACCCAAACATTAAAATAAGAACCAGCACCTGGGAGGACCAGAGGTTTTTTGTTTTTTTCATTTCTCTAGTCAAGTTCACTGCTTTAAATTTAATCCAGCTGTCATGAAGTTTTCCCCTTACTGATGTTCAGAAATACTGTCTGAGGAGGCAAGGAGAAGAATTCCAGATCTACATGTTACAGATAAAGTTCCTTCACATCCACACAAAACGGGGGGGGGGGGCACCATTGATAATTATTACTCTACCTTCAATTAACAAAGAATCTTACACGTGAGAATCACCACCTTCCACTGAATGGATCCACTTAGCAATGGATTCTCTCACTGCCCTTTCATATCCCACGATTTTATGCTGTGTACTTGGCTTTATTTATTTTATTTTATTTGACAGACAGAGACCACAAGTAGGCAGAGAGGGGGAAGCAGGCTCCCTGCTGAGCAGAGAACCGGATGCGGACCGATCCCAGGACCCTGGGACCATGACCTGAGGCGAAGGCAGAGGCTTTAACCTTTTAAGCCTTTTAACTTTCTTTTTAAGATTTTATTTATTTATTTGACAGACAGATCACAAGTAGGCAGAGAGGCAGGCAGAGAGAGAGGGGGAAGCAGGTTCCCTGCTGAGCAGACAGCCCGATGCGGGGCTCGATCTCAGGATCCTGGGATCATGACCTGAGCCGAAGGCAGCGGCTTTAACCCAAGCGCCCCGCCTTTTAACCTTTTAAGCCCCCGTGTGCAGGGCTTTAAAAAATGGAAATGGGGGAAAGTTCCGATTAGATGGCTCCGGAAGGACTGCACTTAACCGCTAACGAGACGTCGGGAGGAGTGTGTGCCCGGAGCACAGTCACACCAGGACGGCTATAAAGCAAGACTAGGCTGGAGGGTGGGGGTAGGGGTGGGGGTGGGGGTGGCGCTTAGGTAATCAAGGACAACCTGAGGCCCCAGTTTCGGAAATGCAGATCTGCGCAGCAACGCTATGCTCCGTTTCGGCGGGGGTGGGGGGCAACAACAGCGCTGCACGAGGCACGGACCCCTCCACAGTTGGCCTCTCACGCGCACAAGCTCAACTCCACCACCTGGACTCGCAGACTTGCAGTTCCCCCGACGCGCAGTCAGTCCCCACCCCGCCCCAGGCACCTGGCCAGGGCCTCTGGCGCACTCGCAGCTGAGGCTAGAGGCTCTGACTCTGGAAAACCCCCGGAACGCTACCAACGGGCAGAGACCCGGCACTCTGAGGAGAACTCGATCTCCGACTGCACAAGCCCTCAAGGGCGGCTCTCAAAGGGTCTTCCCGGTAGGTCCTGGCTCTTGCCGGCGGCACGAGCCAGGGCTCCTGGAGCCGCGGTGCGAGCGGCCGGGGCCATCAAAGACGAGTCAGCGACGGAACCGCGGCCCCGCCGCCCCAAGACTTTAAACCTACCAGGGCACCTGAGCAGCTCTAGGTTTCAAAGGCCACCAGCGGGGCTGTGCTCCGAAGAAACCCCGATCGCCAAGGCCCCGAACTGGGTCGTTTCTCCGACACCTCGCTTCGAGACTTAAAAGAACGTAAAAGGCCACCCAACCCACCCAAAACCTCACCTCCGGAAAAGCAAAAGGCCTTCTGGCCGAAAAACGTCTCCAAACCGCCGTCGTCTCTCTCCAGCCGCTGCGACAAACACCCCACAAAATGGCGGCAGCTCCGTTTCCTCACAAACCCCCGGCGGCCTCTAGCGCCACCTACGCCGCGCGAACGCGCCTGCGTGACAGAGGCTCGCGCGCTCCCGCCGCTTCGCGTAAGGGGCGGGGCTTCTGTGGCGCGCAGGGCCGGGTTCGGCCCTCCACACTGCGGCTGCGCGGCCCGGGTGGACTCCGCCCGGAGGCCTGGGAGTGTGGGTGGTGGAGGGGACCCTTGAGGTTGTTTTCACTGCGGTGGAGTCTAGATGGGTCTCTGCCCTAACGTGGTGGGATGAGTCTGCTCCTTGAGGTGGGACCGATTGCGGCATCCCTCGGCAGAATCCGCGGTGGCCGCCTGTCCTGCTGTCTTGCTCAAGTGGACCGCACTATGGCCCTTGAGCTGTCGTCACTCGGTCTCCCTCCGTCCCAACAAGCCAACAGCCAAGCCCCCAAACCTGCCCTGTGCCAGGCCCGGAGCTGGTGCTGGGGGCAGTTCAGTGAACAGGACAGGAGAAGTCCGGCCCGCCTGGGAGCTTCTGGTCTAAAATGGAGTGAGATAAATAAAGAGGATGACTCAGAAAATAAGCTCAGGTTGCTTCTTCTTTTGAGGCCCGTGCTCCTCATCAGAAGGACACAACAAAAAATGAAGTTTCTGCTGAGGCTCCTTACAGGGTTCTGCCCTGTAAGGACCCTGTTGTGGTTTCTGGTTCCCCCCGGCTGATAGTAGCTGGACAATTCCCCTAACAAAGCTCCCACTTTTGCGTCCCTGCTGGGTGGGTTTCCTTTAACCGAGGCAGAGTTAGCTAGCATCTATTAGCTCAACTGAAGTATTTTGCAGTTCTGAGAGTCCCTAGGAGATTCTCCATTGTGTGTAGGGGAAAGAGAACCAGTCGGAGCCCTAGGAAACGCTTTCAAGGAAAGGAGGGAAAGAGCCTGGGTAGGAATGATCAGAAGGAGAGGAGAACCAGAAATATGGTCAGAGAAAGCTGGTGGGAGAAGAGCTGAAACGAAGGAAAAGCTGGCAGTGCCAAATGCTGGGAAGGGGTCAGATATCCTTAGTACTGAAAAGCGTCAAGGGGATTCTGTATTCATCCTGATGAGGATTTATAGAATAAAAGGGAAAGCCAGAAATCAGGTTTGGGAGGACAGGTTTGAATGGGTTTGGGTATAAGCTCATGTCGAAAACCTGAGCTCTTGTATATTGTTAGGTGAAAGGAAGTCCCTGTAATTTTGTGATCTGATATCCGTAGAAACCTGGGCAACCTACTTAGGATAACCAAAGGCCTTCAAAACGTGAAGTAGAAAATATGTAAGTCCTCATGGAGATCATGACACACTTGTTAAAAAGATAATTGGAAAACTGGAAATGAAAATTCTTTGTGCTATAGAATGAAACGGACAGTATTATTCTCCTCTGGAATAGACAACATTTCTGTAGATAAAACTTTAAATCTTGCCCATCCTTCCAGTCCATCTCTGAGATGCTGCCCCCAACTAGATCCATTCCCTTCCTCTTGACTACATGCCAGTTAGAGATGAGGTGCCAAAACAGGTAGCCACAGCATACTCTTATGCCTGGAGCCACCAAGATTCGCCAACCAATTTTGCCCAAAACGTGAAATTTACTGGTTTTCCAACTGATTACCCATACTGCATCAGGGACATCTATCAGATGGAGTGTTGAACTGAGTGGACTGGGCCATCTTGCAAGGTAAAGTGGGGTTCAGCTTGCTGCCTATATAGAGGCATAAATTAAAGATGGCACCAAAGAAAACTTGCTTTTTTCCTTTTTGCTGAGAAATTTTTGTCTTAAGAGGTTATAAGACAATGTGGTCAGGAGCACCTGGGTGGCTCAGTGGGTTAAGCCTCTGCCTTTGGCTCAGGTCACGATCTCAGGGTCCTGGGATCAAGCCGCACCTCAGGCTCTCTGCTCAGTGGGGAGCCTGCTTCCCCCTCTCTCTGCCTGCCTCTCTGTCTACTTGTGATCTCTCTCTCTCTCTGTGTGTCAAATAAATAAAATCTTAAAAAAAAAAATGTGGTCAGGACCATGCACAGTGCTGCTCAAACAGCAATACAACGTTTGTCACAAGGCAGCCCAGTGAAAGTCTTGGACAGTTTGGGGTCCAAGTCTTGATTTTGGCTCCAGTCACGATCTCAGGGTAGTGGGATCCAGCCCCACATTGGGCTCTATGCTCCCCCTGATTGTGTGTTCTCTCTCTCTCTCTCTCTAAATCTTAAAAGAAAAAAAAAAGGCAGCCAAATGGAAAGATACCTACAGAGGCATTTATAGATATCACAGAAAAGTGTTACCCAATAGCAGAGTCTACTTTGTTGTTGCTGTCTTGTTTTAATGTCATGGGGAGTATTTATTTATTTATTTATTTATTTAAAAACTTTAAAAAAATTTTTTTATTTTTTATTAACATATATTTTTATCCCCAGGGTTATTATTTTTTTTTTAAGATTTCATTTATTTATTTGAGAGAGAGAGAGCATGAGAGAAAAGAGGTCAGAGGGAGAAGCAGACTCCCTGCAGAACAGGGAGCCCGATGTGGTACTTGATCCTGGGACTCCAGGATCATGACCTGAGCCAAAGGCAGTCGCTTAACCAACTGAGCCACCCAGGCGCCCCTCATTTGGAGTATTTAATCTTAAGTGTTGGGTACCTGGGTGTTAAGCATCTGCCTTCGGCTCAGGTTGTGATCCGAGGGTCCTCAGGCAGAGACCCACATCCAGTTCCCTGTTAAATGAAGAGTCTGCTCTCCCTGTGCTCCTCCCCCCACCCCACTCATGCTCGCACCCTCTCTCTCCCAAAAATAGTTAATTAATTAAAAAAAAATCTTAGTTTTGAAGAGTAAGCAGAGGAATGTTCTTGTATAGTCTAGCACCGTTATTCTACTTGCTTAATTCCAGACATAGAAAACAGTCATCTGGGGCACCTGGGTGGCTCAGACGGTTAAGCCTCTGCCTTCGGCTCAGGTTATGATCCCAGTGTCCTGGGATCAAGGCCCACAGCAGGCTCTCTGCTCAGGAGGGAGCCTGCTTCCCCCCTCTCTCTCTCTGCCTGCCTCTCTGCCTGCTTGTGATCTCTGTCAAATAAATAAATCTAAATTTAAAAAAAAGAAAGAAAAAACAGTCATCTATGAGAGCAGAGTTCCAGAGGAAAAGTCTAAATGATCAAGTAAATTAATTTTAACCAAACCTTATCATCTCTATAGCAAAACCTTTACAAAGGCATAACCAATCCTTTCACAGAGTTATAACTTGTCTTAAGTTACGTATTCCTTATAATTACCAATCTGTGTTCAATTAGATTTTTCATTTGTGTTTAGCTATCAATTAACTACCCATTATATGCTAACCACTGTCGCCTCATTTAATAATCTAAACAACTCTGTAAAGTGATCGAACTTTGGTTACTTGCTCTAGATGCCGGTTAACAAATACCGGAACCAAGATTCAGTCTTAGCCTTGCTTGCTCCAAAGTACTTGTGTTTAACTATTTTGCTAGTGCCTCAACTCCTAGAACAAAGTATATAGCAACTTACTTTCATTAGTGTTTATGGAAAATATGCCGAGCCCATCTTTCAGTAACACCAAAGGAGTCTGTCTTGAAAAAAAAACCCAACTACTCTCCATGGTGATGTATCATGGAGGACGGCTTATGATGAAACAATGGGTCACATTATCTCCAGCCCACCCAGGTCATCAAAGGCCTCAGCAGGCTTCATTAACTGTTTGACTGCAATTTACAAAGGACATACCTGCATCCCATGCTGCCCAAATGGGTAACATCCCCCGTTCCTCCCACATTTCCTGACACTGGTTGTGATGGGATTCACCCAGCACAGAATTTATAAGCAGGATTCAGTCCCACCAGACAGTGCTAGAAGAGTTCACTGATACACAAACCACTTTGCTCCGTGTATGTGAGGAGGGGAGTCAAAGAGTGCTGGAAGAGATTTAATTCAGGGGTTCAGGAGGGAAAAGGATAGGGTTTTTTGTGAATTTCCACTGCCTCCAAAAAAAGGGCTTCCAGAGCAGGTTAATAAGTTACTTTCTCAACCCCTTCTTACCAATAGTCTCAGCTGTCCACCACCCAGTGAAACCATGGCAGGGAAAATATATTTACCTAACTCCTGAGTGTCTTCTGAACGTTGTAGAAGCCCACATGAAAGTCTGAAAACATGTCATATATATTTGTCTTCGAATCTTCTGGGATTGGCCCTTTCTTTTACTGTAGAATTGTCAAGTTCTTCTTTTACTTTTTTTTTTTTTAAGATTTTATTTATTTGACAGAGAGAGGGGAACACAAGCAGGAGGAGTGGGAGAGGGAGAAGCAGGCTTCCCGCTGAGCAGGGAGCCCCATGTGGGGCTGGATCTCAGGACCCTGGGATCATGACCTGATCCCAAGGCAGACACTTAACAACTGAACCACCCCGGTGCCCAGAATTGTCAAGTTCTTATGCCATGTGCTTAAATGACACACTGATCTGGGTGCCAAGAATACAAAAGTATACCAAAGTATTTGCCCTCGGAGAGCTTAGATTCCAGTGGGGGAGAGAGAAAGAAAATAGAATAAAATATTTCAACCTTTTTAAAAGATTATTTTAGGCACCTGGGTGGTTCAGTGGGTTAATGCCTCTGCCTTCAGCTCAGGTCATGGTCCCAGGGTGCTGGGATCGAGCCCCACATTGGGCTTTCTGCTCCTCAGGGAGCCTGCTTCCTCCTCTCTCTCTGCCTGCCTCTCTGCCTACTTGCGATCTCTGTCTGTCAAATAAAAATCTCTTTAAAAAAGACTATTTTAGAGAGAGGGAGATAACAGGATGTGGGGCAGAGGGAGAGAATTTTCAAGCGGGCCCCTGCTGAGCGTGGAGCCCAGTGCAGGGCTTGATTTCATGACCCTGAGATCATAACCTGAGCCAAAACCTAGAGTTGGGCACTTAGCCGACTGAGCCACCCTGATGCCCCCAAATACTTAAACATTTTATATATGTATGAAGGAAACCAACTGGGGACTGAAGGAATAACTGAGGAGGGTCGTCTTTAAGTAGGATAAGAGGAGGACTCTTGGCAGATAGGACAAGCGGGGCTAAAGGGAGAGAAGAAAGTGGTCATGGGAATAGTGGAACAGAAGCCCACCGGAAATAAAGAAGCCCACCGGAAGTCCATTTAATTCCATAGGGCAACAAGCGTGAGGATACTCTTTGACATTTAGTGATGGGAGGAAATGTAGATGTTCCTCACTAGGCAAGTGGGCAAATGAAATGGTACACAGTTGATCCTTGAACGGTGCAGGGGTTAGAGCCGCAGACCCCTGCTGCACCTTTGAAAATCTGTGTGTAACTTTTGACTCCCACCAAACTTAACTACTCAGAGCCTATGGTGGATGGGAAGCCTTGCAGATAATGTCAATAGTCCATTAAAACATTTTGTATGTTACATGTATTATACACTGTATTCTTATAGTAAAGTAAGCTAGAGAAAATATTAAGGAAATCGTAAGGAAAATACATTTACAGTACTGCACTTTATTTATTTAAAAAAACCTATGTATAAATAGACCCACACAGTTCAAATCTGTGTTGTTTAAGGGTCAAGTATATACTACACATCAGTTAAGGCAATGAACTAAATTTACATATAGCAATTCAGACCAGAGAGCTTAACACTGAGTGAAAAAGAAAATGTGATTTGTAATGCAGTGTCAATTTTGCTGTTTTTTTTTAAATACTTTAAAAAAATATATTTTTTTAAACATGTAGCATAGTTTTCAAGGATACATATATATTTAAATAAGCGACTTGGGGCACCTGGGTGGCTCAGTCAGTTGAGCATCTGCTTTTGGCTCAGGTCATGGTCCCAGGGTCCTGGGGTGGAGTCCTGCATCAGGCTCCCAGCTCAGTGGGGACTGGTTCTCCCTCTTCCTCTGCCTCTCCCTCTGCTTGTGCTTTCTCTGTCTCTCTCTTTCAACTGAAAAAATAAGATCTTAAAAAAAAAATGAAGTAGCATGTGCTTTCTCAAATCTCTACCATTGGCTTTGATATGGGGGTATACTGTTTGTTGATCCTGTTATATGTGGAGTTTTCTCCAACCTAGCTTGTATACACTTGTTCCAAGCTTCATGCTTCCTTTTTTGGCCCTAATAAGATTTTATTTATTTATTTGTCAGAGAGCAAGAGAGAAAGAGCAAGTGAGCTCAAGCAGAGGGAGAAGCAGGCTCCTTGCAGAGCGGGGGACCCAATGTTGGACTCAATCCCAGGACCCTGGGATCATGACTTGAGCCGAAGGCAGACACTTAACCAACTGAGCCACCTAGGCGTTTCCTTCTTCTGGCCTAATTCTTAAGCTTTTATGTCTTCTCTGGTTCTCATCTGGCTCCCTCTCTTGTGTTTTCCAAAAAGTGGTGCCAAAACTCAAGTTTGTGGTTTCTCCCCTGACCACAGAAGGAGGGAAAGACCCTGGCCTATTTTCTGAGAGCACTCGGTTTACCAGACTCGTTCTCACTGCTGTACTTGGGAGCATGCATGTGGAGCTGTCCACCCCATAGAACTATGAGGAGGTGACCTTGTATCATCGTCCTCTCAGCTTTTAGGGATTTTTTTTTTCGTTTTTACTTACCAGTTTTATAATTATATAACTCCACCATCAAAACTGTGAGACAAGATATCTTAGAAGATATCTAGATTATATTCCTGTCCCCTCCATCATTTTTTTTCCAGTGTCTTCCAGACCACTGCTTTATTTTATTGGGGCCTTGTCTTTTTGTTGGGTCTATCTTTTTTGTATGAAATATGCAAAATTAGATATATATGTTTATATATTTTATGTACATTATAATATATAATTCTATCTCCTTTCTCTGATGAAATTGCAATACACACTTCTCCATCTTTTTTTCAAGAAAGTAATATATTCCATGGATCCATCACTCCACTGTGGAATTTATGGAGATTTTCTTATCCTTTTTTATTTCTTATTTTTTTTTAAGATTTTATTTATTTATTTGGCAGAGAGAGATCACAAGTAGGCAGAGAGGCAGGCAAAGAGAGAGAGAGAGGGAAGCAGGCTCCCCGCTGAGCAGAGAGCCCAATGCGGGACTCGATCCCAGGACCCTGAGATCATGACCTGAGCCGAAGGCAATGGCTTAACCCACTGAGCCACCCAGGCGCCCTCTTATCCTTTTTTAAAGCTGCATAGAGGGCACACGGGTGGCTCAGTTGGTTAATCGACTGCCTTCTGCTCAGGTCATGGAGTCCTGGGATGGAGTCCCACACTGGGTTCCCTGCTTGGCAGGGACTCTGCTTCTTCCTTTGACCCTCCCCCCTCTCATGCTCTCTCTCTCTCTCTCTCTGAAATAAATAAAAAATCTTAAAAAAAATAAAGCTGCAGAGAATAGAATTGCTCTGTATAGATGTACCATAGTTAATTCAACCAGATTCCTATTGATGAATATCTGGATTATCTCAAATTTCAGTGTATTTGGAACTTACATTGCTACTTGGATGCCTTTAAATCAGGTTCCAAATTCCTAATCGCCACACACCACATTTCTAATATCTTAGCCCAAGCTGGACCTGTTGAGCTAATGTCATTCCAGGGCACACATTCCCAAGACCAGCTCTCCCTGCAACCACGAATGGAGCCAGCCTAAGGCCCTTCAAACCACTCCTCAGCCCCCTACCTCCCTGATGATGAAGTCCTCTTCTGTAAATGTTGGATCCTGGCCACAAACAACTGCTGACCAGATCTCATTGCACAAACCTTTGGTCCTCCTTCTTTTGGGGCTTCAAAACAGTGATGTCAGAATGGGGGCTTCCATCCTTCAAGAGACTGTTGGGACTCCCATCTGCAGTGTGTGTTTAATCTCAGTAGCCCAGTATCCCTAAGGGCTCAGCTGTCCACCTGGCAGCTCAAGGAGAAGCCTCTTCTTTTCATGTCCCCCACCTGTGCCATCAGGACACTTCCTGGATGTTTTTCCATGGCTGATCATCTGGTCTAACTCAGCATCACCTTTCCCCTAGGCTACTGAAAAGTTCTCGTAACTGGTTTGCCTGGTTGTTCTACAATTCTTTTTTTTTTTTTTTTAAGATTTTATTCATCCATTTGACAGACAGAGATCACAAGTAGGCAGAGAAGCAGGCAGAGAGAGAGGGGGAAGCAGGCTCCCTGCTGAGCAGATAGCCCGATGTGGGGCTCGATCCCAGGACTGTGAGATCATGACCTGAGCCGAAGGCAGAGGCTTAACCTACTGAGCCACTCAGGTGCCCCTGTTCTACAATTCAATTCAGTTTGGACACTTACCTACCTGGTGATAGAATCAGATTTCCCAAGTCCTATAGGACTGACCTTTCATGCCCTTTCAGATGCCAGTTGCAAACCCATGTTACTTCTGAGCAACAGTCTTCTGAGTGACCAGCTGTAGATCGGAGGTTCCCACACCCCTCTGTAGACTTCAGCTGCCAAGTTGCTAACCTGTATTTCTGACCAGCTGGCTATAAATCAGAGGTGACCTTCTCCCTTGGGTTCAATTAAGGTGTTAGGGTGGTGCACAGAACTCAGAAACATTTTACTTCCTGGATCACTAGTGTGTTATAAAAGGATGTGACTCAGAAGAGCCAGAAGGAAGAGATGTGTAGGGCAAGGTTCAGTGGAAAGAGCAAAGAGCTTCCATGCCCTCTTTCGATGTCCCACTCTCCCCAGATCTCCACATGCTCACCAAGCGGAAGCTCTCTGAAATGCTTGAGTTTTTATAGACGTGTGGTTGCATGGGCATGATTGATTAAATTGTTGGCCTTTGGTGATTGATTCAACCTCTAACCCCCTTTCCCGCCCCCAGAATCGGGGGGTGGGACTAAGAGTTCCAACTCTCCAATCACAGGTTTGGTTTCCTGGCAACCAGGGGGCACCCTTAGGTGGGAATCAGAAAGTCACTTCATTAACATAACAAAAGACACCTTTCCAGCTCTCTTAGGAAACCTTGTCACTTAGGTTTTTGAAGTTCTGCACCAGAAATAGAGATGAAGATCGTATTATTTCTTATTATAAATCAGAATAGCACGGAAGCTGAAAAGTCAGCCTTAGAAAGGTCAAATGATTTCAAAGCCACCCACGAGCATCATCAAAAAAGAACTCAAAAAATTTTTTTAAAGATTTTATTTATTTATTTGACAGAGGTCACAAGTAGGCAGAGAGGTAGGCAGAGAGAGAGGAGGAAGCAGGCTCCCTGATGAGCAGAGAGCCCAATGCAGTCTTGATGCCAGGACTCTGGGATTATGATCTGAGCTGAAGGCAGAGGCTTTAACCCACTGAGTCACCCAGGTGCCCAAAAGAGCTCAAATCTTTAAAGGTATATAACAAATTCCAGCACAAACAACATAAAACTGACACTGGCATAGAGTTAAAAAAAAATATATATATATATATATACATATATTTTATATATGTATATATAAAAGATGGAAAGAAGCAGGAAAATATAACTCACAAGGAGATTAAAATTAACCAACAAAAATAATGTTAATCAATTAATCAATAATTATAATTATATGATTATGATTAATCAATTATAATTACAATTATAATTATAATTACAATTATAATTATTACAATTACAATTATATGATTATGATTAATCAATTAATAAAAATAGTTCTAGAAAAGACATGGATGATAGAATCAGTAGATGAGGGCCTTCAACAGCAATTATAAAGATACTATTCTCACTTTTTTCAAGACAGTAAAGGAAAAATCAGGAGCACAAAGTGATTTTATTAGGGTTCTTCAGAGAAACAGAACCAATAGATCTCTGAGTGTGTGTGTATATGTGTATGATTTATATAAAAACATATTTTTATAAGAACTGGTTCGTGTGGGGTGCATGGGTGGCTCAGCCTTTGGCTCAGGTTACAATCCCAGTGTCATAGGATCAAGCCCTGCATCGAGCTCCCTGTTCAGTGGGGAGCCTGCTTCTCCCTCTCCTTCTGCAGCTCCCCCTTCTTGTACTCTCTCTCTCTCCCTCTCTGTCAAATCTTTAAAAAAAAGAAAAAGGAAAAGGAAAAAAGACCTGGCTCATGTGATTATGGAGGGTGGCAACTCCCAAAATGTGCATGCAGGGACAGTCAGGAAGCTGGGGAGCTGGGAGAGCCAATGGTTAGTTCTATTCCAAGTCCAAAGGCTCTCAGCGGCAGCTTCCATTCAAACAGAAAGTCCTAAAATCTCACTTATTCAATGTCTGGGAAACTTACTTCCATTCCCCAGTGTTGGGCCCCAAGAGGCTAAGATGGCGCCGGGTGGCCTTCTCTTCCGGATCGGGAACCCACATGGCCAACCACAAAGGCGCCAAAGTGGCGGTTTCGGTTTCCCATCAGTTTCGTTTCCCGGGAGCCTCCACCCCCTGCAGGGCGTGTCTCTCCCAACTCCCGCCAACACGGCACATCCCCATTGGCCCCCACTTTGCTGACCTCACTTCCCTTCCCTCACCCCATATAAGCCGCTGCCCTGCTCAATAAAGTGAGATCCTGCTTCGACAGACCTCCCGAGCCTGGTGTCGTTCCTCTGCGCGTTCCGGGTTCGCGACACTCGCCATCCTGCTCAGCCCCTAGTGGGGGTCTCCGGCCGGCCCCGCGACGCGCCCCACACCCCAGCATTGGCGTATTTCAGGCATTCAGGAACCCTTTGATGGATGACAGCAGTTGATAACTCTGCCTGCATTTCTCCAAGGATAAAATCCAGACTAACCTGGTTACTGCCTGCAATCCCAGTTCCTCGGGCCCCTTCCTGGACATCATCACATCTCATCCAGATCCTGCTCAGTACACATGCTTCAGCCACGTTGACCTTCTCTCATTTCCAATATGGTGGGCAGTATCTTTGGCTCATGGCCCATAGCTCTGCCCCCTTTGCCTTTCCCTCTCCCCTCCACCCCTCCCAGTCACCTAACTGGTATCAGCTCTCAGGTCTGATGAACAATGCACACCCTCCCTGCGAGGTCTTCACTGACTCTGAGACTCCCCGCGGATCGCGCAAGGTGTTCTGCCCTCCTTTACCTCTTCAAGAACTTTACAAGTGGAGGGTGCCTCCTCTCCTATTCCTCTGCAAACTTGCTGACACCAAGGGTCTTGTGCTCACCGCAAATGAACCAAATGCCCTGTGAGAACGACGCTGCTTCTCGCTATGTGCACTGAAGTCCCCTGGAAGGCTTTTCAAAACGCCTAAGCAGGTGCCTGGGTGGCACAGTTGGTTAAGCAACTGCCTTCGGCTCAGGTTATGATCCCAGAGTCGCAGACTGAGTCCTACATTGGGCTCCCTGCTCCACAGGGAGTCATGCTTCTCCCTCTGACCTTCCCCCCTCTCATGTTCGCTTTCTCTCTCTCTTAAACAAATAAAACCTTTAAAAAATATATTGCTTAATATAGAATTAACTAGAATTCTACTCTTCAGCCCTGGGAGTGATTAGCACATGGTGGGATTTACGTTGTTTGTTAAAAAAGTTTTTGCGCTTCGTTCTAATAGACACAGTTTTGAGAACCATGGCCCTAGAGGTACCGAGAGATTTTCAGTGGTTTCTGCCTAAATTAGCTTATAGCATTCAGCGAAACAGAGACTTTATTAGCTTCTCGACACAATGTGGTAATATGGGAGAATTTCCTGGAGACTCTCTAAACTTTTAAAAACAATTTTTAAAATATTTTAATTATTTACTTTGAGAAAGAGAGAGAGTGTTTTCACACAAGCAAGTGCGGGGAGGGGCAGAGGGAGTGAATCCTCAAGCAGATCCCCGCTGAGCAGGGACCACCCCCCCCACCCCCCCCACCCCCCCCCACCCCCCCCCCACCCCCCGCCAACACTGGGCTTCATCCAAGGATCCATGACCTCACGACCTAGGCCAAAATCTTGCAGATTTGCCACACAGATTTGGTCAGCTCTCGCTCATCAGACTTGATCTAATCCCAGGTGAGCCTGACCAGCCTACAGTCTATGGTTCCCGATGTTGGTCAGGGGCATTCAAGGTTGAGATGTTTCTGCTCTCAGTGGTAAATTGCTCTTTGTCCTGTTCTCTGAGATGATGCGAAATTGTGAGCGATCTGACGATCGGTCTCTTCATAGTGATTCACAAACACTAGAGAAGCATAATACGACTTCGGAGCCTTTGTTCTGAAAGCTCAGAGCCCCAGATGCCACCGCTCACAGACAATGGGTGTTCCCGGACCAAGTCTGTGCCCCAGGATACCTTGCCATTCACACTGGTTTCTGGGGCACCACAGAGTGAGAGGTAACCTTGACTTCTGGGTCTTCAAGGGAACATAGTACCATGACGTTCCCATGACACACTTGGCATACTCCATACTGTCATATGGCATGGACTTGTCCCTGGAGTCCTGGGACAGATGGGGAACAGGGAGCTGGTGGTTGAGTGTATGGGTCTTGAGGCCATAGCCTAGGATGCCCCCAGCCTACAGATGGGAACACAAAGGGGAAAGTGCCTAGATCCCTTGGAACGCCTGGGGCATCTGCTTCTTCTGTTCACCTCATGGAGCAGAGACCAAGAAGACTGAGCATATTCAGGGCCTGGGAACCCACGGGCATCTGCTTTACAGCATAGAGTCCCCAGTCAACCTGGAGAATGATTCCCAGGGAGAAGGGCAGCTGAGCCCAGACCAGGCCACTCCAACCTCAGTAAGGTGGATCAAGCCCATGCATGCCTGTAAGTGACCAAAAGACTCCTTTATCTATAAGTGTCCCTTATGTGCAGAAAGAATGTTGGGGAGAGAAGAGTGAGGAGAGTGACATCCTAAGTCACCCAGGAAGCTGAGTTCCAAATTGTCCCTTGGCTGTTGTCTCCATTATTCTGGGATCCTTCCAATACTGGCCCTCAGGTAGAAAGAGAGGAGGTCTGTCTTACGCAGTTTCAATTTTCAATTTCATGATGGTTTTGAGGAAGAGAAAGAGTCACGAGTATTGGACTATGATATTCCTTTGTCCCTCAAAGGTCAAGCTTCAAACTGTTTATAAGACCTGGATCTTGTTCAGGTCATGAAGGATGCCCTGGGATGGTCAAGGAGTCTCAGTGCGGGAGGGAAAGGGGAGAGGTGATGAGTAGAAAGACAGGTCCCAGATTCCTGAGGAAGCTGAGCATCCTCCCTGCCCCTTGTTCTGTTTTAGGGTCCCACCCAAGCCCCAGTCACAGGATATATCTTACCTCTTAAGCGGAACTGGGGTCTGGGTTCAAATTTTCTTAAAGTTCAGATCTGGATCATAATCAGAGAAGGGTTCCATCCATGCTGCTAGGGACTCTGCAGGGATGAAAGGCAGGAAATGGGCATGGACTTGACCATGGAGGGTTCGTGTTTGAGGCCTTCCGTTATGGTTTCTGAGGATTCTCTGTGTAGCTAACATGTGTGGGGGTCCCAAAGCCTCTCTCCAGATGGAAGGTGGGTGGTGGTCCAGGCCTGGATCAGGTAACGGTGAGCTGGGAGGTCAGCTGCATCTGTATTGGGAAGACTTGAGAGAGAGAAAGGCACATAGAGAGTTCATGAGGACATCACTCACCCTCCTGAATCCTTGCCAATGATCCAGCCATGCCCAGGGGCCATGTCCACTCTAAGAAAGCCCAGGGGAAAAGTTCTTCAGGACGAGTGCTCCGTGGGCAGGGTAACTAGCTTTAATGGAACAGAATGACTGTACAGTGAAATGTTGTATGCATTCTGGCTATGGCAGAGAAAGCCTTGGGAACCTATCCCTGGGGAGAATGAGTATTTTGGTCTTTTGACTTCAATGCCAGTGGCTTCCATTATAGTCCTCCCCTCAATAATCGTCTTCATCTTCCTCTACCGGCAATGAAACCTCTGGTTTCTTTGAAGCTCCTGGTTCTCCACCCTCCAGACATCTTGACATCAGACAGGAATGCAGCCTTGGGCAGAGAGACTCAAGGGTGTTGATGCACTTGTGATATCCCCCACTCCCATCAAAGCCCCAGCAGCCTCCAAGGCCTTTCCTGTGCCCCAGTCCTATACTCCACTGCCTCAACACTGCCCATGGCCATGAACCCTTCCTGTCTGATTCACGGGCTGAGTCCCTGTTGAACATGCGTAAGAAATCTCCCCGCTATTCTGTCCTCCGGCTTCTTCAGAGAAACCCGTGCGTTTCCGGTCAGAAACACAGCAAACTCCTCCCTGACAGACTTGATTAGCTCCTTGGCAGAACCCAGGTCCTCTATCTGTCTGTGGGCTCATTGTCCACTTTGGGCCTCTCCCAGTGGCTGGGCTGCCTCTTCCTCTTCATCTCTTGGTCCCGCTCTTGGCCTGGTTCTAGCTCCCTCTGTCCTGAGGTCTGTCCTTGTCTTGGTGTCCTGGTCACAGAGGGCACATAAGCTGCAATTTCTTTTCAAATATGTTCATGTTTGACTTTGGAGGTTTCTGTTCTTTTTTTTTTTTTAAGATTTTATTTATTTATTTGACAGACAGAGATCACAATTAGGCAGAGAGGCAGGCAGAGAGAGAGAGAGAGAGAGAGAAAGAGAGAGAGAGAGAGGAGGAAGCAGGCTCCCCGACAAACTGAGAGCCCAATGCTGGGCTTGATCCCAGGGATCATGACTGGAGCTGAAGGCAGAGGCTTTAACCCACTGAGCCACCAGGTGCCCCTGGAGGTTTCTTTTTTTCTGCCTGCTCTTGCCCCTCCGTCTGGGTGGTGGGAACACTGCCTCGGGGAGGAAAGGATCTGGGTGAGCTCACTGATGACCATGTTGCCTTGGTCATTGTGGACTGGGCTTCTGAGGTAGGGCAAGGCACCTTGCTGTGGATGGGGCAGGAGGGATACTCGTGGAAGCACGGCCTCCTTTGGGCCCATCCCATGGACCACGTGGCCTGGTGGGACCATCTCGTGACTCCTCAAGAGTGTGTGGTAAACTCTGGCCTCCAGAGGTGTTTTATTTATTTATATATTTTTAAAATTTTATTTATTTACTTGACAGAGAGAGAGAGAGCGCGCGCGAGCTGGGGGCGGGGAAGTGGGAGAGGGAGAAGTAGGCTCCCCGCTGAGCAGGGAGCCTGATGCAAGGCTTGATTCCAGGACCCTGGGATCATGACCTGAGTGGAAGGCAGACGCTTAATCAACTGAGCCACCCAGGTGCCCCCTTCCCCGGAAGTGTTTTAATTCCCTTTTTTTTTTTTTTTTTAAAGATTTTATTTATTCATTTGACAGAGAGAAAGAGATCACAAGTAGGCAAGCAGCAAGCAGAGAAGAGGGGGAGGGAAGCAGGCTTCCCGCTGAGCAGAGAGCTGATTTGGGGCTTGATCCCAGGACCTTGAGATCATGACCTGAGCCAAAGGCAGAGGCTTAACCCACTGAGCCACTCAGGTGCCCCTAAATTCCCTCTTCATCTCAGGATCTGATCCTCATCTTTACGGGCTTCCTTCTATGGATTTTCCAGCAGTTCCTCTTCCTCTTGCCCTTTGCTGGAAATCAGAGCTTGGACCTTCTGAAGCAAAGAAAAATACAAACCTTTTCAAAAGTTGTCAAGTCAGTTTGATTCATGGTACTTAACTGTACCACAGAACAAAGCCAGTATTATTTAAAGGAATAGAAAGTATCCAATACCTAACAATGTAAAATGCCCAATGCTGACCTCTGTATAAATTACCGAATGCTGAGGAGGCCTGGGTGGCTCAGTAGGTTGGGTGCCTGCCTTTGGCTCAGATCATGATCTGGGATCCTGGGATGGAGCCCTAAGTAGTCAGGCTCTCAGCTCAGCAGGGAGCGTACTTCTCCCTCTCCCTCTGCCTGGCACTCTGCCCACTTGTTCTCTCTCTGTCAAATAAATAAACAAAATCTTATTTAAAAAAACATATTGTAAAAAAAATTACCAAATGCTGTTTAAAGAAGAAAGAAAAAAATAATAAAATCGCCAGGCATGATATTAACTACCAGCAGGAAAATTGCCCAGAAATTATAGAGAGGGTGAAATTACTAGACAAGGGCTTCAAGAAGCTGTTATGAATAGCCTACCTGTGGTCCAGCACGTGGGGAGAGCATGAGCACAGGAAGGAACTCAAGAACATCAATAGGACCTAAACAGAACTTTGAAGATGTAAAATGAGTGGGTCAGACAAAAAAAAATCAAAACAGACACACAGTCCCATTAAAATCAGGAATTTGGGGGCACCTGGGTGGCTTAGTTGTTAAGCATCTGCCTTCAGCTCAGGTCATGATCCCAGGGTCCTGGGATCGAGTTCCACATCAGGCTCCCTGCTCAGTAGAGAGCCTGCTTCTTCCTTTCCCTCTGCTTGCTGCTCCCCCTACTTGTGCTCACTCTCTGTCAAAAAAGTAAATAAAATCCTTAAAAAAAAAAAAAAGATTCATCCATGTTAAAAAAAAAAAATCATGAATTTTGAGGGGTACCTGGGTGGCTTAGTTGGTTAAACAACCGACTCTTGATTTCTGCTCAGGTCATGATCTTAGGGTCCTGAGATTGAGCCCTGCATTGGGCTCCATGCTCAGTGCACAGCCTGCTTGAGATTCTCTTCCTCTGCCCCTCCCTCTCCACCCATGCGCACTCTACCTCTTAAAAAAACAAACAAACAAACAAACAAACAAAACAAACCCAGGAGTTTTTAAGGACTGTCCCAGGAAGTATTTCAGAAGCAGTATCCACAATGTCATGTCTTCTGGAGCCACAGTGGTGGGTGTCTGGTCCCAGCTCCAGGAAGTAGCTACCGCCCACTCTGCCCAATGAGCGTGGTTAAATCTTTCATGACACACGCCTTGAGGACTGTTTGAGTTTACTATTTGTAACCATCAGAGAAACATGTAGGGCTCCTAATTTAGTAGCTGCATAAGTGCTTATGAAATGAAAGACAAAGAATCCAGCCATCTTCCCATGGACACCCAGGAATGATGATCCTGGCCTTGTCTTTTACTTCAGGAGATCAGCTGCATGGGAGGTTTCTGGATCCCACTCAGAATAAAAGTCGAGTCTTGGAGACCATCCACCCCAGCTGTCCCTACTCCTTCAGATTTCTGGCATCTATATCAGGACAGCGTCTGAGGAGGCAGGGAAGGGGGCTTTATAAGGAGGGGCAACTTCTTAAGTCAGCTCAGGCTCAGGGTTTTTCTAGCTCAAGAGGAATCCTGAAAACATCACAGGCTCTTTGTTTCCATAGACAGATTCCAGGTCACCCTTTCCTGATGCCCAGATGACCAGGGAACCCTCTAATGAGACACCGAGGCTCCCACTCCAGGCCTGTCCTATCCATCCCACCCAGACTGCTTAAGGGACCATGTTAGACTAAACCCTGACCATGTTACCCCCAGGCCCTCCCCAGATGCTACCAACAACCAAGTTTCCCTCTCCAGCTTAGTGCCCCTGTCATGCAGTAGGAAATCCAACTTTCAGGATCCCCTTGGCCTCCAAACTCAGCGGGACCCCACTCAGAGTATCCTCCCCCAGTGTCACCCTCGTCACCTGCGATAGAACTCCTGTTCAGGGCTCCTCCCTTTGGGTCGATGGGGACCTTCCGGGCTGTTTCCAGAGCAGAAACGCAGAAACAACTCCTGGATTCTTCTGACCACCACACTCACCATTCTTCTCAAGCAGAAATGACAGACATCCCATCTTCTAAATATATGTGTTATTAACTGTTTTGTTTTCCTACATGGGAATGAAAACTGTCCAGGCGTCAAGAGGATTTCCACCAATGGCAGGCAGTACACCTCCGGGGAATCCTGCTTGTATTTGCCTCCGTGGGCCGCCCCCCGTTCTGTGACTTTTCAGAACATCCTTGTGCACTGGACAGCTTCAGGTCAGGCTGTGGCTCCCACCACACTTAACTTCCCTGTTACTCTGTTTTTGACTACCCCTCTGTTTAGCAGAACTTCCTGGTCCAGTCTAGCTCAGCCCCAGGTTCTACAAATTCAGCAAACTCATGAATCCTTGCCTGTAAGTGAATTCATGTGTAAAACAGTGGCCTGGGCAGTGGGGGGGCGCCTGGGTGGCTCAGTGGATTAAAGCCTCTGCCTTCGGCTCAGGTCATGATCCCAGGGGCCTGGGATCGTGCCCTGCATCAGGCTCCCTGGTCAGCGGGGAGTCTGCTTCCCCCTCTCTCTGCCTGCTCTCTGGCTACTTGTGATCTCTCTCTCAAAATAAATAAATAAATAAATAAATAAATAAATAAATAAATTCTTTAAAAACAAACAAAAAAACAAGTGGCCCAGGCCTGATTCTTCAATGGAATCAACTGGAAGGCATTTCAAAGGTCCATCTCTGTGGTTAAAAGTTAATCATCCTGGGCTGGGTCCCAGGCCTTGGTGTTTGGGGAGAGCTGCCTGGGCTTGTCCCATCTGCAGCCTGGGCTGCGATCTGCTGCCCCCTAGAGGAATATCGTGCCCTTTGCGGTGAGCTGCACCTGAGTCCTTGATCCTTCCCACCTACTCATGCTCCAGAGACTCTCCTAAAGTCTCAAGGTGCTTCTAATGCACAAAGGGAGGGGGTGTGTGCAGAGAAACTCTTCTTAAAATAGGTTGGATGGGGGCACCTGGGTGGCTCAGTGGGTTGGGCCTCTGCCTTCGGCTCAGGTCGTGGTCTCAGGATCCTGGGATCAAGTCTCGCATCCGGCTCCCTGCTCAGCGGGGAGCCTGCTTCTCCCCTCCCTCTGCTGCTCCCCCCACTTGCGCTCTCTCTCCTTCTCTCACTCTCTGTCAAATAAATAAATTCTTAAAAATAAAAATAAGTTGGATGGGGGGGGGTGGGCTTTGCTTTTTCTCTGAGGAAAAAGAACACTCTCAGAGGCTCTTTAGGGTAGAGGACTCAGACCCGATCTAGGAAAGATTTTTCTGAGATTTCAGATTTATTCCAGAGGCGCACGTGGATTTTGAGGACATTATGTGGCCATTTTTAGGGCTTCTTGTCTTCCTACAGATGAGGAAATACAGGTATTGAGTTCTAAGACTTGAAAAAAAATCTTCTAACACAGAGGAAATTTTTTCAAGATTTCACTGTAACAAAACAAAACAAAACACCCAACTATGACATTTTTAGGGTAAATTTTTGAAACATGAAGGACACTTTCTTGGTGGGCTAGAACATGAGGAAGAAAAGCCGTTGAAGGTGAAGCAAGCGTGAGGAGATAGTGGGGGTTGCTGTGTGAAGGACTGTCTTCAAGGTCAGAAATGCGGGTTATCATGAGCCAGGGGTCATTTCTGATGTGGCAAGATGGTGACAGGGAAGGATTTTATTTCCAAAGATAAAATGGAGTCTTCTGAGTGACAGAAGGAAAATTAAGAGGGATCAGGCATCCTGAAATAAGGGAATTTGGGCAAATAAGAAAAATGTGGGTGGAGAATCTATGGCAATTTCTACCTAATGATGTCCTAAGAAGCTGAAGTAGGCTTTCTCAAAAGGCTGGAGTTGAGTTCATCATGGGGGCGAATGCTTAGTGTGAGGCCCAGTTTGTGGAGAGAGTCAGTGAGAAAGAGAGAGAGTGAGGGGGGAGGGAGCAGAGAGAGGGGATAAAAGACTTCAGGATGGTGTCAAGTCTCCCTGGGAAATCTGCCTTCATGAAGAGGCCATGTCCACTTTGAGGCCAGGACAGTGTCCCTCAGGGCCACAGCTAGGCCTCCCACTTACTGAGGAGCAAACGGGAGAGAAGAGCAGGGGGCATGCTGGAAAGGCCAGGACCTCTTTCTGATAGGTGCAAGGAACCTATGAGCTGGCCTGGGTGAGAGAATTCTCTGGACATCATGGGCCAGGCTGGGCTTAAAGTTACTCCCTTAATAGCCAGGAGCTGAAAAATAGAGAAAACCCTGAAAACTGTGGATCTTCTACTAAGAGCCCCGGATTCTCTGTGGGGCCTCCCCATAAACACAGGGGCAAAGCTTCCCACCCTGGCCCTTGACTTTTCTCCTTAAAGGTCAATAGGAGTCTTGTAAAAAAGGAAATGTATTTCAATATAATTTAGAGTTGGTTCTATTTTCTAAAAGATTTTATTTATTGATTTGACACAGAGAGAGAGAACACAAGACAGCAGAGAGAAAGGCAGAGAGAGAGGGGGAAGCAGACTCTCCGCCAAGCAGAAAGCCCGATGTGGGGCTCGATCCCAGGACCCTGACATCATGACCTGAGCGGAAGGCAGAGGCTTAACCCACTGAGCCACCCAAGTGCCCCCCCCCCCACCTTTTAAAGATCTTATTAGAGTGCACACAATTGCAAGAATGGGGAGGGTCAGAGAGAGAGGGAGAAGCAGGGAGCCTGATGTGGGGCTCAATCCCAGGACCCTGGGATCATGACCTGAGCAGAATGCAGACACTTAACCAAATGAGCCACCCAGGCGCCCCCAGGTTTGTTTGTTTGTTTGTTTTTTAAATTCCTTGTGTAACTTCAGGGCTTTATGAAAATCCCACCACTTGGGGCAGAGTACCTGAGCCTGACCTGGAACCTAAAGATGGACTCTAGAGGGGTGTGTGGATTTGATAATCTGTCCTTCAGATGTCTGTAGGGTGGTCTCTTAGGGGCCATGTGAGGAAAGGCTGTGTTCAGTTTCAGATTACAGAAAAATCATCAACATAGGGGAAATTGTTTTTATCCTTCAGAGTACAGCAACGTTGTCAGTGAAATATAATGCAATTAAAAATACTTCGTGAGTAAATTGAAGTTTTTCAGCTGAGCATTAGAAATAGGGACTCTGGTGTTAGTATCTTACAGGCAGAAATACTTGGAGTTAATATGCTAAGTTTTCTTGAAGGAAGGTCTTCAGGCATCAGAATTGTGAGTGCCTGGGTGAGCCCCAGGAGAGTTGCCGAAGTGCCATGGAAGTAACTAAAAGTGTTTCCAGAAGTAGATCATTACCTCAGATTCTTGGATGGCATAAAAAAAATTTTAGGAGTGACCTGTCAGAGGGATAGAGATTGGAGCAGAGAGAGAACACAGTGATCGGCGCGCCTGGGTGGCTCAGTGGGTTAAAGCCTCTGCTTTCGGCTCAGGTCATGATCCCAGAGTCCTGGGATCGAGCCCCACATTGGGCTCTCCGCTCAGCGGAGAACCGGCTTCCTCCTCTCTCTCTCTCTGCCTGCCTCTCTGCCTACTTGTGATTTCTGTCTGTCAAATAAATAAATAAAATCTTTAAAAAAAAAAAAAGAACACAGGCAATGTTTGAGGCCATTTTAACCCAAATGTGTGAGGAGAGGCTGAGTGTAGTGACATGGGGTCTGGGGAGAGGGGCTCAGACACACAGTTACCAACCCGGTGCTATTGGCGACTCCCCCTGCCCCTCCCACCAGAGGCAGCCTTGCCTCCCCCACTATTAGACCTTCCAAACCCTGGGGGGGTGGGGGGGTGGGGGTGGGGACGGAGGGGTGTCTCTGCTGCCCCCTGGTGGCCTCTGACTCCTCCTGCAGGTCTCTGGGGAAAGCTGGGACCAGGAGGCCCTGATGTCGGCATCTTCCACGTCAGAACCTGGGTCAGAGCAGCTTCATGTTCAGTCCTGTCTTCTCGGATGCTTCCGGAAATCTGAGGGCAGCAAGCTGTCTCTGGAGGCCTCCGAGTGGCTGGGTTGGGGTGTGTCCTGCCTACAGCCACATTACAAGACCCCTTTGTTAGACAAAAGAGGGGAACACAGCCCCTGGGGGGCCTGGGGCTGCTGCTGCTTTTCTGTGTCCGGAAGGTGAGGACGTAGAGCCCAGGCATGATCGGGTTCAGGCATCAATGCCTCTGCTTACCTAAGATCGTGGAGGAGGGAGGAGGGAGTACAAGATGGGGTGGCTGTGCCTGCGCCTGTGTTGGACTAATCTGTGGGGTGGATTGCCCACCCCCTCTTGTCTCTCTGCCTGGGCTTTGACCCAGAAAATGAGGCCTTTCAGGGGTGTCCTCTAGGGACCAGTAAGCCACCTCGGTTCTCCTTTTTTTTTTTTTTCTTTTAAGATTTGTATTTATTTGTCAGAGAGAGAACACAACTAGGCAGAGCGAGAAGCAGGCTCTCCACTGAGCAAGGAGCCAGATGTGGGACTCAGTCCCAGGACCCTGGGATCATGACCTGAGCTGAAGATGTTAAAAAGAAGTGTTGAAAAGAAAACGCTTAACTGACTGAGCCACCCACCTCCGTTCTTCTAAAGCTTCCATTCCCCACAAAAGGCAATATTCATCAAAGGATAGCACTCCTCCGTATTTTGAATAATCTTATTAGTAAAAGGAGTGTGAATTGTGCATAATAAGTTTTTCCTTTTTTTTTTTTAAAGATTTTATTTATTTATTTGATAGAGAGAGAGATCACAAGTGGGCAGAGAGGCAGGCAGAGAAAGGGGGGGGGAGCACACTCCCTGCTGAGCAGAGAGCCTGATGCAGGGCTCGATCCCAGGACCCCGAGATCATAACTTGAGCCAAAGGCAGCGGTTTAACCCACTGAGCCACCCAGGTGCCCCATAATAAGTTTTTTAAGAGAAAGACTGGACTAAGTTGGGATCTACAATAGAAGAAAAAATTCATCAACTTCTAAGAAACGTGGAGAAAGATGTGACTGAGTGACCTCTTGTACACATAGACTGCAAAGAAAATATTTCCCCAAGTCTGACTATGAAAAAACTTTGGCTCAATTTTAGCAGGAGGATGAGGTCCAGTACTGGTCAGTTAGCAGACAGCGCTGAGGCAGGGTCGTGGGGATTTTCCTCAGAAGGGGCCTTGTTCACCTTCCCGTCACTGGGACTCTGGGCAAAGACAGAGCTCCAGGTGCATAGAGCCGTAAGCCTGCCCCCATCCGCCACCCGGAGCTGCCCTGTGGCCTTGGAGGGTCGTAAAAAGCTGGATAACCCCATTGCTAACTTTCCAAAGATCAGGAATGATTGCTCTATGGACCTAAGAGCCAGTTCTATGAAAGGCAATCGTGGAGGAAGGTGGCACTCCCAGGAGCACACTTGGCAGGTGCGAGGCTCTGAGTGACAAACCTACCTTTGGTAATAAAGTATTAGAAGTGTTTCTTTGGGGCGCCTGCCTCTCCCTCTCCCACTCTCCCTGCTTGTGTTCCCTCTCTTGCTGTGTCTTTCTCTGTCAAATAAATAATATCTTAGAAGGAAGGAAGGAAATAAAAAAAAGAAATGTTAAAACGAAAGAAATGTTTCCAGAAAATAAATAAATAAATATTTCCTTTGGGTAACAGGAACTAGGAAACCAGTAGCAAACCTACTTGCCCAGTGAATTTAAGGTGAGCTCTATGTGGAAAATGGCGCTGTTAGGTCTTCCGCTGGTTGTGGTTTGTCTTGTGTATGTGACGCCCTGGGTTAGGAGTCCATCTCTGTAATCTTGCTAGGGGATCGTGTTGTGGCTGCCACAGTCTGGTTTAATGCTTATTCAATTTTTTTTTCCCCCCACCCCCCAATTTTTTTTTTTTTTTAAACCTGTTTTCTTTCTACCTTTGCGGAGGAATTGTTTGGGGTGGCAGGAGATCTTGTTTTTAACCTTTTCCTCCCACAGGAAGTGGGTATCCTTGTGCTAGAGGGAGCCTAAGACTTGACCCACAGAAACCTTCCCCTCCTCCTACAGTGACCAGCCAGTGCCCAGGATGGGAGCCCCCCACCCCCTGCAGTAGAGTCTGCTGGATCAGGGACCTCTGGAAGGCAGCCGGGAGCAGCCCATCCCTCCTCCTTTCCTGGTGGTTCACCTCTTCCTGCTGCTCTATGGGAGGCTCCACGCTCCTGCGCCCCACCCTCCCATGTTAAAGCCAAGTCCTGGGCGCCACTCTGTTCTGTCCTTTGTCAGGTCCCAGCGAGCCAGTGAGGGTCCTTGGGAACAAGCCCCTCCCTGTGCACCCGGGACACTCCCAGCTGGCTGGGATCACTTTTCTTGCACAGCAAAGCTGCTAGCCAAGCAGCAATCCTAGATTCAAATGAGTCCCAGACACCAATAGCTGCCAAATGGGAACTTTCTCCAACTTTCCCCCTCATTTTAATGCTAAAAAAATGCTTAGCATTTTAATGCTAAGAAGCGACTTGTGATGGACCTCTAGACCCTGTCCTTGTTCTGACCGGTTACTAGATGACAGAGAGACTACCATCCTCAGTAGAAACCCCAGACCCTAAGCAAAGAGGAGACACTCTCTCCTTTCCTTTCTGAGTGTCTCAGGTCCTCTGTCTGTCCCTGCACTCTCTATATACCTTCAATAAACCCGCTCTCACTTCCTCTTAGCTGGAGTTTGATTTCTTTTATTTTATTATTTTATTTTATCTTATTTTGTTTTGTTTTGTTTTGACAGAGAGAGACACAGTGAGAGAGGGAACACAAGCAGGGGGAGTGGGAGAGGGAGAAGCTGGCTCCCCACCGAGCAGGGAGCCTCATATGGGGCTTCATTCCAGGACTCTGGGATCCTGACCAAGCTGAAGGCAGACGATTAACTGACTGAGCCACCCAGGCACCCCTGGAGTTTGATTTCTGTCCTGTGAGAAGCCAAGGCCCCTGTGGGCTGGTTTTGTGGGACCACCTCTGGGTCCTGAGACCCAGCCTGCCTGGATCCCTAGACGTGTGATCACACCTTTCCCTTACCTTCCCCAGTAGAGAATTTGGCTCATTCTGGTTCTTGTTTCCAGATAGGTAGGAGTCCTCTGTTCCTTCTGCACAGGAGGGCAAGGCCCACATATGCACAAAGGGAGGTTAGTAAAATCATCTGGGTGACCTCAAAAAAGAAAAACATTTTGCTAAAGAAATTGCTAGGCTAATCAAAGAGCTGAAAGGGCTTCAAATGAGCTTGCTGGCTGGCTTCTGGGGCCTGGGAAAGTTCTGGTCCTTTATTCCTCAAGGCTGATGGTCTGTCTGTTGTGGATCAAGGGACTAAGGTCAGCAAGTACGGAGGGTGCTAAGTTGAAGCAAGTTAACCCTTAGGACAAGTCAAGGTGCTATTACACTCCCCCCCCTAGAGCAGTAGAACTAAATCACCATTTGGGGGACTTGCAGGGCTTATATCTGGCTTTGTACTAGTCCTTTTTTCTTGTACTCCTCCCTTATGTGACTTTTGTTTTTAAGTGTTTTCTTTTGGATTAACCAAATAGATAATCTCATTCTATTTTCTTTGTATTCACCTGTCATATATACGTTTCCTTACTATTTTATTTTAAAATATATTCCAAAGAGTTTAGAATCCTAGGACAATAATTCACTTTTAGTACTTTAGTGATGTCTTTTCAATGCCTTTTTTTGGTCTCCCCTTTTCCTTCAGAAGTTCCCCTGTCTTCAAAATTCGATTCTTCCTTGGTCTTTCTTGTTTCATCGGATTCAATTTAGCACTTATGAGTCATGCTGCAGAAAACACGGGGGTGCACTTATCTTTTTGAATTAGTATTTTCATTTTCTTTTGGTAAATAGTAGTAGAATTACTGGATTAGGGGCAGCTGGGTGGCTCAGTTGGTTAAGCATCTGCCTTTGGCTCAGGTCATGATCCCAGGGTCCCAGGATGGAGCCCCTTGTCAGGCTCCTTGCTCAGCAGGGAGTCTGCTTCTGCCTCTGTCTCTGCCCCCTACTTGTGCTCTCTATAACATAAAATCTTTTTTTTTTTTTTAAAGGGAGAGAGAGAGATTGAGAATTAGTGGATTGCATGGTATTTCTATTATTTTTTTTTGAGGAAACTCCACACTGTCTTTCCACAATGTTTGCAACAATTTGCATTCCCATTAACTATGCCTAAGGGTTTCTTTTTTTCCACATCCCTGCCCACATGTGTTATTTCTTGTCTTTGTTGATACTAGATTTCTTGTCTTTGTTGAATCAGTAGCTCATTGTAGTTTTGATTTATAGTTCCCTAATGTTGAGTGATGCTGAGCACCTTTTCATGTGTCAGTTGGCCATCTGGGTGTCTTCCGAGGAGAAAGTCTATTCATATCCTCTGCTCATTTATTTTTTATTTTTTTAAAGATTTTATTTATTTATTTGACAGAGATCACAAGTAGGCAGAGAGGCAGGCAGAGAGAGAGGAGGAAGCAGGCTCCCCGCTGAGCAGAGAGCCCGATGCGGGGCTCCATCCCAGGACCCTGGGACCATGACCTGAGCCGAAGGCAGAGGCTTTAACCCACTGAGCCACCCAGGCGCCCCTCCTCTGCTCATTTAAAAATCAGATTTTTTTTTCTTTTTTTTTTTGGTGTTGCACTGTGGAAGTTCTTTATATACTTTGGGTATTAACCCTGTTATTTGATATATCGTTAACACATGTCTCCTCTCACTAAGAGACTGAATTTTTATTTTAAGATTTATTTGACAGAGAGCCAGCAAGGGATATTTATATGTTTATATATAAATAAATATATAACATTTTAATTTAAATAGATTTATTATAAATTATATACAAAAGAAAAAAATAAATAAAATAATAACCTTCCAATTAAGTCTCAGTTTTAGCGATCCTGTCAGTAGGGCCAGGAGTGACCTAAGTGTTTCCCCAGTGGTATAACTTTTTGCCTCCATGCCCTGACTCCCCCTACCTGGTTGTGGCATTCCCAATCCATTTCCTTGAAGCCCTGATCCCTGTTGGCTGTTTTCTCCTCCTTGGTGAGACAGAAAGGTTAGAGGGAGGAATGTTCTTGCCCCAGCCAGCATAAAAGTCTAGTCCACTTTTTCCCCAGGGGAGTAGGGTTTTTTTTTCTAGGTATATTTCGCAACGATGACCCTTCCCCTGCCAGAGCCCTAAGGAGATATTTCTTGGGTTACCACCATGTAAATCTACATGGGTTTCTGGAGCTAATGGCATTGGAGATGTGGGGGAACTCTCACTCTCAGGCTAGCCCATACTCGAACCTCCAATAATTCGCCTTAACTATCATTTGAATGTTCCAACATGTTTATGGCTCCAGCAGTTTCTGCTCCCGGTAAGCGGACCTCAGCTGTACCTCTCAGGATATGTCTGTTTTTTGAGATCAGTGTTGCATTATGCCTGGTAACCTCAGTTCTTGGGAAGGGAAGTCAGTGATTTTCAGCTTGTGCAGCTTCTTGTTAGAAGCAACGATTTTAAGCTGTTTACAGGTCATAACTGAAACCGGAAGTTCAAATAAGTTTTTGAATGCTAGGTAACTGAAGAGAGTTGAATAGCAAACAAAGTCACAAAAATTAAAAAAAATTTTTTTTAAATTAAAATCACAAAAATCCTGTAACTGCTCAAGGGTTGCAACCTTTTCCTGAAAATTGCTTCAGTGTCAGTAGCAAGGCTATGAGAGGTAGCCTGCGGCACTATGTAGAAATGCAGAATATTGGCAGAACCACCATTGTTTCCACAGAACCTATGATACTTAGTTTCAATTTTGAAGAAATTGTCTGTACTTTCTGCACAACCACTAAAATTTGAATTTGTATTATCTCTATCTCTACCAAAAGCAGTTCACTTTTCCTTAACTTACTGAGTTTTCCAATTCTAAACGTAGAGTTTCTGCAAACATTTTCTATTTTTGAAGTCTCGCTTGGAAGGGATTTTACTTGCAATCCTTTCTTTTTTAATTATTTTTTTAAATTAAAAAAAAAGTTTTTATTTATTTATCTGACAGAGATCACAAGTAGGCAGAGAGGCAGGCAGAGACAGAGAGGAGGAAGCAGGCTCCTGAGAGAGCCTGAGGTGTGGCTGGATTCCAGGACCCTGGGATCATGACCTGAGCTGAACGCAGAGGCTTTAACCCACTGAGCCACCCAGGCACCCTACTTGCAATACTTTCTAAGCAAGGCTTTTTCACAAGAAACACATTGCACAAGAAAAGGGACTTTCCCCCTGCAATTGTGATTACCTGTATCTTGGGCTATGTTGTAACAAGATGAAGCACTTTAGATCTTTAATAAACTCTGAGATAGTAAATAGAGCAATTACATTTTCATTACTGTAGTAGTTTATGCTGAAACTTGAAAATTCATTTGCAATTTTAGGATTAGAAAAAAACTGGTATGTGCTATCAGTCATTGGTGCTAAAAAGATTGATGATACGGTGTGGATAAATATTACAACCTTTGATTATTTTCATCTGAATTTCTTTTAATCAGAAAATTTGTTATTTTATCCCTTTACAGGTGAGGTGATCATAAATCTCTTATGTTTAGCTTTCAGTATATGCTGGTTTATGGCTTTCTACTAATTTTGATAGTTTCAACTGTGAAAATTTCATTTAAAATTTTTTTTCTTTAAAAGAGTGAGAGAGATGGGGCGCCTGGGTGGCTCAGTGAGTTGGGCCACTGCCTTCGGCTCAGGTTGTGATCTCAGGGTCCTGGGATCGAGCCCCACATCGGGCTCTCTGCTCAGCGGGGAGCCTGCTTCCCCTTCTCTCTCTGCCTGCCTCTCTACCTACTTGTGATCTCTGTCAAATAAATAAATAAAATCTTTAAAAAAAAAAAGAGTGAGAGAGAGCATGTGGAGTTGGGGGGAGGGGAAGGGCAGAGGGAGAGAGGGAATCTTAAGTAGGCCCAGCAAGCCTGATGTGGGGCTCATCTCACAACCTTGAGATCATGACCGAGGCTGAAATCAAGAGTCAGATGCTTGGGCGCCTGGGTGGCTCAGTGGGTTAAGCCGCTGCCTTCGGCTCATGTCATGATCTCAGGGTCCTGGGATCGAGTCCCACATCAAGCTCTCTGCTCAGCAGGGAGCCTGCTTCCCTCTCTCTCTCTCTCTGCCTGCCTCTCTGTCTACTTGTGATCTCTCTCTGTCAAATAAATAAATAATTTATTAAAAAAAGAGTCAGATGCTTAACCCTGTTAAAATTTCAAAAGGACACTTCCTGATTTAATAGACACCTAATATTCTGAGAATTAATGAAATTTACACTTGCATTTGGGTTTCAAATACACAAAACACAGACAAGACCAATCTCTACAAAAATAGGAAAATAATGAAAAATAGGAAAATAATGAATATGATCATCTCATGGCCTCTGTTGGGTTGGCGGCTCCGGGAATGCAGGAGGAACAATAAAAATGGCTGCCGGCTGTCATCTTCCAGGCTGCCCTCTTCCTTTACCCATGACTCTCCCGCAGGAAGGACATATGCCCAGGACACGTTACCGTAAGTAAACCGATACCTACACAGGAGACAGGAACATTAGGACTCCCCCTACCCTCCAATCAACAAATACCTTACCTTATATGACTGTGAACCTATGCCCTGTCTTAACCCAAATAAAAGACTCACTCAACCCTTCCCACTCACGACTTCCCCAACTCTCCTTGCCCAAGGGTGCCTTTAATAAACCTCGCCTTGTGCCTATCTCTCCTGGTGTGTGTGTATCTCACCTGTAAAACCTTACTGCCTCATTAGTGCATTTGTCACTCATGTGACTCAGGTGGTAACAGCAAAGAGGGATTGAGCTGTTGAACCGGTGGCAGACTAACAATGGATTGAACTTGACATGTAATGCCAAAAAGGAAAACATGTATGCCTGCTAGGGAAAGCTGTATTTGCAAGAAGAACCTCCCTGAAGAAAGCCAGAGCCAATCTCCTACAACGTTTGGAAAGCTTCATCTAGGGATTGATAGATTTTTGAAAGTCCGGGGTTTATAGATGGACAGACTTTCAATTGTATTCGTGTGAACCCTGGAATAAGGTTGTTACTGACTGGCATGCTTTCTCTGGCCACTGGAGTGTGGCATTTGCTCATCAACTATGTAGAGGCAAGAGATGGTCTCTAATTGGTTGACATTCAGACACTGGGGTCTGTCATTAACTTGCTCACTTTCAGAAACATGGCTGCGTTCCTGATTTTCAGAGCACATGTGCTGACCTAAAGTTATCGCTAATTAACAGTGATTGTTTACAACTTGAGGCATTGGCAAAAATAAATAAATAAATAAATAAATAAATTTTAAAAATTAAAAAAAATGTGTCCTAGCTTTCTTTTAAGATAGAAAACAAGAATTGCCATTTTCAGACACCTCCCCACCACTCCCCTGCATGGTCTTGCCTTAGCCAAACCCACAGAAGACTTCAAGTATCATTCAGATCTTCCTTTGTGGAGGTATGAGTTTCAGCATTGCCACTGAAGTAACTTATGTGCCAATAACTAAAGCAGAAAAAGAACTCTAACTGCTGAATTTTCATTATGGGGAGAAAAAAATCCCCCACAACTGATTACATTAAGGGCAACCTACCAAAGGATGCAGGACAAAATCGTTAAATACAAGACATGTCCTGGGACACCTGGGTAGCTCAGTAAGTTAGGTGGCTGCCTTCGGCTCAGGCCATGATCCCAGCATCCTGGGATCGAGTCCCACATCAGGCTCCTTGCTTGGCAGGGAGCCTAGTTCTCCCTCTGACTCTCCCTGCCACTCTGTCTGCCTGTGCTTTCTCTGACAAATATATAAAGTCTTAAAAAAAATATACAAGACATGTCCTATATAGACAGCATATTTGGCACCCCTACCTGTGTCAGCTTAGCCTCTTTGCACTCACCAACATCTATGTGCTGGTGAACACCATGTCTTACTTGTTTAATGCTTTGTGGGTCTCCTGTTCTTTGTCCATCTGTCCTGCGAGAGTCTGGTCTCTCATTCATATATCCCTTGAATTACAGTAGTCCAGATTTCTAGGTATTCAGCTGTGCAATTTCTTCAACCCTCTAAATCCATCTTCTACACTTTGTTGCCAGAACAATTTCCACTAATTTAAGACATGACTGACTTCTTCACATGGCAAACAAGCCATGACTTATCTGGCATCTGCTTCAACTCAAACCTTAGCAGGTCACTGTCCTGCTCATTAGTTCCATCCTGGCATCTTCACAAAGGTGCCATGACTGTGATCCTCCTGTACTTTCATTCATGCAGTTTCCTCTTACCTAGAATGGTCATTTCGCCCTCTGGAGGGTTCCTGTTCTAAAATCCAGCTTAGCCATATTGCCTCCGTATAGCCTGGTTTCCCAGTCTCCTTGGTTAGGCTTGATCTCCTCTTTCCTTATCCTGTGCAAATCCCTAACACTCCCGCACCAAGACATACTGCTCTAACTTACCTCTTTGCTTGTTAAAACCACACTTATATTCTGTGATAGAGTAACCAGCTTCCTCACTGCTGGTTCCTCAACTCCATCCCCTTTCCCCAAACTCACGGCTTCTCTAAGGGATCTTTCTTCTTAAGGCTACCGGTATGCAATATAGCACCTGCTGCTGAATTAGGATTAAGAAAAACAAAAATTACTGAGTTTATAACCACTTTTTGTTTTTTTGAAGTTGTGTGACCCATGAGAACACCAAGTAAGGAAAATCTACTTCTTAGTGTTGGGCCGGTGGGGTCAGGGGACCCAGGAGAGACAACAAAATGGCATCCATCCTCCATCTTGCCGCCTTCACCCTGGGACTTCCCCCCAGACTTTCTGCCACAAGCGGTTACCACATAGAAGGACCGCCCAAGGACACATCATCTGCGGGAAAACAGAAACTGAACCATACCTAACCCCACCCTCACCCTATAAAAACCTGCTTGTATCTACCCTGGGCACGACTTCCCCGGCCTTTCTCCCTTGTGAGCCTGGGAACCTTGCCTCAGGGCACTGCCATTAAAGCTTGCCTCAAGCCTACTTGCCTGGCTCCTCACTTCCACTTTCTTACCGCTGACTCAAACCCGACACTTAGGTCAAAAAATAATTGATGTACCTTTCAACATTTTGGCAAACTTACTAGATTCATTACATTCCTTCCGTTGTGAATGTAAGGGCCTGCTTAGCCAGAGGGAGTCATTTTGTGGTTATGCAGTGAACTTAGATTGACCCTGCCCCGCCCAGAGGAACTTACTTGCAAAACCTAGATACACGGGCAGGTCGGGCCGGGTGAAGACATCCAATCAGTGGGGTGTGCATGTATCTACTAGGGTAAATTGAAATTCATTTGGCCACCCGTGTGTAACCTAGCATGACTGTGCAGTTTTCTCTGTGTATTGCAATCTCACTGGCCACCTGTGTATAGCCAGACTCAACTATCTCTATAAAAGTTAGTCTGTGAGGCTGGGAGGGGTCGCCTCTTTGTAAGAGACAGCCGACCGGTCGGAATGATTCTCAATGCGTGGCGCGAAATAAAGCTTTGATGACCTTCACTTTGTATCAGTCTCACTCCTTTGATTACAGACCCTAACGCTGGGGGCTAGTCCATGATCAAATGATGAGAACTGAGCCAGCATCAGAGTTTCTGGGAAAAGCTTCCAGAGGAAAGATCATGGGATCCTGTCTGTCTGTATGGTTGTGGAGCTCCAGGGTATGGCCCACCAGGGAGAAGATGAACACAGCCATGCTCCCCAGGGCTGGAGTGGATGCAGGGACACCCCTTCCCTCCACTGGTAAATTGTCAGGGGGTTCGAGTCCCCCTAGAAAGCCCCACCAGTGGCAGGACCGCTGGGCCTGCAGTTGTCTTGGCCTTGTCTTTTTGTTGTCTGTTGTGTTGTTTGCTGTGTTTGATGAAATGGGGCAAGCAGGGGTGCCTGGGTGGCTCAGTGGTTTGGGCCTCTGCCTTCGGCTCGGGTGTGATCTCGGGGTCCTAGGATCGAGCCCCGCATCGGGCTCTCTGCTCGGCAGGGAGCCTGCTTCCCCCTCTCTCTGCCTGCATTCTGCCTACTTGTGATCTTTCTCTGTCTATCAAATAAATAAATAAACAAAAATCTTAAAAAAAAATGGGGCAAAAAAAAAATGGGGCAAGCAGAGAGTGAGGGGACTCTGACTTTAATGGCTATAACTGGAGCCAACTGTGGTTAGTCTAACTCGAGACAGAGACTTTAAGGAATATTCCTAAGCATATGCCAAAACTCCCTTTGTTTCAGGGAAGTTCCTGTTTTCTCTGGCCTGATGTGGACTGCCTAGCCCCTCCCCCTTCCTGGCAGGAAAGCATGGTGTCTGAAGTGGAGTGGGCCCAGGTGGAATGTGAAATCTGTTAATAAAGAGATGACTAAACTGATGGTTAATTGTCTGTCTCAGGATTTTAATGGGTAATTGTTAAAGTAGCTCTCAAAGTCTTTGGTAACCTGAAACTGAAGGGTTGCTTGAATGACAAATGGAATTAAATTTGTTGGACATCTAGGTCTTAACCAAATGGGATAAAATGCTAGAGTGTTGGTTGCTGGAACTGGGTTTATGCTTTTGAAATCTGTAGGTGAACATGTTTTGTGCTTAACTGATTCATAAATTTGCCTTCTAAGAATTCTCTTGTAAAATGACATCCGCCTTAAAGGGAATTCATATAGGGAGACTTTCAGGACAAATACATATCTTTGATATGTTAAAATCCTGGAACAGAAATGGGTAAGAATTTCCAGAAGTAAAAGCTGCACTTGGACTAAGCCAGAATTAGTAACACGGGACTAGATGAACTGAAAGATTGTAATGTTGTATCTCTTGATGTTTTGTTTTATTTAACCATTACTGGTTCTTTAATGTTTGCTTTTCCAGATTAGGGAAACTTTTTCTTAAGTTACCTGTAATTTACAGAGATGTAAAAGTAGTCATTTGTAAACAAATCAAGGTATTCAACTCTTTCTCTCGCTCTGAACCCTCTGAAACCAAAAGGTCTCAGCAAGTATTCTTTCTTCCATGGTAATCAGTCATTTGCACAAGTTCAATAAGAATCTGTTCTCCTTGTAACAGGACACTGGTTATTTTACCAAGGCTTTGACTGGAATGTCACATTTGAAAAGACTCAGATATGACTAGACAGCTTAAAAGAACCAAGGTTGACTTTATAAAACCTGGAACTATAAAGCCCTTTGGAACTGTTGGCCTGATACCTTGCTTACAGAGTTCCCAGCAGCCTCACCAGGTGAGTAAAGAATGTCACTTCCTGGCAGGTGCAGGAATCTCAGGATACTTTGGGGACCTCAGGAAGAGGAATTTGCCCAAATGGAAAGGTATTGCGGGCATGTATGATGGCAAATATGTGGCTTGGCTGCTGGCCTGGAGAGGCTACTATAAGTTCAACCTAGAGATTCCTTATAAGAAGTTCCAGAAAAGCAGATTCTAAAAGCTCTATATGATCATTAACTGCTCTTGCTGAGCTTATGTAAAAATTAGGCCAACTTTTTAAAAAACGGACTTGTTTTTCAAATAAATTAGCCCTGATTTGGCTAGCTCTGGAAATGAAGGTTATTTTAGAGAGAAGAATTATGTTTTAATAACATACCTTTATGGATGTTAAATTCTAGATTTGATTGTCTTTAAATGTTTGTTTACCTAAGCTAGACAACTTGAGGTAAACTTCAGGGAAGTTGCACGATAGCTTGTTTAGACGATCTTGCTTTTGCCAGTCAGTAAACCCCAGATATAGGGAGGAAACTGAAGGAAACTGAAGGATTTGAAGGGAAGAATCTGACTGAGTTAGTGGGAATAGCAGAAAAGGTGTTTAACAACAGGGAAGCACAGGAGGAAGGTTTCGGCATTACATGAGGCAGGGAGGGGATGGTTAGTGGAACGAAAAGCCTAAGCACAGAGAAGGCAGGCTGGAAGACTTAGATTCAGATCAGTGTGCTTAATGTAAGGAAAAAGGACATTGGGCCAGGGAATCCCCAAAAGGAAGACAGCAATGCTGGCCACCAGAGACTGAAGGGGCCATGGTTCGGAGCCTCTCCCCGAACCTCGGGTAAAAATTGAAGTGGAGGGGAAATAAATTGATTTTTTTGGTGGACACGGGACCCCAATTTTCATCATTACTTAAACCTATGGGAAAACTATCTGGAGAGGAAGTCTGGGTACAAGGAGCAAATGGCACAGAGAGACATAAATGGACAACAGAAAGGACTTAAATTTGGCCTCAGGAGTAGTTAAACACCAATTTTTGTCTTCCCTAATGCCCCATATAACTTGATGGGAAGAGATCTCCTCCACAAGTTACGAGCTGGCATTCAGTTCTCGGAAGGAGACATGACTGTAACCTTGGGACAACCCACTGTGCAGATGCTTATGCCAGCAGTAGATGAATACTTCCTTTACAAGCCAGTCTCAAAACCAGAGGAGACAAAGGGTGGGCAACTTCTCCAAACCCTACAGGTCGAGTTTCCTGAAGTCTGGGCAGAAGGGAAGCCCTCTGGCTTGGCCAAGGGACAGCCTCCAGTGGTGGTACAATTAAAAGCGACGGTCACAGCTGTTCATGTCCCACAGTATTCCCTCCCTCGGGAAGCAAAGGAAGGTATCAGAAAACACATTAACCACCTCCAAGGATATGGGATCCTAGTTCCTTGCAAATCTTCATGGAACACACCTTTGCTGCCCGTCAAAAAGGCTGAGACTGGGGAGGACGAACCCATTCAGGACTTGCGGAAAGTTAATAAACGGGTTGAAGATATCCACCCAATGGTGTCTAACCCTTATATCCTACTCTCCATCCTGGGCCCCAAAAGAACTGTGTATGCCATCTTAGATCTCAAGGATGGATTTTTCTGCATATCATTAGCATGGGAATCTCAGCCCCTTTTTGCTTTTGAGTGGTCGGACCCACAGGAAGGATTCCAAGGCCAGCTCACCTGGACAAGACTTCCCCAAGGATTCAAGAATTCACCCACAATCTTCAACAAGGCCCTACATGAGGATTTGCGTGAGTACAGAACCTCCAATCTAGGAGTCACTCTATTATAGTATGTTGATGACTTGCTGATAGCTGCTGAGGACTGTGAGTCATGCTTGTGGGGGACAAGAGCTTTCTTACAGACTGCAGGAAAAAGGGTATCAGGTGTCAGCAAAGAAAGCACAGCTCTGTCAGAGCCATGCCACTTATCTAGGCTTTGATCTCCATGAGGGAGTACATTCATTGTCTGAATCCAGGAAACAGGTGATCACCCAATACCCCCCACCCCACCACATCCCAACAAGTTAGGGAGTATCTTGGGACGGTGGACTACTGTAGGCTGTGGATATGGCTGTTTGCAGAGATTGCCCGACCTCTCTACGAACTGGCAAAAGGGGGCTCACTATGATAGAGTGGACAGCTGAGGCAGAAGGAGCATTTCGGGAATTACAAACAGCCTTACTGAGTGCCCCAGAATTGGCCATCCCAGAAGCCCTTCCACTTGTATGTGGATGAAAAAGCAGGGGTCGCCAAAGGAGTTTTGACTCAGACTCCGGGGCCCTGGAAAAGGCCAGTAGCCTATCTTAACAAGAAACTAGATCCAGTAGTGGCTGGGTTCCCCCCTTCCTCTGCATAATTGCTGCCACGGCCCTCCTGGTCAAGGATGCAAGTGAATTGGCTTTGGGTCAAAATCTCATCTTGACCACCACCCACGCTATCAAGGGCCATCTTCGGACTCCACCAGACCGGTGGATGATGAACGCCCGAGTGACGGGATATCAGGTCCTCCTCCTCAACGAACCAAGAGTGACCTTCTGGCCCCCGGCAGTACTAAATCCAGCCACGCTGCTGCTAGAGGAGCTGGCTGACCACCCACACGACTGTGAGGTCCTAACCCAAGTCACAGGAGTAAGGCCGGACCTCAGAGACATTCCCCTCCCAGATGCAGAGATGACTCTCTTCACAGACGGGAATAGCTACATAGTCGATGGAAAGAGGTATGCAGGGGCTATGGTGGTTTCCCCTGAGCAGGAACTCTGGACTGCAGCCCTGCCACATGGAACATTGGCGCAAAAAGAGGAGCTGATTGCACTCACCAAGGAACTGAAAGGTAAAATCGCCAACATCTATACGGACAGCCGGTACACCTTTACTACTCTCCATATACATGGGGCTATTTATAAAGAAAGGGGCCTATTAACAGCAGAAGGAAAAGGAGTTAAAAACAAGAGGAGAAATATTGGCTCTCCTCCAGGCTTTTTGGGACCCAAAAGAGATGGCTGTTATGCATTGCCTGGGACACCAAAAGGGGACTAAGCTGATTTCAAAAGGAAACCAATTAGCAGATCAAGCTGCAAAGCAAGCAGCCCGAGAAACTGCAAGAGCTGGTTACACTCCCAGCTCCAGCCCTACCAGAAAAACTGAACTATTCAGAAGAAGATTTAAAGTATTTACAAAAATGGGCTAAATTAGACTATGCAGGGGATTGGGCTAAGACTAAAGCAGGAAAGTTAATTCTTCCTCAAAGACTAGGTAAGAAGTTAGTAGACCAGATACATCAGGGTACTCATTTGGGGACACGCAAACTCAAGGAGCTTATAGGCAAGCAGTTCCAGGTTTCTAAATTAGGGCGTATGGTTCAGGATGTAGTTGATACATTTGCTCAATGCCAGGCAGTTAATGCGGGAGGAACTAGAATGGGAAAAGGGAAAAGAGAAAGAGGTAAGGAACCAGGATTTATTGGGAAATAGATTTTACAGAGATGAAACCCAGAAAATATGGGCACAAATATACATTAGTTTTTGTAGATACCTTTTCAGGCTGGGTAGAGGCTTTTTCCACCAAGCATGAGATGGCAGGACTGGTAGCCAAAAAGCTATTAGAAGAAATAATTCCTAGGTTTGGGTTGCCTCTTGTGATCAGGTCAGATAACGGCCCTGCATTTGTGAGCTGTCTCACAGGCATTGGCCAAGGCTGTGGGCACTAATTGGAAACTACATTGTGCCTACCAGCCCCCGAGTTCCGGGCAAGTAGAGAGAATGAACTGGACTCTTAAAGAGACCTTGACAAAGCTAATTCTGGAGACTGGCAGTGGATGGGTGGATCTCCTTCCTTTCGCCCTCCTCAGGGTGCGATGTACACCCTACTTAAACAAGGTGACCCCATTTGAAATAATGTTCAGGAGAACTCCCCCTGCCCCGGCTCTGCCTCGGCTACAAGAGGTTGTCCTAGCAGAAATGACTAAGTCTGTACTCCAGTCACTACAGGCCTTACAGTCTGTCTTAAAGAGCCCATACAGGGATCTGAACTGCCCACACTGAGACAGAGACAGAGATGGAGGTGGAGTCACATCCTTACCAACCCAGGGACTTGGTTTGGATACGCCGCCACCAAGTGGGAAACTTGGAGCCTCGCTGGAAGGGACTGTTTACTGTCATCCTGACCACCCCCACAGCAGTAAAAGTAGAAGGCATCAGGGCCTGGGTTCACGCGGGTCATGTCAAAAGAGCCGAGGACGAGGATGCTCCCCGGAGATGGAAGCTGCAGCCGACAGACCCCACGGACCATGGACTAAAGCAAAGACTCAAAAGACTATGAGTTCATTGTTGCTCCTATTGTTACCTGTTTGTGCAAGAGCTTCTGAGTCACCTCATAAGGCAAAAAAAGAGTATAAGTGGGAAATTAGACTAACGGAATTAGGAAAAATGGAAAAGGTTATACAAAGCGGTGAATGTCTAACTCATCAGCCGACTGTGCAGGAGAACATAGAACTAGCTGAAAACTCAAGGATTTGACTAATCTCCAAAGAAAAGGGGGGAATGTAAGGGCCTGCTTAGCCAGAGGGAGTCATTTTGTGGTTATGCAGTGAACTTAAATGGACGCTGCCCCGCACAGAGGAACTTACTTGCAAAACCTAGATACAAGGGCAGGTCAGGCTAGGTGAAGACATCCAATCAGTGGGGTGCACATGTATCTACTAGGGCAAATTGAAATTCAATTGGCCACCCGTGTGTAACCTAGCATGACTGTGCAGTTTTCTCTGTGTATTGCAATCTCACTGGCCACCTGTGTATAGCCAGACTCAACTACCTCTATAAAAGTTAGTCTGTGAGGCTGGGAGGGGTCGCCTCTTTGTAAGAGACAGCCCCGACCGGTCGGTTTGATTCTCAATGCGTGGTGCAAAATAAAGCTTTGCTTGACCTTCACTTTGTATCAGTCTCACTTCTTTGATTACAGACCCTAACAGTGAATTTATAAATATTTAATTGCTTTAAACTTGAAATAATTGCCTATTTTTCCATTTAATGTACCTAGGACGACAGCTCATGGTATAACTTTTTCATAAATGACCTCACGGCCAAATAAAGAAATTTTGAGAACAGCACTAACAACTGGTTAGAAAATTACCAATCAACAGCAATTACTAGAAGAACACAGGATGAAGAGAACAGACTTTTATTTCTATTTTTAAATGAGATCCATGCACAGAGTTGACATCAGGTCAGGAAAAGGACAAACCCCAGAAATGGAGAGGTAGTTTGCAGCTCTTTTTAAAAAAAATCTTTTATTTGGTCCTTTTTTTCTGAAAGTGTATAATTCAATCACATCTTTTATATGCTATTAAATGTTTGTTGTAAAAAAAAAAAAGTATTACCAACTTAGAAGTTTTTTTTTAATGAGAAATCCAGTGCACACCTCCCCTCACCCAGATGTTTATGACAACCACATATGGTATCTCATGTACACTGCCATAGAAAGAGAATTATTTTACAAAAGCCCAAAGTCCATGTCTCCAGTTGCGAATTTTTCATTTCGGGTTATTTTCAAGAGTGCCTGGCAGGCATGAACATTTTCTACTTTCCTCGTTACTTATTACGTAGTCAAGGCTTATTCTTGGAATCTGGTATCTGGTGAGGCCTACATTACGGAAAGGTTTTTCCTATCCATTACTTTTGTGATATCACTCTTGTGTATTTTGATGAGCTTTGGTTTAAGGCTTTCACACATGCATATCTACTTCCTAGGGGTTCTCTTCGATATGAATTTTATAATGATTAGTAAGAGATGACCTGTGGTTGAAAAGTTTCCCACAGGTAGTACATTCATAGGGTTTCTCTCCAGTATGAATTCTCTGATGGGCGATACGTGATGAGCTCTGTCTGAAAGTTTTCCCACACGTGTTACATTTAAAGGGCTTCTCTCCAGTATGAATTCTCCGATGCTGAATAAGAGCGGAACTTTGGCCGAAAGAGATCCCACATTCCTCACATCGGTATGGTTTCTCTCCTGTGTGGATTCTCTGATGGTTGCTAAGGGATGAGTTACACCTGAATGTTTTCCCACACTCATTGCATTTGTAGGGTCTTTCTCCGGTATGCATCCTCTGATGCTGAATGAGAGCTGAACTCTGTCGGAAGGCTTTCCCACACACTTTGCATTTACACGGTTTCTCGCCAGTGTGAATTCTTTCATGAATGATAAGTGTCGAGTGGGAACTTAAGGCTTTACCACACTCATTACAGTTATAAAACTTCTCACCGGTATGAATTATCCGGTGTCTGTTAAGTCGTGAAATAGAAGTAAAACCTTTTCCACATTCGTTACATCGATAGGGCTTTTCTCCAGTGTGAATTCTTTCGTGCTGGATAAGAGATGCACTCTGACTGAAGGCTCTCCCACATTCACTGCACTTAAAAGGTTTCTCTCCCGTGTGAATCCTCTGATGATAACGAAGGGATGAGCTCGACTTAAAGGTGTTGCCGCATTCATTACATAAATAGGATTTCTTTCTGAGGTGAATTCTCTGACATCCAGGAAGGGATGTGCTGGCTGCCTTCCTACCTGGATTGTATCTATGGGGATTTTCTCCAGCGTGGATTTTTTGATGTATAAAAAGTCCAGACCTTCTGCTGAAGGATTTACCACATTCTTTACATCGATAGGATTTCTCCACAGTGTGGGTTCTTAGGTGTTTGTAAAGGGATGTACTCAGAGTGAAGGCTTTCCCACATTCTTTACATACATAGGGCTTCTCTCCAGTATGAGTTATTTGATGCTGAATGAGAGCTGAACTTTGGTTAAAGGCTTTTGAACATTCTTTGCATTTAAATAATTTCTCTCCACTATGGTTTTTCTCATGTTTGCGAAGGGATGAAGTGTTAATGAAGGTTTTTTCGCATATGCTACATTTATAGCGTTTCTCTGTGGTGTTGATTTTTGGTTGATTAAGCAAATATGGATTCTGTTTGAAGCTGTTTCCTTGTATTTCACATTTTGGTGGTGTTTTTTCTCTGGGAACCATCTGCTGCCTAACAAGGACTGACTTTGGGCTGAAGTTTTGGCCAAAATCATTATTTCTATGGCTTCTTTCTACAATGAGGATTTTTTTGTGGCTGCCTGCAACTGCCTGAAAACTTTCTTTTTTCTCCTGCTTTTTATCTAATCTCTCTTCATAAATGCAGGGTTTTTCTGATTTAAAGTCCCAGGGTCCATTTCTTCTGGATCTTCTCATTATCAGCTCCTGAAAAGAAGAATCTTGTGTCTGAGTTGACTTCGTGGTTTTGTGACTGCTCTTCCATCCTGGAGGGGGAAAAACACTAAAGCTGTTTCATGTGATACGGTATTTAGCTACATAGACTAAACGTAGAGAATAAGTAAGTATTGATGCCATTTATTTATTTATCAGAGAGAGAGAAAGAGAGAGAAAGAGAGAGAGCATGCACGCACAAGCATGGAGAGTGGCAGGCAGAGGGAGAAGCAGGGCGCCCAATGTGGGACTCGATCCCAGGACCCTGGATCATGGCCTGGGCTGAAGCCAGAACCTTAATAACCAACTGAGCCACCCAGGCATCCTAAGTATTGATGTTATTTAAATAGGGTTTTTATCTGGCCAGCTGTAAGAGGAAAACATAAAAGATTTACGCAAGAGAGAAAAAGAATCAACGGGAACTGAAGTACTAGGGTGGAGAAAAGATTAGAACAAGCCCATTTAAAGAAGGTGAGTGTCAGAGCAACCAGGGGATCATGAATTGGGAGAGGCAGTGTGGGATCAGTCCAAAGCCATCCTGGACTCTGAAATTATTTTCATGATATTTCTCTTCATTGTGTGTAATCTTCCTAATCTGTAAAGTCTTCCCTACCTTCCCTCATGCCCAATTCTTTGTATCCTTCAGATTCAATTCAAATGGAGTCCTTTCTTGAGTCTGAGTTTCTACAGTCCATTCCCCTTATTATAGCACTTAACCACAATATTTAAAATACGCATTACAGGGCACCTGGGTGGCTCAGTGGGTTAAGCCTCTGCTTTTGGCTCAGGTCATGGTCTCAGGGTCCTGGGATCAAGCCCCAAATCGGGCTCTCGGCTCAGCAGGGAGCCTGCTTCCCTTCCCCTCTCTCTCTGCCTGCCTCTCTGCCTACTTGTGATTTCTGTCAAATAAATAAATAAAATCTTAAAATAAAATAAAATACGTGTTACATACCTTTGTATTATATAATTACATTCCTACCTACATCTAAATATATTAGATTTTCCTTTTCTACCTTAAGTGTTCTTTGCAAGCAGATTATAGCATGCCCTATTCACAGATCCTCTTGACATCACCTGAATTAGACACAAAATGTTTTGTTAATTTCCCTTAATTACTTATATACTCCTAATTTGAACAATGTCAAATAAGTCTCAATTCCTTATTTATTTCTCTCTCTCTCACACACACATGCACATACACACACACGACTGAAACACCCGAGGCTGCCTTCCAGGACCCGACATTACATGAGTGATGGGAGATCACCATATGGGTGATTACAGTTGGGGCAGTTCAAAGAGGAACGAGTTATGGAGCTAATCTAGAGGTGCTGCAGGTAGGCATGAAGCCAAAACGTGCAAGCTGGGAATGGCAGCCCTGCTCATGCATCGAGCAAAAGAGATTATCCAGCAGTGTGGAAAAGAGTTGAGGATAAATGAGATGGGCATAAATATAAAAAGGTAAAAAAGGGCTAGCATGACAGAGTGATAAAACAGAACTGAACTCAGTCATTGGGAGAGGATACAACATATCAACTATTACATTTTGCCAGGGGAATGCCTGTGTGTGGCATTTCCTCCTCCACTGGAAAGAACCATTTAAAGGGCTCCCCTGCATCTCACTGTGGTGGAGATTCCTGTCGGATGTTCCCTTCCTCTCCTGTGTACCAATTTTCTCTGCTTGGTCAACATACTGTTTTCTGCTTTCTCTTTCCTACCAGGTTTACTTCTCAGTCTCCTTCCTCAATAACTTTTTCTTTTCCCTCTTTAAAATCTGGAATTTCCCCCTCCACTCTGTACACCCTCCTTGGCTCATTTTGCATGCACTCATGTCTTTATGATTTTTAAAGATTTTTAAAAATTTATTTATTTGAGAGACAGCACATGAGTGAGAGCATGAGCTGGGGGTAGGGGCAGAAAGAAAGGGAGAACCAGACTCCCCGATAAGTGAGGTGACCAATCCCAGAACCCCGGGATCATGACCTGAGCCAAAGGCAGACACTTGACCAACTGAGCCACCCAGGTGCCCCAGTGTCTTTAATATTTATTGGAAAGGAAAGAAGAGTGTTTTACTTTCTGCCCAACACCCTCCTTGTTCCTTCCCCTACCAAGTCTTGCTAACAGGTACAGCTTTAAATCAGTGTCCTGTGAATCAGCAACCGTACCATTTTCTAAAATGCGGGCCGAAGTAGGCCTGCAGGGCTAACAGGATCCAAAACTGCGCATACAACAGGTCATTCCCAGCTCCTCCCCTGAGAGAGGGAGCGCTCCATAGGCAGCCATGGAGAGTTTCAATAGACACCAGGTGACAGGGGCGAAATGATGTGTGCTGTGCAGTTGGAGCGGCCAAGGGAAAACGAGAGGATATACAGAAATGTTTGTATGTGCACAGAAGAGCTACTCCTTCTCCACGTCCGCTTTTGCTCAGTATCTCACACCTGCTCCCCTCCTCCTGCTCAGCACCCCCTCAGACCCCCTCTGGCTCCTGTCGTCAGCCACCCTCACTAAGGCAGCCATGACCTCCAGGTGGTGGAGACAAAATGCTCTGCGGTTCCCACCGAACCAACCCGTTGGCAGCAGCTCACAGTGACCCCTCATTTGCCTTGAGCGGCCCTTTTCCTAGGGTCCAATGACCCCCTGCTTTGTTCCACATTCCTCTCCCTTCCCACCAGCCTCAGCCTCCTCTGTGCACTCATGTTCCTCTGTGTGACCTTCAATCTTGGGGGTGGGGGGTCCCTCAGGGTTTAGTCCTTGGACCCCAATTCCTTTGCTCTGTACTCTTCCCATAGGCCAGCTTTGATTCCAAACATACATGCGGGGCAACACTTCTCTCCACACAGCCCATTCAAAATAGCAGCTTAGATGTCTTGACAACTCCTCAGATTCAACACGCATAAACATAACTGAATTTGTGATCACTCCTTCCAACCCGTATAACCAAACCCTTATCTCTAGAATAGCACAAGTTCTGAATCAAAACTCTAAGAGGTGTCCTAAATACCTCTCCCTCAGCCCTCAGCTAATCAATTTCTAAGACTTGTTTATTCTGCCATCTAAATGAGTCAAAAACTCCTCTGCTTCTCTCCGCCTCTACTGCTCCTATGCCCATTATAAGCCTTGACTTCAATGCCTCCTAATTTTTCCTTCTGCAGGACACCCACTTCTCTTCCCTGTGGGCCCATTTCTCTCTACCTGGCCACAAGATGCCAGAGTTCCTTGAGATCGAGCCCTAGGCTTTTTCTTGCTCTTATGGTATTCTGGATCCACTCTACAGGCTAACTCAAACTCACCCACGACTCTGGATTGATCAGGGTCTCCCAAATTCACATTTCGCACCCAGTCTGTATTTTGAGGGGAAAGACTCCAAATCTAACCAGAGACTTGACCTCTCCCCTGGGATAAGTGGGTCAACTTAATTCACCCAAAACCCAAGTTCTACCTACTCCCAAATCTGACCTCCTTGTGGTGTCAATATCTAAATGAATGAGATCACTGTCCAACCCAGAACCACAAACCAAGCCCCCTTGATAACACACCTCCTTTATCTTCATATTAAATCCATCTCCAAGCCCAGCTTTTCTTATCTCCCGAGTATCTCCGAGACAGTTCACTTCTTTCCATCTCCATCACCACCAAACTAGCCAAGCCATTCATGCCCTCATTAACTAAAAGTCTACTCTGACCAGGTACTGTTTTAGGTACTGGGGAAATGAGAACACATCAGACAAGCCAGAGATGAGAGAGATAATGAATGAATATATATACGATCATGCAGGGACAAGCATCCTGAGGGAAAATAAAGCAGGGGGAGGGGACAGAGAATGTGGAAGATGGAGGGCCATGTTTTGGATGAGCTGAATCTTTTTGAGAAAGTACCATCTGAGCAGAAACCTGGGCTACTCAAGGAAGGGTCACACAGGCTCATGGGTGTCAGGAAGAATAATCAGGGAGGGAAAAGCAAGTGTGGGAGCCATGAGGTAGGAGTCAGGCTGGCCTGATGGATTAGAGTGATTAGAGTCCTTGAATGAAGGGACGAGCAGAAGGAGGTGAAGGTGAAGAGGGAGACAGGGCCAGACCACGGAGGCTCTGGAGGCTATGCCGGGGACTCTGGATTGTGCTCCGTGTGATTGGGGAGCAATCATACAGAGCACAATTGTGTAGGGGAGTGAGATGACCTGATAAACCTCCTTTTTTTTAAAGACTTACTTATTTGTGAGAGAGAGAGAAAGCACAAGCTGGGGAGTGGCAGGCAGAGAGAGAAGCAGGCTCCCCACTGAGCAGGGAGCCCGATGCTGGGCTTGATCCCAGGACCCTGGGATCATGACCTGAACCAAAGGCAGATGTTTAACCGACTGAGCCACCCAGGCGCCCCAGATTTACCTTTTAATAGCGCATTCTTGCAGCTATAGGAACAGAGGTTGGTGGCAGGAGGGAGGTGCAGGGCCAACAAAGGTACTGCTGGGGAGAGGGGGCAGGGGACAAGGACAAGACTGACCAAACACAGTAGAGGCGCCTATGAGTACCTGCTCTCCGCTTTCACCTCTTCAGAGATTCATTCTTTAAACCCCCGCCTGTTGGGCTGCTGGGCTGCTAAGGGCAGCACCTTTGTGCAAGTTAGAAAAAGAGGCCCCACCCTCTGTGTGGGGCAGCCCCCAGGGACCCCTCCGCTGACCACGCGGCAGGGGTTCAGTCCCCCCACCAGGCTTCTTGTGCTGAGATGACAAAGGAGGAGAAAATGACAGGAAAGAAAAGCACATTTTCACTGGAAGATAATGGTTTACCCAGATCATCCCCACATTTTTAAATTTTAGATTTCAGGACTATTTCCGCATTCGGGCATAGAGCTAACTCATGATGTAGCGGCTGGTTTAATGGCCTCATTACAACTCTTCCGGCAAAGCCCCCCCCGCAGGTGTGCTCCCTTCTCAGCAAGAGACTCAGAGGAGACACACACCCCTCCTGCCAGAGCCTTCCACCTCTCACTTCAAACATCCCCCCATGACCCTTTGTTTTTCTGTTTTTCCTATTTGCGAATAGTTTTGAAATTTAAAAAGAAAAAAAAAAAGGAAACTCAGAGGCCGCTAGAGGTGCTACGAGTCCATGCCTGAGCACAGGCTTTTCTGTCACCGGCTATGGGAGGGGCAGGTTTCAGGTCTGGTCCAGAGTTAACCACCTGAGCTATTTCCAGAACACCCCATCCTTCACCTGCACTCACGGGGAAGTGACCTGCACTCCGGAGGGAAGCCGTTCCAAGGCCCCATTAGTCCGGGCAGATGGAGACCCGCCAGAGGTGCTGGACAGACAGACACATGCAGGTACTACTGGGGCACCCTGGGGTGACTGCCATCTCTGCGGAAGGAGAGGAGGTGCATCCTGTCCAGGGACGTGCACATACTGCTTGGCTGTGCTGTCCTTGCTTCCTCTCAAAGCCCACCCGTGGTCCACCCTCAGGGACATGTCCCTGATGCCGAGGAGGAGGCTGCTGAGGACTCCAGCCCCGTTGCCCGGGGGCCACAGTGCCTCTTGGCACAGCTCTGGACTCTGGAACTCCGGACACATTTTCTATTCCCCTGACTCGCTTCACTTGGAGAGATGCATTCCTGATGGGAGGCTCCCGAGGCACGGGGAAAGGGATAGAGCCTTCCTTCTCTTCCTCAGATCTTTCCTGACAGACTTGGCCCAGACGCCACCCTGCTGACCCTCGGCTGATTTACGGACTCCTGCCTGCTGTGGGCACTTGATGGCGGCCTCTACCCACTTCCCAAACCTCGTGTTTTCTCCCAAACCAGAGTAAGATAGACAGACATACAGACATGGGTGGTTCCCACAGCAGAAACCTCAGAGTATGGTGGGAAGAAGGCTCCCTTGGCCTGGGGGCTTGGGGAGGGAGAGCGCCTGGCCTGCAGCTCCTCTGCGGGACCCACGGATTGAGAGGCCATCACTGATGCATCTGGACCCGACAACAACGGGGAGGAGCCCTCACTTCCACGTCAACAGGCCCCCCTTGGCCTGCAGGCTGCTCTCAGCAGTGTACACCTGGGGCCCTGGTCAGACTACTTTCCAGTCCCCAGGCACCTGGCCTGGCTCTCAGACACAGACCAGATCCTGTGTCCAGGCTCCTCCCGCTGGGTGGGATCTGGTCCCTGCGGCACTCTCCTGGCTCCCGGCGGCACCCACTGGCTTCCTTTCTCTGGACTCAGGCAGCCCTTTCCTGTGGCTGGACTCAGCTCCACATCCTCGGGAAGCCTCTGCCCACACCACCCCTTCCGCTGCGCACCCTCAAACACTCTGCAGCCATTGTATGGGGTCATTCTTTCCTAACCCACCTTGTAAATGGTGAGGTTTCCTGGGATTCTGTCCTCTGCTCTGGGCCCTCACCTGGTTAGCTCAAGGTGTCAGATAAATAAATAACCTAGAAACATCTTGCCTACCTTACTGCAAGTGTCTCCGGGAAGATTCCCTATTAGCTTTTCCCTCACTTTCAATCTACCCCCCACCACGCTCCAAAGTGACCATTCTTATTAAACTCAAATTACATAAGGATTTCATCAATCTATTCTCTATGAAATGTTAAGATTACATACAACTAAAGCCCTCTTTCGTCCTGCCCCTTCTCAATCCCATTCCATATGGAGCTCCTGGCACCAGCTCAGGTGTGTCCCCCCAGCCTCTGTCTGCACTTCTGCACACATTACAAATACACACATAGCCACGTCATCACTCTTCAGCATCAACAGCGATACATCAGTAGCTGCCCCCCGGCCCCTGCCAGTTCTGTCCACACCAGCCACTCTTGTCTCTGACAGTGGCCCTCAATGCCAGAATAGGGGCTTGCTCCAGAGGACATTAACACTCTTTCACATTTAAGCCAATTTTTCTAAAATACCCAGAACTCCAGTCTTCTGCTGAAAATCCTTCATTTCCATGGGATGGTCCCATGCAGAAGACTCTTGTCAAAGCCCAGTGTAATGCGGCTTTGCTAGCTTTCAGACACCCTTTCCTTCCTCGGCTCTTTCTCTCCTATACCGAGCCTTGGTCAGATGGATTCTCTGCCATTCCTTAAATACACTATTCACTGACTGAATCCCCGAGGTGCAGCGATCCTGTGAAAACGGAACGAATAAGAAGAGCTCTCCAGAGATTCATTTGGGAAGTGATTACCAAGAGAGTAAGAGGAAGCTCATGTCTGGGGCCTAAGCATCCCCCCTCTGCCACTTGTGGGGGACAGAGGCCCCGGAGAAACCTTCCTGATCGACATCTCCGAGCCACACTGTCCACTTACCCCCCCAGACTGTTGCCCGCACCCACCCCCCGCCGCTCGGTCCCACCCACTCACCTAGAGAGGGGCCTCCAGGACTTTCTTTCTCTACCTTCCAGGGATCTTCTCCTTGCTGCAACAGGGAGATCACTCTTGGTTTGGAAAACAGGAGTCCTGCTCAGAGACAAGAAAAAGAAAAGAGAAAGATAAGACTTGGTTTTCTTTAGACTCAAAGACGCATCATGGATCTGAGTGGAAAACGCATGGGATGGTACAAAGAGCTCTGGTGGGGTGTTCCAGCCGTGGCCCTGCGACGTGAGGAGTGTGTGAGGGGGAAGGCAAGGGGCCTGTAGGGTGTGGCCGTGTGGGAAGTAGCTGCAGGTTAGAGACACTGGATTCACAGGCAGCTCTGGTTACTAGAGTACCCACGGCTTTCCACGTTAGAGGGAACATGTTAGATTTACAGACTAAATGTTTGTAAACAGGTACCCACACCAAGTGCCCTGTTTAAAATGAGAAAGCACCATCTGACTCCCCTTCAAAGATGGATTATACACATTCATCAGGCTGGAAGGGAGAATTGGGAAAGGCTGGTGGCAGGGTAATGAAGATGGTTGAGGGATGCTTTCTGCTGTGAGCTGAGCAAACAAATCACAGAAAATCAGTGCTGGAAAATGTTGCCTGAACTATGAGGGAATTTCCAACACACAAGTATGCCAACTGTCGATGTGTGGGACAAATCCATGCCTATAGGGGGAAAGCTTTAAATACTTATTTATTTACAATGTGCATAATCCCAAGGCCAAATTCAGCTGAAAGTTCCTGATGCCCCACGGCTTTTATGCAGGGAAGCCGGTGCTGACTTATGGTACTGTCTGACTTTTTCATCTACAGGGAAAATTCCCTTACCCAGTGAGACCAGGTTACTGTAGTTCTCCAGCATCACTTCCTGGTACACGTTTCTCTGAGAAGGACCCAGCTTCCTCCACTCATCCCGTGTAAAGAGCACAGCCACATCCTCGAAGGTCACCGACACCTGTAATAACAAGCCATCCCAGCTCACCCAGGACCTCCCATCGCACAGGGTAAAAGTGGTGGCAGTTGCTGGAGAGGATGGGCTGCCATGAAAGGCTTTGGGTGTTATTCTCGTTTCTGAAGGTTTCAGGTCATTTGTTTAGTGGACATTGGCCAGTGACAACTAAACAGCACGAAGTCTTACCCAGACCTTGTATTAACTACCATAAGGAGATGTGGGCAGGAATTAAGACCATTGGTAAGAGTATTAGAATTAAAAAAACCATTGGTAGGTGTGTTAATTAGAAAAATCTTTCTGATGACAATTTGACAATACATATTTAAAGCTTTAAAATGTGCATATTTTGGGGTGCCTGGGTGGCTCAGTGGGTTAAGCCTCTGTCCTCAGCTCAGGTCATGATCTCAGGGTCCTGGGATGGAACCCTGCATCGGGCTCTCTGCTCAGCAGGGAGCCTGCCCCCCACCCCTGCCTGCTGCTCTGCCTACTTGTGATCTTTCGCTCTGTCAAATAAATAATAAAATCTTTTTTTTTAAAAAGTGCATCTTTTACTTTATCAGTTACTATATTTGTATCATAACAAAGAGTGCACAAAAACGCAAATTCAAGGGAATTTATGATGGTTTTAGTGATCAGAAAACAACGAAAACAGAAAACAATGTAAAATCACTGATGCAGGCTAGGTTAGCTAGCTTAAGGCACTCTCTGTGTGCTTAAGGAATTAAAATAGCTATCATTTAGGGGCGCCTGGGTGCCTCAGTGGGTTAAGCCTCTGCCTTTGGCTCAGGTGATGATCTCAAGGTCCTGGGATCAAATTCTGCATTGGGCTCTCTGCTTGTCGGGGAGCCTGCGTCCTCCCCTCACTCTGCCTACCTCTCTGCGTACTTGTGATCTCTCTCTCTCTGTCAAATAAATAAAAATAAAATCTTTTAAAAAATAGCTATCATTAAAACCAAAAGACAACTGACAGAATGCGAGAAGATATTTGCAAACGACATATCAGATAAAGGGCTAGTGTCCAAAGTCTATAAAGAACTTAGCAAACTCAACACCCAAAGAACAAATAATCCAATCAAGAAATGGGCAGAAGACATGAACAGACATTTCTGCAAAGAAGACATCCAGATGGCCAACAGACACATGAAAAAGTGCTCCACATCACTCGGCATCAGGGAAATACAAATCAAAACCACAATGAGATACCACCTCACACCAGTCAGAATGGCTAAAATTAACAAGTCAGAAAATGACAGATGCTGGTGAGGATTCGGAGAAAGGCGAACCCTCCTACACTGTTGGTGGGAATGCAAGCTGGTGCAACCACTCTGGAAAACAGCATGGAGGTTCCTCAAAAAGTTGAAAATAGAGCTACCCTACAACCCAGCAATTGCACTACTGGGTATTTACCCTAAAGATACAAACGTAGTGATCCGAAGGGGCATGTGCACCCGAATGTTTATAGCAGCAATGTCCACAATAGCCAAACTATGGAAAGAACCTAGATGTTCATCAACAGATGAATGGATAAAGAAGATGTGATATATATATATATAGGAATACTATGCAGCCATCAAAAGAAATGAAATCTTGCCATTTGTGACGACGTGGATGGAACTAGAGGGTATCATGCTTAGTGAAATAAGTCAATTGGAGAAAGGCAACTATCATATGATCTCCCTGATATGAGGAAGTGGAGATGCAATGTGGGGGATTAGGAGGGTAGGAGAAGAATAAATGAAACAAGATGGGATTGGGAGGGAGACAAACCTTAAGTGACTCTTAATCTCACAAAACAAACTGAGGGTTGCTGGGGGGATGGGGGTCGGGAGAGGGGGTGGGGTTATGGACATTGGGGAGGGTATGTGCTATGGTGAGTGCTATGAAGTGTGTAAACCTGGCGATTCACAGACCTGTACCCCTGGGGATAAAAATATATTATATGTTTATAAAAAAATATAAAAAAATAGCTATCATTTATTGAATGCTTTCTTCGGACCAACTGCTGTTTCTAGAGGTTTTTACTTACTGTTACTATAAATATGTATCTTTACAACAATCCTATAAAATAGGTACTATTACTGCCCCCAATTTACACAAGAAGAAACAAAGAGAAATCAGTCCAAGTCAAACAGATGGTGTACCAGAGACCCTATGTGTGTCTCCAGTCTATACTACAATACTCCTTTACTTCTGACCCCAGACATGTGGGGTTTTCACATACCAAGTGGCTGTGTGACACCAGCTAGGTGTCCTACAATTGACCTCAATTCTCATGTCACTGACCTGGAGAGATGGTCGGATCCCACAGATTAAGGGCTCAGTCCCACAGGACCGCTCCAACTTCAGATGCCAATTTCAAGTCCAGACTGTTACCTATGCTTCCGACCAACTGGCTATGAGTCGGGGAGGTTTCTACAACCCCTACCCTTGGGTTTAATTAACTTGCTAAAGTGGTAAATGCAGGAAAAGCACCACAATGCAGGAAAGCATTTACTTACTAGGTTATTGGTTAATTACAGAAGGAGAGAATGCAGGGACAGCCAGATGGAAGCGATGCATATGGCAGGCTATATGGGAAGGGACATGGAGCTTCTGTGCTCTTTTGGGATGCACCACTTTCCCCATCTACAAGTGTTCACCAACCCAGAAGCTCTCTGAACCCTGTTGTTTTGGTTTTTTTCCCAAGACTTCATGACACAAGCACAATGGATTAAATCACTGACCACTGTGTAGGCATGACTGGTCCTTGGGTTGTGGGGGAGAGGGCCCAAAGGTCCAACCCCTCTAATCCAGATAGGTTCTCCTGCCAACCAGCTCAGATCCTTAGGGATTTTCTAAAAGTCATCTCATTCATGGCAAATCCGGCTTGGTTGAAATGGATTGTTATGAATAGCAACACACACCCATGTCACCCTTAACGCTCTTAAGTTTCTTCAAGAACAAAACCCCAATATTATGAATCACTCAGCTTCCAAAACCCTCATAATTTCCTCTGTGCTAGGGACAGTGGTGAAAACCAAATATGTATTTCCTATTATAAATCACAGTGTTGCAGCTGGTCGGGGGTAGAGGTAGAATTTCAGTATGGAGGAGGCCCAAGACTCCATTCGTAACCACTCAGCAAAACTGCCTCTCAATGCCTACCTCCTGGCATTAAGAAATGAATGAGATCATCTATACTATGGAGACAGGTAGCAGTGACAGCTGTGCAATGATGTGAAGGTACTTAATGCCACTGAGTTCAACGCCCTGAAATGGTTAAAGCTGTGAATGTACATCATGCTTATTTTACCACCCGAGAAAAGTTAAAATGGTAAAATAAATGCGTACGTATGTGACTATTAATACACATATAAATAAAAAACAAAGATAAAAAGAATATGAGTCTGATGGACATATACCAAAGCGGGACTGTGACTATCTCTAGATACTGGGGTAAGAGAGCTTTCACTTTCTTCTTTATGTAGTTTTTTAAAAAAAAATATTTTATTTATTTGACAGACAGAGATCACAAGTACGCAGAGAGGCAGGCAGAGAGAGAGGGGAAGCAAGCTCCCTGCTGAGCAGAGAGCCCGATGCAGGGACCCAGAACCCTGGGATCGTGACCCGAGCCAAAGGCAGAGGCTTACCGACTGAGCCACCCAGGCGCCCCTATAGATATTTTTTAAGCTCTGAATTTCTTTTCTTTCTTTTTTTTTTTTTTTAAAGATTTTACTTATTTATTTGACACAGAGAGAGGCTATAAGAGAGGGAATAGAAGCAGAGGAAGTGGGAGAGGGAGAAGCAGGGCTCATGCCAAGCAGGGAGCCCTACGCTCCCTGGACCCTAGAATCATGACCTGAGCCAAAGACAGATGCTTAACGACTGACCCACCCAGGTGCCCTGATGCTCTGAATTTTAAACATAAGCAGGTCATACATGTATAACAAAGTAAATTACTCGCACATGAGGGGGAATGAAAGAAATAATCTTAGCCCTCAAAATAACATAATTCAACTGGCAGACAAGGTAAACATATGAAATAATTTGATCAATGAAAGAAAAATGTGTAGGTGGACAGGACCATATACCATCTCCCAGTTCAATCCGTACTTTATTTTATTATAAAGGTTCTATTTATTTATTTGACAGAAAGAGAGGAAGAGTACAAGTGGGGGGGGGGGCAGCAGGGAGACAGAGAAGCAGGCTCCCACTGAGTAGGACTCTGGGATCATGACCTGAGCTGAAGGCAGACTCTTAACACACTGAGTCATCCAGGTGCCCATCAATCCTCATTTTAGAGATAAGGACCAGAAGGTTCAGGACAGTCAAGACCCTGGGCCACATACCTTATTGGTGTCAAAGGCAGGACAATAATTAAAGTTTTCTGTTAAGCCGGCACTTGGTATACTCTCTTTCTGGTCTTAAACGCCCATCACTGGGCTTTACCTGCAAGCCCATGCAGTAGGGACACATGGGAGCAGGTGAGATTAGGGAGAATGCCACACGCATTTACTCCCCTGCAGGGATGGAGAAGATTCTGGGCAAGAGAGCAATGTGGCTCTGTGGGAACAGGAGGGGAAAGCTTTAGAAATATGCACTGGCCGGTCCCAGCCCGAAGATCAACCACCACCGTGTTTCAAGGGCCCCAAGACAACACAACAGCAGAGAAGAGCTCTGGGAACATGGGGGCTGGGGCTGCCCTGGGTTCCAAAAGAGGCACCAGGGGAATGGCTGCACAGTGCTGAGCCTGGACCCAGAGGCCAGACACTGGGGTTTGAATTTAGGTTACTGGATGTCTCTGAGCCTCAGTTTGATAGTGTGAAACATGGGGATAATCATTGCTGTGCTGGCATGAGAGTGAGAACAAAGGCCACACCCTCAGGCAGACCCCAGCAACATTAACTGTGATTGTCAAATGTAGCTGATCAGTGAAAGGACAAGTCCCAGGAACATGGTCCAGCAGGTCCCATCTGTCAGCGTGAGTGGTATCATCACTTCAGTAACACCATCTGGCTTCCACAACCACCCCTTGTTGGGCGTCTGCTAGTGCCCAGCCCTGATCCAAACACTTCCCATGCACTGACTTGCATGACCCTCTCACCTGCCCCATGAGGTCCGCATGCTTGTTATTTCCATTGTCCAGGCAAGGAAATGGGCACATCTGTCCAGGGCCCACAAACAGTAACCAAGGAGATGGGTTCAAGCCCAGCAGCCTGGGTTCAAGGCCTGCTTCCTACCCACCGGAGACCCTGTCTCTCCACTCCTGATATCCTGTACACCCTCGGTGCTCCCTCCAGCTGTGTCCCCTCGAACACGGCTATTCCTTGTTCAGGCACTGGCTCACCTGGACCGGGTCCCTCCCCTGTTTCCAACAACGGAAGGATGAAAATAGCAGGTCCAGAACAGTTTTCAAGAGTACAGAAATAAGGAACGTAATCCACAAAGGAGAAAAAACCGACAATGATGAGTTGGAGTAGCCTAGGGAGGGTATCCTAAAGAAAAACCAAGGGCAGGGAGGGAGACCAGGGCAAGCCAAGGAAGCGGGTTCAGAAAGGAGCTGCCAAGTATATGTGTGTGTGTGTGTGTGTGTGTGTGTGCGCGCACGCGTGTTCTGTCCCCACGTGGCATCTCACCTGTCAAGTTAGTAACCATACACTGAATTGAGATTAATGAATAAAAAGAAATGTCTGTTAGGAAAAGAAAAGGGAAACACTAGACACGGATTGTCAGGGAGGAGGCAAACATTCCCTACAGAATCCACCCTCCCCTGGGTGGACTGACTCTTGAAGGAGGAAAGGGCTTGGGCTCCAGGTCCTGCAGAAGACTGCATGCAGCAGAGAACTTCAGTTTGAGAAGTTAAAAAAAAAAAAAAATCTGTCTCTAAGACCAAAGATGTCAATGAACTCACTTGAGATGTTGCTTCCCTCGGTCCAATAGCCATATCTTCTTTCTGGGCTCTTCCCTGAGGATGGGTGGAGTCTCCAGAAGACAAATCTGAAAGAGGAAAAAGGGAGCCAGGACGGAGAAGCCCCTTCTGGTTTCCGCCCCTGAGAATCACCAGCTCTGAAATCCTTCCACCACCTGAGACTGAGGCCACGTGCCCTCGGAGAGGGAAGTCAGAAGGAGCTGGAGCTGGACAGGCCCAGAGACAAGGGCCAGCCCACAGTGGGCCGGGGCCCAACTCTTTCTCCTGTGGCTCAGAGAAAAAAGACCTAGGACTCCAGCTTCAGTAGCAGCAACAACTTACTGAACCTGCCCCAGGGGCCAGGCACGGCTCACATCGTTCGGTTCCCCAGCATAGCTGCCATTGTCCACGCCTATTTTACAGATCAGGAAAGTGAGTGCAGAGTGGGAGCCACTTGCCCCAGTGCACACAGCCAGTGAGGGTGCTCCTCCGTACCGCGCGTCTCCACAGCACCGGCTCTAACCTCACCGCCCCTAACCTCACCGCCCGCAGGGGAGGGGACAACTCCTCTCCACCTCAAGCTGCACCCGCCCCCAACTCCTCCCCCTCCTGTCAAGGAATCTCCTTCCAGGTTTTTAGAGAAAAGTGCTTGGGAAACGGACGACAGCAGTTTTCCGACGGCGGCCGGAGGGCTGCCGTCTGGGGGAGCAGGCACAGAGACCGAAAACTTGGGTTCCAGTCCAGATTCCGCGGTAGGGGGGTGGGGAGCCGGCAACTCACTTCTATCGGAAAACACATCTCTGCGCCTGCAGCCCGGGAAGGCAGTGGCGCCGGGGAGGGGGTGGAAACACAGTTTCTCACGTTCACTGGCAGCCGGGAGCAAATCCAAACGCCAGCAAATCCAAGCGCCGGGCACGAGTCCGGAGGGAGTAGGAGTGTGACCAGGGCCTGGGCCGGTGGGGACAGGTGCCCGACCTGCCGCGGTCAGCGGCGCGTCCGCGAGACAGCTGGTGCGGGCCAGGCGGGCACATCGGGGGTGCGGGCCCTTGACCCCCCTGCCTGCGCCCACAAAGCCCCCACTCGCGCCTCTCGGGCCTGTGCCCCGCGCCCCGGCGCCGCATCCTCCCGAGGCCCCGGTCCTCCGTCCGTCCCGCATTCGGCCGACCTTCTGCAGCTCACCTCTCCCAGGCCTCGGGGTTTCGGGGACTGCGCCTCCCCAGCCGTGCTCCGCCGGCGGAGGCTCCGGCACTACCCCAGCGAACAGCAGCCCGGGGTCGCGAGTCCTTCCCGGGCAATGCCCGGGCCGACTTCAAGTCCCTGAACCGCCCGCTCCGGCAGCAGTAGACCGGCGTCCCGCGCAGGTCCGGGGAGGCGGGACGGCAAGCGGGGGAGGACGGCCGCAAAGCCTCTGGTGAATGTAGTCCACGCGGGAGCCAAGCATTCTGGGAACTGTAGTTCCCAGCCGTAGCCTGAGAGGCGGGGCCTTGGCGCGCCTGTCACTTGCCCAGCTCCCCCTTACGGGCTCCGCGTCGCACCCTTTGGGCTACCCGGCGCGTGGCTCCAGGTTCCTCAGGAAGGAGGTGGAGGTTTGCTGAGGACGGTGTGTCATTTAGCTGTGCATTTCCATAAGTGACAGTAAGGCAAGTAGACAGCTGCGGAGAGCAAACCTATTTCCCCTCCCGTGATTGAATCAAAGTGTAGCGATCACCTGCTCTGTTCCAAACACTATTACAAGTGGTTGAAAGTATGTCAGTGAACTAAACGAAGTTCATTGCTCTTGGTTAACTGTTTTGTTTTGTTTTTGTTTGGTCAGGGGGCGGTAGAGAGAAGACAATAAGTTACGAATGTAATCAGAGTTTAGAAGGTTAAGTGTTAGGGGGAAAAGTGAAAGAGCATGTTCGGGAGTATTTAGGGTAGATATGGAGGCAGTTTGTAGCAAGAAATAGGGTCCCAGATCCCTAAACCCGTGTTAGTATGGCAGGAAACGAAATCTCGCTAAGATAAAGTATCCTTCCATGAATTTTTGTTCAAGTGTTTTGGCTATCATCAACCCACATGAATAGTTATCATTATGCCAACTTGTAAATAAAAATGCTGAGGTTTTGGATTCATTGAATGTACAAATTACTTGGGAGAATTGATAGCTTCACAATACTGATTCTCATAATCCTTACTATGGTATTGTCACCATACACACAGGCATCAGGCAATTAACCAGCCTGAGTCTCTTGGTTGGAGCAAAATTACCTGGTGATAAGTGAGGGGATGAGGAGGTAATTGTCAAAGCATTGTCTCCCCATGGGGTAGTGCAGGAATCTTTTATTCAGGGTGCTAGGGGGCAGGGGTAAGGAGCTGGGTACATTAGGGAACTTACACATATTTTGTTAGGCACTTTGCAAATACCTAGCTTGTCAAAAGCTTGTTAACATGCTAGTGGATACATTTTATGTTTTTTTTTTTTTTTTAATGGACCAAAACTCTGCCTATAGATCTCAGTATTATAATGAGCTAAATACTACGTCAGGGCAACTCGGCTTCTGCACAAGTCCTCAGATGCAAACTGGTTCATGCAAGGCTGTTATATCCCTGGGACACCTGGTCATATGTCTCCTTGGTGGGAGCTGTGTGTTTTCCAAAACAGACACATTCTTTCTCTTCTTTTGTCCTTTTCCCCTCCTCCTCTCTGCAGATACTTTCAGCCCTCTGACCTGAGTAACCCTATGGTGTCCTAGCTAAAAGTGTAACTCTGTTAAATTAGGTCTGACAACTCTACATGTATTTTCTCCATAGCATTGTTGCATATTTGGGGGCTTAATTTTAGATATTTCATGTTTTAAAGCTATTGTAAATGGTATCTTCTTAAAAATTTTACTTGCTGAGTATTGGTTTTGTATACAGCTTGCTGCCTAAAATCTCTTATAATTTACAATAATGAATTTGTTTGTTGGATTTTTATTTAACACAGGAGGGGTACCTGGGTGGCAATAGGTTAAGTGTCTGCCTTTGCCCCAGGGTCCTGGCTTAGAGAGGAGTCAGCTTCTCCCTCTGCCCAGCCTCCCCCACCATGTTCTCTTGCTATCTCTCTCTCTCAAATAAATATGGAAAATCTACATTTTTATGTCAAATAAGTAAAAAATATATAAATATATATACATATGGCGTATGGATGACAATTTTACTTCTTTTTAAAAAATATATTTTCTATAATCACCATACTGAGTGGTCTATGATTTTTAGTCAAAGTACAGGGGTCAGCAAAATGACAGAGTAAAAACTCCAAGCCCTGGGGCACCTGGGTGGCTCAGTGGGTTAAGCTTCTGCCTTCAGCTCAGGTCATGGTCTCAGGGTCCTGGAATCAAGCCCCACATTGGGCTCTCTGCTTGGCGGGAAGCCTGCTTCCCTCTCTCTCTACTTGTAATCTGTCAAATAAATAAGTAAAATCTTAAAAAAACAAAAAACAAAAAACTCCAAGCTCTCAATCCTCTTTGGAAACATCAACAAAATAGACACCCCCCCCCCAAACAACTAGCTTAGAAAAGCTCCCGAAAACAATAAAAAGACCTACAGCAACCAAACACTCCAAGTAAAAACCACATTTGAAATTGTGGGAAGTTTTGTGGCATATGTAACTTGTGCTCGCCCCTTCCTTTCTGCCAGTGCATGTCTTGGTCTGGAGAGGAGGCAGTACGGTTCCGGATTCCTTCTCCCCATCAGGAAGAGAACAGAGCAGCCTTTATTTGTAGAGTTCTAGCGTGTTTGGGGCCTGCCAGAAGCACTGGGCTCTGTCTTGCCTCACTCAGATCTCAAGTAGGGAGAAGCAGCGAGCATTGCTCATGAAAATTTTAGGTAGACTTCGGTCCCACTGATACCTGAGGCAAGAAACAAAAGATACAGACAAGATAGATTGTCTATGGCCCCCAGGAGAGGCTTGGGGTGAGACTCTTGGAGAAATCCAGACATTTAAAAGCAGCTGAAAAAGCAACATGAGGCCCATCCAAGGTCTGCAGTTCAGAAAAGAACAAAGAGATCTTAAGTTTTTCCCTCTATCTGACCCCTAGGCTGAAAGCAAGCCAGCCAATTACTAAAGAACTGCTATAGCTCAGAACCAGTCTGCAAAGACTGGGAGAGGTGAACAGTTTGTTTTGTTTTAAAGAAAGATTATTTTTTTAAGAGCAATTTTAGGTCACAGCAAAATTGGCGAAAGTACAGAATTGAGATTTCCTACATACTTGCTGCCCCAACATAGGCATAGCCTCCTCAATTATCAACATCACTCACCAGCTCCATACATTAGTTACAAAGAATGAACCGCATCGATGCATTGCAGTTACCCACATTCCATAGCTGACTTTGAGGGTTCACTCTTGGTGTTGTACACTCTATAGGTTTGGACAAATATATAATGAATAACATGTATTGGCCATTCTAGGATGGTTTCACTGTCCTACAGTCCCCCCGCCGTGCTCTGCCTGTTCCTTAGCCCTGACAACCACTGGTGTTTTTACTGCCTCAAGAGTTCGTCCTTTTGCAGAAGGTCATGTAGTTGAAATCATACACCATAGAACTTTTTCAGATTGGCTTCTTTCACTTTGTAATACGCATTTAAGTTTCCTCCATGTCCTTGCATGCCTGGATAGCTCACTTCTTTTTAGTGCTGACTAATGTTCATTGTCTGGATGGACCATGGTTTATCCATTCAGTTACTGAAGGACATCTAGGTTCTTCCAAGTTTTGGCAATGAGGAATCAAGTTTCTGCAAACAGTCATGTGTGGGTTTTTGTATGGACATAAGTTATAATTCTTTTGAGCGTGATTGCTGGAATGTGCAGTAAGGGGATGTTTACTTTCATCAGGAACTGCCCAACTGTCTTCCAAAGTGGCTCTATCATTTTGCATTTCCCATCAACAATGAGTGAGTGTTTCTGTTGCTCCAAATCCTCATCAGCATTTGCTACTGTCAGCGTTCTGGATGTTGGACATTCTACTAGTCATGTAGAGGCATCTCATTGTTGTAATTTGTGTATTTTTTTTGACAATATATAATGTGAAGGATCTTTGCATGTGCTTTTTTGCCCTCTGTAGATCTTCCTGAGTGAGGAGTCTATTAAGGTCTTTGGCCCAATTTTTAATCCAGTTCTTTGTTTTCTTACTATTGAGCTTTCAGAGTTCTTTGAATTTTTTGAATCTTTTATATTTTCAGATATATTCTTTTGCAAATTTTTGTTCCAGTCTGTGGCTTGTCTTCTCATTCTCTTGACAGTGTATGTCACAGAGCAGAAGTTTTAAGTTTTAATCAAATCCAGCTTATCAAATATTTCTTTTCTCCATCATGGTTTTGATATTGTATCTAAAAAGTCATCACCATGGGGCACCTGGGTAGTTTAGTCCGTTAAGCATCTGTCTTCGGCTCAGGTCATGATCCCAGGGTCCTGAGATTGTTGTGCCTGAGTTTTCGCGTCCGAGAGACCACCAAGGAGCCAACACCAATGTAATCACACGAGGGTTTATTTGACAAGCTTAAGCAAGTATACCCAACACAGCGGAGTAGGGACATGGACCCCGAACCAGATTACAGTCAGAGTTTTTAAAGGCAGAGTAGGGGTGGGCTCGGCAGTGGGTGAGGACAAAGGGGATATTCAGAAGGGCTATCAGGGTAAAGAAGACTGTCAGGGTATTGGAGGCCTAGTTATTATCAAGCCAAGGCCGTTTTTCCCTCAAATGAGGCACTAACATGAAGACAGATAGGAGTTTCCTGGTGGAATGTCACATTCCTCCTATCAAGCGTTCTTGTTACTGAGATTTAGCACTGGGACATTTGTAAACCAAGGGAGACTCCTGTCTTGCAGGATTGTGATTTCTGCAAGTTAACTATTTGTTCACACATACTACCGAGGGGAGGGGAGCGGATGGAGAGGGGGTGCAAGGTGCCAGTTTTTGCTTTATCAAGATGGCTGTACTTATGTCAGGGCTAGACTCGAGGTGGGTACAGCCTTGTTTTTCTTGGCCTCCACAGAGATGAAGTCCTGCATTGAGCTCCCTGCCTTGAGGGGGGCCTGCTTCTCTCTCTGCTTCTGCTTCTCACTCTCTGTCTCTCATTAATAAAAAAATAAATAAACAAACAAATTTAAAAAATCTTAAAAAAATTTAATCAACGTATCCAAGGTCAGCAACTTTTCTCCTAAATTATCTTTCTATTTATTTATTTATTTAAAGGTTTTATTTTTTTGAGTAATCTTTACCCTTAATGGAGGGCCTGAACTCACAACCTGCAGACCAAGAGTCATATGCTCTATTGAATGAGCCAGCCAAGTGACCTCCTATGTTATCTTTTGAAGTTTTCTTGTTGTGTGTTTTACATTGAACTCTGTGAAACCCATTGTGAGTTGATGTTGTGAAGGGCATAAGGTGTGCCCCTAGATTCATCATTTTGCATGTGGATGGCCAACTGTTGTAGCAGTCTTTGCTAAAGATGCTGTCTTTGCTCCATTGTCTTGCCTGGCTCTTTGTTAAAGATTGGTTGGCTATATTTATGTGGGTCTGTATCTGGGATCTGTCTTCTGTTCCATTGATCTATTTTGTCTGTTCTTTTACCAACACCATATTAATAAATCTTGAAATTAAGTAGCATTTTTGCTCCAATTTGGTCCCTCTTTGTTATTTTGTTGGCTAATCTGGGTCTTTCACTTCTTCATATAAACTTTAGAATAAATTTGTCAATACCCACAAAATAATTTGATTGGGATTTTTTATTGAATCTATGGACTAATTTGGGAAGAGCTAACATTTTGACAATATTGAGTCTCCCTCCCCATGAACATGGAATATTTCTCCATTTATTTAGTTCTCCATTGATTTTGTTCATTTTGTTCAGCTTTATAGTTTTCTTCATATAGATCTTGTACATATTTTATTAGATTTATAGCTAAATAATTCATTTTAGGGGGTGTTAAGGTAAATGATATTGTGTTATTTTATTTTTTTTCTTATTTTAAAAATTAACTTATAATGTATTATTTGCCCCAGGGGTACAGGTCTGTGATCCATCAGGCTTACACATTTCACAATACTCACCATAGCACATACCCTTCCCAATCTCAAATGACCCTTGTTGACTGCTGCTATAGAGGAAGTTGACTGAGTTTTGTGTATTAGTCATGTAGCCTTCAACCTTGCTGTAATTGCTTAGTAGTTCTAGGAATTTCTTGGTCAGTTCTTTTGGGTTTTCTGTATAGATTATCATGTCATTGCTGGAGGAGGTCATGGAGAGGACATAGCCACTGGTTGACTCCATGAGCTGGACCAAGGCAACAAGAGGTGCCTTACCCCTTTCTTCCCTTTAAATATATGCTCTGCCTGCTATTTCCATCCTCAGCCATTTCCAGTACCTAGCCTTGAGAGGGCAATGTGTTGTTGAGACCCTCTGGACTTGGTATGTGACTAAACCCTGTTAAGACCTGTATGTAAACTTTTTAAGATTCTGGCTGATAGATACAGAAATCTGCTAGTCTTATGGCTGCCCAAGACATGCCTAGTATGTAAGTTACCTTGCTTCTTCAGACCGCCACCAACCAGTCTGGAGTTGTCTGTTCTCTTCTGTCTGTCCTTGCCCTTCCTGTAAGGAGTTTCATACTTTACGTGGGGAACTCCCGAAGTTGTAAATCAACACTCATCTGTGAACAAGAAAGTTTTACTCCTTTCAAATCTGTATGCCTTTTATCTTTTTTTCTTGTCTTTTGTATTAACTACCACTTCCCATACAATGTTGAAAAACAGTAGTGTGGAAGAGACATCTTGGTCTTGATCTGGGAAAGCTTTGAGTTTCTTACCATTAAGTGAATTATAGGGAATTTATAGATACTCTTTTTTTAAAAATATTTTATTTATTTATTTGACAGAGAGAGATCACAAGTAGGCAGAGAGGCAGGCAGAGAGAGGGGAGGAAGCAGGCTCTCTGCTGAGCAGAGAGCCCAATGCGGGACTCGATCCCAGAACCCTGAGATCATGACCTGAGCTGAAAGTAGAGGCTTAACCCACTGAGCCACCCGGGAACCCCTAGATACTCTTTATCAAAATGAGGGAGTCTTCTCCTATTACTAGTTTGATGATAGTTTTTATCATGAATTAGTATTGGCCTTTGTCAAAAGCATTTCCTGCTTCTATTGATATGCTCATGTGATTTTTCTTTAGACTATTGATACGATGAATTACGTTAATTGATTTTCAGCTGTTGAACTAGCCTGAATATCTGGGATAAATCCCACTTGGTCGTGGTGTGTAACTGTTTTCATACATTGTTAGATTAGATTTCCTGTATTTTGTTGAGGATTTTACATTTATCGTCATGAGAAATATTGGTCTGTAGTTTGTTTTCTTATATTTTCTTTGTGGGTTTCTTTTTGGGTATCGTGATAATGGTGTCTTCATAAAATGAATTCCGAAGTATATTCTCTGCTTCTATATTCTGATAGAGATTGTAGAGAATTGGTATATTTCTTCCTTCACTGTGTGGTACAACCCATCCAGGCCTGATGCTTTCCATTCTAGAAGTTTCTTAATTATTGATCAGTTTCTTTAATAAATGCAGACCTATTCAGATTGTTTCTTCTTGCAGGAGTTTTAGTCGATTGTAACTTTCAAGAAATTGGTTGATTTCATCTAGGTTATCAATCTAGTTTGCATAGAGTTATTTCAAATTTAAAATTTCCATTTTTATTATACCTTTATTGTATAAATACAAGTTTTATAGTGATGTCCCCTCTTCTGTATCCCATGTGAGAAATCCATGTTCTATCCTTTTTTCTTAATTAGCCTGGCTGGAGACTTTGTGATATTATTGATCTTTTCAAAGAACCATGTACTGGTTTTGTTGATTTTTGCTATTGATTTCCTGTTTTCAACTTCATTCTACTCTACTTTTTATTTTTTTCTTCTGTTTACTTTGGACTTAACTTGCTCTTTGTTTCCTAGTTTCCTAAGCTTGGATTAGTAATTTATATCTTTCTTCTCTCTCTCTCTCTCTCTCTTTTTTTTAAGATTTTATTTATTTATTTGGCAAAGAGAGAGAGATCACAAGTAGGCAGAGAGGCAGGCGGTGGGTGGGGGGGAGGAAGCAGGCTCCCCACTGAGCAGAGAGCCCAATTTTGGGGCTCCATACGGGGCTTGATCCCAGGATCCTGAGACTACGATCCGAGCTGAAGGCAGAGGCCTAACCCACTGAGCCACCCAGGTGCCCCTTTCTTCTCTTCTTATGTATGTATTCAATGCTATAAATTTCCTTTTAAGTACTGGTTTCACTACACTCAACAAATTTTGATAAGTTGTGTTTTCATTTTCATTTAGTTCAAAATATTTAAAATTTGGGGCGCCTGGGTGGCTCAGTGGGTTAAGCCGCTGCCTTTGGCTCAGGTCATGATCTCAGGGTCCTGGGATCGAGTACCACATCCGGCTCTCTGCTCAGCAGGGAGCCTGCTTCCCTCTCTCTCTCTCTGCCTGCCTCTCTGTCTACTGTGATCTCTCTCTGTCAAATAAATAAATAAAATCTTTAAAAAAATTAAAATTTTATTTTGAGATTTCTTTGACCTGTGTGATATTTAGAAGTTTATTGTTTAATCTCTAAGAATTTTGGGATTTTCTTCCTATCTTTCTGTCACTGATTTACAGTTTAATTTCATTGTGAGTCTTGGAAGAGCAACTCTTGTTTGACTGGTATTATTTTAAATTTGTTAGGACATGTTTTATGGCCCAGAATGTGGTCTATCTTGTTTTTCTTAAGACTTTATTTATTTGACAGAGAGAGAGAAAGATCACAAATAGGCAGAGCAGCGGGCAGAGAGAGTAGGAAGCAGGATCTCCACTGAGCAGAGAACCCAATATGGGGCTTGATCCCAGGACCCTGAGACTACGATTTTATTTTTTTCTTCTGTTTACTTTGGACTTAACTTGCTCTTTGTTTCCTAGTTTCCTAAGCTTAGATTAGTAATTTAGATCTTTCTTCTCTCTTCCTCTCTCTCTTTTTAAAATATTTTATTTATTTATTTGGCAAAGAGAGAGAGATCACAAGTAGGCAGAGAGGCAGGTGGTGGGTGGGGGGGAGGAAGCAGGCTCCCCACTGAGCAGAGAGCCCAATTTTGGGGCTCCATACGGGGCTTGATCCCAGGACCCTGAGACTACGATCCGAGCTGAAGGCAGAGGCCTAACCCACTGAGCCACCCAGGTGCCCCCAGAATGTGGTATATCTTGATAAATATTCCATACGGGCTTGAGAAGAATGTGTATTTGTTGTTGGATGAAGTAGTCTATAGATGTCCGTTATATCTTCTTGACTGATGGTGTTATTGAGTTCAATTACATCCTTACTGGCTTTCTGTCTGTTGGATCTATCAGTTCCTGATAGAGGGGTGTTGAAGTTTCCAGGTATAATAGTTGATTCTTCTGTTTCTCCTTACAGTTCTGTTGATTTTTGCCTCATGCAATTTGATGATCATTTTTGGACAAGTACTCACTTAAGATTGTTGTCTTCCTGGAGAATTGACCTCTTTATCATTATATAATTTGCTTCTTTATCCCTGATGATTTTATTTGCTTTAATCACTTGTTCTTTCTGAAATTAATAGAGTTATCCCAACTTTCTTTGGTTTGTGGTAGCATAGTCTATTTTCTCCATTTATTTTTTTTTCTGTATGTGTCTTTATATTTAAAATGGATATCTTGGGGCGCCTGGGAGGCTCAGTGGGTTAAGCTGCTGCCTTCAACTTCGGTCATGATCTCGGGGTTCTGGGATCGAGTCCCGCATCGGGCTCTCTGCTCAGCAGGGAGCCTGCTTCCTCCTCTCTCTCTCTGCCTGCCTCTCTGCCTACTTATGATCTCTCTCTGTCAAATAAATAAATAAAATCTTTAAAAAAAAAAGGATATCTTGTAGACAATGTATGGTTGAATATTTTTTGATCCATCTGATAGTCTTTAAATTGGTGCATTTAAACTATTGATATTCAAAGTGATTATTGATATAGTTGAATTAATATTACCATGTTTGTTACTGTTTTCTATTTGTTGTCCTTGTTCTTTGTTCCTATATTTGTTTTCCATTCTCTTTTCGCCTTTGAGCTTTTAAGTGAGCATTTCAGGGGCACCTGTGTGGCTCAGTCATTAAGCATCTGCCTTCTGCTCAGGTCAGGATCTTAGGGTCCTGGGATTAAGATTTTATTTATTTATTTATTCGCTTCAGGCTTGTTGCTCAGCAGGAAGCCTGATTCTCCCTCTTCCTCTCCTCCTGGTTATGTTCCCTCTCACTGTGTCTCTCTCTGTCAAATAAATAAATAAAAATCTTTAATAATTGAGCATTTCATATGATTCCTTTTAGCACATACACTTCTTTTTGTTACTTTCTTTAGTGGTTGCCCTTGAGTTTGCAATACATTTACAACTAATGTAAGTCTACTTTCAAGAAACACTATACCATTTCATGGGTTTTGTGAGTACCTTATAATAGCAAAATAATCCTAATCCTGCCCTCTTGTGCCATGTATCATTGCTGTTTTTCATTTCACTTTTACATAAGCATATATATATATGTATATATATACATATGTGTATATGTTTATATGTAAATATTTATGAGGTGTGTGTAAGCATATATAATCAAATATGTTGTTTTGTTTCTGTTATTTTGAACAAACTGTTACCCCTTAGGTCATTAAATTTAAGAGAGATAGGGGTGCCTGGGTGGCTCAGTGGGTGAAAGCCTCTGCCTTTGGCTCAGGTCATGATCTTAGGGTCCTGGGATTGATCCCCACATTGGGTTCTCTGCTCAGCAGGGAGCCTGCTTCCTCCTCTCTCTCTCTGCCTGCCTCTCTGCTTACTTGTGATCTCTCTCTGTCAAATAAATAAATAAAATCTTTAAAAATATTTAAGAGAGATAAAAATTTTAACTTTACTTACTCCTTTGATGCTTTCTCTTTCTTTGTGAAGATCTGAGTTTCTGACATATTATTATTTTCCTTCTCCCTAAAGAATTTCTTTTAACCTTTCTTGCAAGGCATGTATACTAGCAACAAATTCCCTTAATTGTTGTTTGTCTGATGAAAACTTTATTTCTCCTTACTTTTCAAGGATAATTTTGCAGGGTACAGAATTATAGGTTTGTGATGTTTTCCCTCCAACACACTAAATATTTCACTCCACTTCCTTCTTGCTTGCATGGTTTCTGAAGAGATGTTGGATGTATGGTGGCCTTATAAATGGTGGGTGTTGTAGTGGCCTTCTTATCTTTGTTCCTCTATAGGTAAGTATTTTTCCCTCTGGCTTCTTCTTTTTTTTTTTTTTTTAAGACTTTATTTATTTATTTGACACAGAGACACAGTGAGAGAGGGAACACAAGCAAGTGGAGTGGGAGAGGGAGAAGCAGGCATCCTGCTCAGCAGGGAGTCTGATTTGGGGCTTGATCCCAGGACCCTGGGATCATGACTTGAGCTGAAAGCAGATGCATAACCAACTGAGCCACCGAGGCACCGCTCCCTCTGGCTTCTTTTAGAATATTTTTTTAGCTTTGATTTTCTATAATTTAAAAATGATATGCCTAGGTGTAGTGTTTTAGTATTTTTAGAATTCATCCTGTTTGGTCATCTCTGAACTTCTGGGATCTGTGATTTGGTGTCTGACATTAATTTGGGAAGATGCTCAGTTATTACTCTTTCAAATCTCCTGTTCATTTATTCCCCTTCTGGTATTCCCATTACCTGCATATTATACCTTATGTAGTTGTCCCACAGTCCCTGGATATTGTAATCTTTGTTTTCCAGTTTTGGAGGTTTCTATTGAGATAGCCTCAAATTCAGAGTGTCTCTTTTCTCAGCCATGTTCAGTCTACTAGTAAGTCCATCAAAAACACTCTTCATATCTGTTACAGTGTTTTTGATCCTAGAATTTTTTTTTTGTTCTTTTTTGGATTTTTGTCTCTCTCCTTACATTGTCAAAACGTTCTTTTGTACTGTTTGCTTTACCCATTCGCACCCTTAGTGTATTGATCATGGTTGTTTTAAATTCCTTGTCTTAAAATTGCAACTTCTCTGCCGTGTCTGGGTCTGATGCTTTCTCTGTCTCTTCAACTTGTGTTTTCTGACTTTTGGCGTGCATTGTATTTTTTTCTTGGTAGATGGAGATGATGCTGGGCAAAAGGAATTGCTGTAAATGGGCCTTTAGTAATGTGGTGGTAAAGTGTGAGTAGCAGGAAATTTTTCGATAGTTCTATGATGTGTGTCGGTCTTTTAGTAAGCTTCTGCCTCCTGACTGAACTTGATTTGTGTTTTAAAATCTCTTTTTTTTTCTAATTTTGTCAGTGGGTTGGGTGGTGAGGATATGCTAGAGTTGGTATTTCTTCTCCCATGTGGAAGGGTAGGGCTGAGTTGGGTTGGCTATTTCCCTTCCGCCAGAACAGTTAGGCTTTGATAATACTCCAGCAGAATAGGTTCTGGTTAACTTGTTTCTTCTGAGGGCAAGCCTTGTTAAGAACAGAATGCTATTTTATATTTCATGATGGTTCCTTTTCCTCTCTCCTTCCTAGAAACATGAGGAAATTTTCTTCCAGTGTTTATGTAGGAAACCTCATTGAGCTCCTGAAAATAAATCTAACAAAATTTTGGTAACCCTCTTGTGATGAGGTCCCCTGGAGTTTTGTTTTTGTTTTTTAATATTTTATTTATTTATTTTGACAGACAGAGATTACAGGTAGGCAGAGACGCAGGCAGAGAGAGATTGAGAGGGGAAGCAGACTCCCACTGAGCAGAGAGCCTGATGCAGGGCTCGATCACAAGTCCCTGAGATCATGACCTGAGCCGAAGGCAGAGACTTAACCCACTGAGCCACCTAGGCGCCCCTCCCCTGGAGTTTTTAACTCTTAGAGTTGTTCACACCTTCAGTAATTGCCAATTACTGTTGGGTTTTCCTATCCAGCACTTGTTCCTATAGCAGTTTCAGCTGGCAAGTCTCTGCTCCAATAAGTTATTTTCTGTAATCCCCCATTGGTCTCTCCAGTCTTGGGGGGTAATGGTTTGCCTTGTATTTCCACCTGTTTTGCAGATCCTAGAAGAATTGTTGCTTTTTCTGTCTGTTCAGCTTTTTACTTGTTGTTAAGATGGAATGTCAACTTCCAAGGTCTTTCATGTAGATCCAGAAACTATGTCCATGTGACTTTTTTCAAGAGCTCAATTTTCAATAGCAACAACAATGAAATCATAAGACATATAAAGAAATAAGAAAATATGGTCCATTCAAAGGAAGAAAATAAATTGGTAGTGTTATGGGACTGAAATGTGTCCCCTCTCCATTCATATGTGAATTCAGATCCCCAATATGATGGTGTTGGAGGTGGGGACTTTGGGCAATAATTAAGTTTAGATGAGGCCATGGGAGTTGGACTCCCATGATGGGACTGGTATCCTTACAAGAAGAGGAAGAGAGATCAGAGCTATCTCTCCACCATGTGAAGACACAGCAAGAAGGTAGTATCTTCAAGCCACAGAGAGGGCCCTCACAAGTAACTGAATCTGCTGGAACATTGAACTTGGACTTGCCAACCTCCACAAACATTGAGAAATACATGTTTGTTGTTTAGGCAACCCAGTCTATAGAATTTTGGTGTTAAAAACTTGACCAGACTAAGGCTGCAGAAACTGTTCTTGGAGAAACACAGACATCAGACAGGTGAAAACTTTTTTTAAAAGATTTTATTTATTTATTTGTCAAAGACAGAGGGAGAGAGAGCGAGTGAGCACAGGCAGACAGAGAGGCAGGCAGAGGCAGAGGGAGAAGCAGGCTCCCTGCCGAGCAAGGAGCCCCATGTGGGACTCGATCCCAGAACCCTGGGATCACGACCTGAGCCGAAGGCAGCTGCTTAACCAACTGAGCCACCCAGGCGTCCCAGGTGAAAACTTTAAAAAAAATTGTCTTAAATATGCTCAAAGAGCTAAAGGAAAATATGGACAAAGAACTAAAGGAAATAAGGAAAATGATCTAGGAAAAAATGATAATATTAACAAAAAGATAACAGTTATAAAGAGGAACCAAACAATTTCTGGAGCTTAAAAAGAAAGTAACTGAATTGAAAATGCTGTAGAGGGATTCAACCCCAGATTTCAGCAAGCAGAAGAAAGAATCAGCAAATGTGAAGATATAACATTTGAGATTACTAGCAAGTGGGTCAGCATATTCACTGTGGGAGTCTCAGAAGAAAAAGAGAGAAAGAGGCAGATTATTGGAAGAAATAATGGCTGAAAACTCCCCAAATTTGGTTAAAGGCATGAATTTGCAAATTCATGGAACTCAGCAAACTCTATGTAGGGCAAACTCACAGAAAGCCAAGGATAGAGAACTTTGGAAAGCAGCAAGAAAGAAGGGATGATTCATCAAAACGAGATTTACGATAGGGTTATCAGCTAATTTCTCAGTAGAAATTTTGGAGTCCAGAAGGCAGGGATAAGATATTTAAAGTGCTGGAAGAAGAAACTTGTCAGATGAGATTTTTGTATGCTGCAAAACAGTCCTTCAAAAATGAGAGAGAGATGAAGACATTCCCAGATAAATAAAAGCTAAGGGAGTTTATTATCACAACATCTGCTCTACAAGAAATGCTGTGCTAACAGGGAAATTGAAATTACATTAATAAAGAAGAAAAAGGGGCACCTGATTGGTTCAGTCAGTTGTGTTCGACTCTTGATTTTGGCTTGAGTCATGATCTCAGAGTCATGAGATTGAACTCTGCATGGGGCTCTGTGCTAGGTGTGGAGTCTGCTTAAGATACTCTCTCTCCCCTCCCACTCCTCACTCTCAAGCTTGCTCTCTCTTAAAATAAAAAATAAAATAATTAAGAGAATTTTAAAAGAATTAAAAATGGGGTGCCTGGGTGGCTCAGTGAGTTAAAGCCTTTGCCTTTGGCTCAGGTCATGATCTTAGGGTCCTGGGATTGAGCCCCGCATCGGGCTTTCTGCTCAGCAGGGAGCCTGCTTCCTCCTCTCCTTCTGCCTGCCTCTCTACATACTTGTGATCTCTCTTTCTCTGTCAAATAAATAAATAAAATCTTTAAAAAAAATGGAAGAAAGATCTTAAAATAACAACTTTTTACTTTAAGGAAAGCAGAACAATTGAAACCCAGAATTAGCAGAAGAAAAGAAATAGAGAGGATGAGGTTGGACATAAATAGAGAGTAGAGAAACAGTAGAGAAAATCAATGTTGCCAAATTTGTTCTTTGAAAAGAGCAATACAACTGAATAATCTTTAGTTAGATTGACTATTAAAGAAAGAAGGAAGACTCAAATACTAAAATCAGAAATGAAAATGGGGGAAAAAGTAAAAAAAAATGGGGATATTACTACTGATTTTACTAATAAGGATTATAATACAATACTGCAAACAATTGTTCACCAATAAACTGGATAACCTAATCAACAGTCTAATCCCTAGAAAGATAATGCCCACCAAAACTGAATAAGAAATCAATCTTAACAGACTTATAATAAGGAGATGAAATCAGTGACCAAAACTTCCTAACAAAGAAAAACCCTGGACCAAATGGCTTCACCAGTGAATATAACCAACTGTTTAAAAGAATTAACACACCAATCCTATCAATCCTATCAAAGCCTTGTAAAAAATGAAAAGGATGGAGTACTTCCAACCTCATTTTATAAGGCTAGCACTACTGTGATAGAAAAATCAAAAACAATATAAGAAAACTACAAACCAATATTCCTTATAAGAATAAATGCAAGACCTCAATAAAATAATAGACCAACTTCAGTAGGATATTGAAATGATTAGACACCATAGCCAAGCAGTATTAATTTCATATGAAAATCAGCCAGTATAATAAACCACATGATTATCACAGTTGATAAAGGAAATGCATTTGACAAAATTCAACACCCCTTCATGATAGGGGGAAAATAGTGAACAAAGTAGGAATAGAAGAAAATGTCATTAATGAAATCACATCAATGAAAAAAACACAAATAATATCGTGCTCAATGGTGAACAACCAAAAGCTTTTCTCCTATGATTAGGAACAAGACAAAGATGCCCATTTTTTAAAAAGATTTTTTAAAAAAATTTATTTGACAGAGATCATAAGTAGGCAGAGAGGCAGGCAGAGAGAGAGAGAGGAGAAAGTAGGCTCCCCACTGAGCTGAGACCCCGATGCGGGGATCAATCCCAGGACCCTGAGATCATGACCTGAGCTGAAAGCAGAGGCTTAACCCACTGAGCCACCCAGGTGCCCCAAAGATGCCCATTTTTGCCACTTTTATTCAATATAGTGCTAGGACTGGAAGTCCTAGCCAGAGCAATTAAACAAGAAAAAGAAATAAACAACATCCAAACTGGAAAGGAAGAAGTAAAATTTTCTTTGTTCACAGATGAGGCAATCTTCTATATAGAAGGCCCTGAGGATTCCACCGAAACTATTAAAAATTCAGCAGTGTTGCAGGATTGAAAATCAGCATGTAAAGATCAACTGAGTTTCTATTTACTAACAACGAACAATCTAAAAACAAAATTAAAAACTCAACTTACAGTATCATTGAAAAAATAAAGTACTTAGAAACAAACTTATCCAGGAAGGTGGAAGATTTGTACATGGAAAAATGTAAAACATTGGTGAAGGTAATTAGACAAGATATAAATATATGTAAGGCATCTTGTGTGTGGACAGAAGACTTAATAGAGTTAGGATATAAGTACTACCCAAAGTGATCTACAGATTCAGTGCAATTTAATCAACATCCAGGGGCTGCTTTTTTTTTTCTTCCCAAAATAGAAGAGTCCATCCTAAAATTCATATCAAGGGATATCAAATAGCCAAAATGTCTTAAAAAATTGGCAGGCTCATACTTCCTGATTTAAAAACTCACTGCAAGGTACAGTAATCAAAACAGTGTTTTAGTGGCATAAAGACAGTGGCATTGTACAATGGAATAGAGTCCAGACATAAACCCTCAAGTATATGGTCAAATGATTTTCTGCAGCAGAGTCAAGATCAATGGAGAAAGGACAATATTTTCATCAGAGGGTGCTGAGACACTAGATATCTACATGCAAAAGAATGAGATGGGACCCTTACCTCACACCATATATAAAAGTTAACTCAAAATGGACCAAAGACCTAAATATAAGACCTTAAATTATAAAGCTATTAGAGTAAAATATAGAGGAAAAGCTTTACAACATTGGATTTGGCAGTGATTTCATGGATATGACACCAAAGCCCGGGTAGTGAAGGGAAAAAAATAAATTGGACTTCTTCAAAATTAAACTTTTGTGCTTTCAAGGATACTGTTGAGAGAACAAAAAAGCAATCCCCAGAGTGGGAGAAAATATTTAAAATGACATATTGGGTAAGGGATTAATATTCAGAATATATAGAAACTCTACAACCCAACAACAACAAACACACATTCCCACTTCAGAAATTGCAGAGGACTTGAGTAGACATTTCTCCAGAGAAGGTGTACACATGGCTAATGAGCACATAAAAAGATGATCAACATCACCAGTCATTAGGGAAATTTGAGTCAAAACTACAGTGAGATGAGTGAGCACCAGGTTTTGTACAAGTGATGACACCAAATTCTACTCCAGAAAGAAAAAAATTATCTGATTCTTTTTGTAGTGACCCCTTAGTCATCAATGCTTTCTATCTTGTTGAAAAAGAAAAGAAAAAAAATTCATTGTTGAGAACGTTTGGCGACAAATACAATTCTCAGAGAAGGAAAAAAAAAAAAACCAACCCTGCAGTTTCAGTGTCCAGCACAATGCCTGGCACATAGTCAGTGGTCAGTTAACATTTATTGAATGAATATTGAATATATACATCAATTAATTTGGCATCGGCTTTAGCTTGATGCCAAGCCAGTTTCTAGGGATTATTGTTACTGCTTCAGTTTGCCTTAAGGATGACCTTAAAAGGACTGCCTCCTTTTGTGGTCTGAACTTGGTCAGATATTGTAAGCTGTATTCATCACTTAATCTTAAAAGGAAAAATATATGAAATTCTCTTGGGGGAAACACAAACAAAACTCCAAAAAACAAAAACACCAAGAAACCCCAAATGACGGTGAAATACTGCTGCAACCAGAGGGCAAGAGCACCTGGCTCTGGGGATCCCAAACACCAGGTTTGGCCACTGGCCACTGACAAAATCCAATGGCAGAGAGACAAGTGTTAGCCAGTACAGAGAGATATTGGAGGCTGTGTGCACTGCTGGTGGGAATGTAAAATGGTGCAGCCACTGTGCCAAAGTTTGGGAGATTCCTCAAAAATGAAGCAGAATTATCAAATAGTCCAGCAATTTCACTTCTTGGGATGTACACCTAAGAACTGAAAGTAAGGGCTGGAAAAGATACCCGAGTTCATAGCAGCATTATTCAAAATAGCCAAAAGGTGGAGACAATTCAGACATCCAAAGAGATGAATGTGGGAAACATGTGCAATGGGAAATGATTGTGCCTTGAAAAGAATGGAATTTTGAGACATGCCATAATGTGGATGAACCTGACAATGTCATGCTCTGTCAAATAAGCTGGACACAAAAGGGCAAATATTGTATCATTCCCCTTATATGAGGTTCCTAGGATAATCAAATGTTTAGAGACAAAGTAGAATTGTGATTACTAAGGGTTGAGTTAAGGGGACAATGGAATTATTCTTTTTAGAGCCTTAAAAAACATGCATTTGTTTTAAAGAGAGAGAGAATGTGGGGAGGAGCAGAGGGAGAGGGACAAGCAGACTTGGGGCTCCATCTTACAACCCTGAGATCATGACCTGAGCTGAAATCAAGAGTCCAACACTCAATTGACTGAGCCCCACCCCAGGTGCCCTAATATTATTCTTTAAGGGCACAGAGTTTAAGCTTATAATATTTTATAAACATTTCATTTTTATTTATTTATTTATTTATTTATTTAATATTATTTATTTATTTGAGAGAGAGAGAGAACATGAGAGTAGAGAGGTCAGCAGGAGAAGCAGACAGATGTGGGACTCGATCCCGGGACTCCAGGATCATGACCTGAGCCGAAAGCAGTTGCTTAAACAACTGAGCCACCCAGGCGCCCAACATTTCATTTTTAAATGTTTATGTCATTAGATCAATTCCTTTCTTTCATGCTTTCAGATTTGGTGACATGCTTAAAATGGCCTTCCCCAAAGATCTGCACTTCTGTTGTGTTCTAGGACTTCTTTGGTTTTATTTCTTACTCTTCCGTATTTAGCACATCCAGAATAATGTTATAAGATAAAAAATAAACACTTTTTACTTAACGTTAGATAGCCAATTTGATAAGAATCTTTATTAAATAATCTCTTCTTCATTCTGCTAATTAGATTTGTCATCTTTGTAATACAGTAAGTGATGTGGGAAACAAAGGCAGAAGAGAAATTATTAACTTTCCTTATTACCTACAGCCCACTGACAAGTCCCTGAAATAGGCAGAGTGACATTCCTCTAGGGACACAATGTCCTCGATGCTGACAACTTGATAAGGGCAAAAGGCAATCTTAGCCCAACCCCCAGGACCCTGTGAGTCTACTTTAAAATATAAAAATTTCTTTAGAAATTTCCTTTCATCTCTAAACCCCCAAGGTACGTGTTGACAAAACCCTCAAAGCATATGGCCAACTGATAGACATCTGAAGGGTCTTACGACTAAGGTTTTACTAGATGGTAATGAATGGCCTTTTTCCAATAACAGCTAGCCCACTGAAGTCCTGGAAACCTTGCTTCCAAAATTCTTTGGAGACTCAAGCTATTCCTAACTCCCTCCCAACTTGAAAGTATATGATGGACCTCTCCTCTTGACCCCAGTACAGCTCTCTCTGCCCACAGGTCCTGATTCTGTGCTTTAATAAAACCACCTTTTCCCAACAAAGATGTTTCAGGAATTCTTTCTTGGCCTTTGGCTTTGGATCCTAACATCTTTCCTACATCAGTAAATTTTCATATTCTGGCCTTCTTTACAGATGATTCTGTGTGATAGGCATGTACCGCCTGTAAGTGGAGAGCTAGGGACTACAGCCTCTCTCTGGGATGTCCCTGAAGGACAGTGGTGTGAGGAGATCTTTCCAATAAGTGGAACTTTTATACTCGTCATGAGTATTTCCTTCTTATTTTGTGACGAATAGGTTTGTATATATACACGCACGTATATTAAGGAAATATCTGTGTTCTCTTCATTTCCTTATTATCTTATCATGTAACATAAGACATACGGACTTTGTGTATTTATTAATTTTACATCATGGTATTTAAGCTGTGGGATATCGAGAGAAAACACCTTTGGAGTTTACCTCATTTTCTGGGGAAGGGATTAGCATGTTTTGCCTTGCAAGCGGGATAGTTACATCACCTATGGATGTCACTGTTAAGCAAAAAGGAAGGGGATTTAAAAGTGTGGAAGACTCTTGGCCCATCCATCTTGAAACGAATGAGAAAGCCTGTTTGGGTGAGAACACTATGTGTGGCCAAGTTTTGATAAGGAGATTGGTATGGAACAGCCCTTTGAACAGAGGCCAAGAGTGGAAGACGACCATGTTTTCTTGTTACTGTTGCTGTGTTCTGTCACTTTTATTTATGTGTGTGTGTGTGTGTGTGTGTGTGTAGGTGTAATAACCTTCCGTCATGTAACTTGCTCATGTTCTTTCTTGTCATTCATCCTTTCACTTCTGTGGTAGGCTTTTATTCTATTAATTTTTCTGTAAAGAAGTCTCATGCAGTCAGGTCCCGCAATAATTTGTATATTCTAGGCCTTGGCTTTTTATTTTATTTATTTATTTTAAAAATATTTTATTTATTTATCTGACACAGAGAGAGAGAGAGAGATCACAAGTAGGCAGAACAGCAGGTAAAGGGAAGGGGAGAGAAGCAGGCTGTCCACTGAACAGTAGCCCAGTGCAGGGCTTGATCCCAGGACCCTAGGGTCATGAACTGAGCTGAAGGCAGATGCTTAACTGACTGGGCCACCCAGGCGCCCCTAGGCCTTGTTCTTTTAGAACCTATCTGTTGTGGGGGTACCTGGGGTAAGTGGTGGACTCTTCACTTGATCTTAGCCAAAAGGCCAAGAAGCGATAAGCCGTGAACTCTTAATTTCAGCTCAGGTCATGATCTCTGGGTCCCCTAATCCAGCACTGTAGGGTTCCCTCCTAAACTTGGAGTCCAATTGTCCCTCTCCCTCACCGTGCTTACACACTCTCTCTCCCTCGCTATGTCTCTCTCTCTCAAGTAAATAAAATCTTAAAAAAAAAAAACCCTATCTGTTGCTACTGTATTCTAAATCTGTCTTATTTATTTAAAATATTTTGTGCTCAAACACACACATATATCAATATAATATTGTGCAAAGTTTGAACAATATGAATTTTCTCCTGTAATTTTAAAAAATAAAACTGCTGGTTAGTTTCCCAGCAAAAATGGGTTTAACAGAAAATTGCAATCTGGGATAAGCAAGCTATAGCAAAATCATCGGCAAGTCTGGAGAACAAAGGAAAGGAAGGATGTCCTATATAGAATATGGGGAGTTGAGGGCCTCTTGTAAACACAAAGTTCATTGGGTTAAACTGGGAGTTGGAAGCATGGTGGCTTCTCATTGGCTGAGCTGTGACAGCCTCTCATTGGCTGGGCTGTTGCTGGGGCTGGAGGAAAATCTTTGTTCCTCCAGTGGGCAGTAAAGTAGTAGTTAAAGTTCTAGAGGCTGCAAGTGACCAGGAGTGTAGGGTGTGAGAGCTCCCCCGTGCTGGTCTGCGGATTCCTTTTTTCTTTTTCTTTTTTAAATAGGCTCTGTGCCCAGTGTGAAGCGGAGCCTGGGGCTTGAACGCACAAACTTGAGATCAAGACCTGCGCTAAGATCAAAAGTCAGCGGCTTGACCGGCTGAGCCACCCAGACGCACCAACCCCCCATGACATTTTAAATGAGGTTTCCTTTTATAAATTTTTACACTTCCAATATTAATTTTCAACAATGCAAAAAACATTCAAGATGAAATATAAACCATCTCCTTGGGAACAATTAAAGTCTCACAATAACTGAATGCCATGAACTCTCCTTTCAGTTTCACTCATACTGCTGTGCATCACACAGAGGGACCTCTCTCTGATGTGTAGGAGAATTGAGGACCCTTCTGCTAATGTCATAGCCTCAGCAGTGTGGGAACATATCAGGTGTTTCTCCTGACACACAGTCCCTGTCCAGAGGGGACCAATGTATAAAACAGGTTTATTTTCCTAAAATAACTGTGTGGCTTCATATCTATAAAATGTGGCAAAATAAGTCTTGAGTATTGTTGCACAACTACCTGCTGTCTGTCCGTTATTCCTCCCTTCTTCCTTTCTAAGAGAACCCAGCCTGCCTTGCAATTGAGGGGACAACTTTGAGAAATGAACAGAAGCAGATGTGTGGGGTTTCTGAGAAAGGCCTTGCAAGTGGCAAGTCTTTTGGCTATGCTGTCTTCTTCCTGCTTGCCTGGGATAGGAAGAGATGGATGGAGCCCCAGCAGCCATCTTAGAAGCATGGGGATGGTAGCTCACAACCTAGAGATGGTAGAGGAGAGAGCTGGAAGGATTTGAGTTTCTCAGAGATAGAATGCATTAAAAAGTCCTCTAATTTCAGGCTTCTTCTCAGAAAATAATCTGTCAGTGTGTGGAAGTGGGTGTTGTTGAGCTTATGGCAGAACTGTGTTCCATTTCCTGATATCCTGGACCTCCTCCAGATAGCAGCCTGGTACTCACCACCATTAAGAGGATTTGGAGCCCCTGCCAAAGAGTCTTCTTACAGCCTTCTTCATGTCCTGGTTCCTCAGGCTGTAGATGAAGGGGTTTAGCATGGGGGTCACCACTGTGTACATGATGGTTGCTACTGTGTCCTGGGCTGAGAAGGAGTTGGGGGGTCGTACATATACCCCCAGGACAGTTCCATAGAACAAGGTGACCACGGACAGATGGGAGCTGCACGTGGAAAATGCCTTGCGCCTTCCTGGGGCAGAGGGGATGCGGACAACGGCTGCAGCTATGCGGAGGTAGGAGACCACAATGAGCGCACAGGGGGCCACGAACAGGACTACGGCCCCCAGGAACACGTGCTCATTGATCCGTGTGTCAGAACAGGCAATCTTCATCAGCAGGTAGGCGTCGCAGTAGAAGTGGGCGATCTCCCGGGCGGAGGAGCAGAAGGTCAGTCTGTCCATGAGGAGTGTGTGGACCAGGGAGATGAGGCCCGAACACGTCCACGTGAGTGTGGCCAGTCCCCTACAGAGCTGGGGGGTGATGATGGTGTGGTACTGCAGGGGGTGGCAGATGGCCACATAACGGTCCAGTGCCATGGCTGCCAGCAGGAAGGTATCCAGGTTGGCAAAGGAGATGAGGAAGTACATCTGGGTCAGGCAGTGGGGGTAAGAGATAGTCCATGTTCCTGCCACGTGGCTGGCCAGCAGCTTGGGGATCAGGTTAGTGGTGAAGCAGATGTCAACAAAGGAGAGATTGGTGAGAAAGAAGTACATGGGGGTGTGCAGGCGGGGATCAGAGCCAATGACCAGGATGATGAGTGTGTTCCCAGCCACGGTGACCAGGTACATACATAGGAAGAGCCAGAAGAGGGCTTGACGCTGCTCTGGGTCCCTGGTGATGCCAAGCAGGAGGAACTCGGTGACTCCTGTCCCGTTTTCCTTCCCTCTGGACATCCCACTGTGGCTTGGGGAGGTGACAGGCTGCACACACAAGGGAGAGGACAAAATCCCAGCAGAACCTGGTCTTGCTCTAGAAAGAAATGAGATCAGAGGTCATTTGTGATCAGATTCATGACCAAAGGTTTTTTTTTTTTTTTTTTTAAAGATTTTATTTATTTATTTGACAGAGAAAGAGAGAGAGAGAGAGATCACAAGTAGGCAGAGTGGCAGGCACGGGGGTGGGGAGCAGCCTCCCCGCTGAGCAGAGAGCCCCATGCAGGGCTTGATCCCAGGACCCTGAGATTGTGACCAAGCTGAAGGCAGAGGCTTAACCCACTGAGCCCCCAGGCACCCCATGACCAGAGTTTTATACCTATGGTAACTGCTGCTTTTGATCAAGTACTTATTCCATGCAACTGTGCTAAGGAGTCTATGTGCACGATCTCTCTTAATTGCCACAAAATAGGTACTTTTATGATTCCTGGTTTTTGGGTGAAATAGCTGAGATGGAGTAGTTTGCTCGACCGTATGGGTGGGAAGTGGCAAAGGAGACTGGGAACCCACAGTCTGAGCCCAGATCCTGTGCCTCACCCATCCTTCTACAGAGGACCCGCCTCGTTCCTCCAGTGCTGCATTCTGAGGGCAGTGTCCTGAATCTTTGAGCTCAATTCAGCCAGCATATCCTCTTTAGAAAGGACTTGGTACCTTAGTTCTTGCCTACTTATCTGACTGCATGTCCTGCCAGCCACCTGGGACTGTGTGCCTTACCTGCCTCAGAACAGGGCCTTTGCATGGGCTGTTCTTGGCTCCGTGTTCTCTCCACCCGGACCTTCATGTGGTGATTTGTCACCTTTGTATCTCTGTGGGAGGTTATGTCAACTGTGAACTAGTTTATGGTGGGTTTTCCCTATGAGACCATTCCGTCCTGAGAACAGGGTTGTGTCGACGCTATTCTCTGTCGTGTGCCCAGTGCCTGGAACAATCCACAGCACATGGTCAGTCCTCAACAGAGCTGTCAAAGGGAAGAATGAACTTTCACAAATGTACTGCATACCAAAATTGACCCATAGAAAACACGCGGACAACACACTGAATGAGAAATGTTCTGTTGTGATTAATGAATGCATTTAGCAAAAAAAGTTTTGGCTTATAGCATAAATTCCAGGTGTTTGTTTGTTTCTTCCTTTTTGCAGATTTTATTTATTTATTTAAGAGAGAGAGGGAGAGAGCTCATGCAGAGGAGAAGCAGACTCCCGGTTGAGTAGGGAGCCTAACATAGGGCTCAAAGCCAGGATCCTGGAATCATGACCTGAGCTGCAGGCAGACCCTTAACTGACTCAGCAACCCCCCCCCCCCCCCGCCCCGCCCCAGTACCCCTGCAGGTGTTTCTAAGAGCAGAGTGAAAGGCAGGCAGGCTTGAACCTGGCTCTGTGTCAATAGGAATTTCCTGGAGTATATAAATGAGGAGTAATTATGTATCCAGTCCATGTGATCCAGGACCTGTGACCACTGTAGACCAGAGGAGGAAACCAGACACTGCCTGCAGGTGTATTTATTTGGTTTAAACCCTTAATGATCTACAGGATATTTCCTATTTGCTGACATTTTAAAAATCAAGGATCATGGGGTGCCTGGCCTGGGTGGCTCACTCTGTTAAGCATCTGCCTTTGGCTCCGGTCATGATCCCACGGTCTTGGCATTGAGCCCCGCATTGGGCTCCCTGCTCAGCGGGAAGTCTGCTTCTTTCTCTCTCCCTCACTCTCTCTCCCTCTGTCTCTCAAATAAATACATAAATAAATCTTTAAAAAAATCAAGGATTTCCTATAAAATCTGGATTTTGCCTCTTCTTGGAAAATCAGCTGACCTGGAGACGTTGGGCTCTCATTCTTGGCCAGCAGCAATCAGCTGGGGAAGGTGAACAGCTAATACTTGCCAAGTGCTCCTTGTGCTTAGTGCTGTACACAGATGCCTCTGGTATTCCTCAGAGCCCTCCTCTGCAGTCATTTTCTAAATGTCCCTGTTCCACATGAGGCAGGGGATGCACAGCAGAATCAAGTGATGCTCCCAGAGCCACAGAGCTAGTGACATTCCTCTCCAGGATGTCCTGTGTTAGCTGATTTTCATCACCGTGGTTGTCTCCTGTTCCCGCCCCTGGAATCACTCTGGGCAAGTCTACGCACTTTCCATGTGCCGTCCTCTCTCATATCTTCTAGAAGCTATAATTTCTCAAGATTGCCTTATCCCCAGGAAGTCTAAATTCTGAAGGATTTTTCAAAAGCTAGGATGAAGAATTTGCACAAAGTTTAGCTGCTTATGGGAATCTGATTTTAGGTGCAGAGTTGTTCATGTCCGCCAAATATTTTTTAAAAGATTTTATTTATCTGTTATTTGAGAGAGAGAGGGAACACAAGAGGAGAGAGGTCAGCAGGAGAAGGAGACCCATCAAGCAGGGAGCCCGATGGGGGACTCCAGGATCGTGACCTGAGTCGAAGGCAGTCGCCTGGTGTGTTGGGAGAATACTAGGAACCATAAGACAATAAAGACATCCTCCTCAATATTTTCTTTCTTTTTTTTTTTTTTTAAAGATTTTATTTATTTGACACAGAGAGAGATATCAAAAGTAGGCAGAGAGGCAGGCAGAGAGAGAGAGAGAGGAGGAAGCAGGCTCTCTGAGGAGCAGAGACCCCGATGTGGGGCTCGATCCCAGGACCCTGGGATCATGACCTGAGCCGAAGGCAGAGGCTTTAACCCACTGAGCCACCCAGGCGCCCTCTCCTCAATATTTTCTTTAAAATTCCACATTGCCTAGTGTTTGGCTCAGGAGCCTTAAATGGAAACATCAAAAAATCCATTCTGTTTGTGTAGGACTTTGCACCATGCAGGCCCATGTCCCATTCTCTAGAATTCTCTGCTGCTCACTGGGCAAGATGGGTGACACTGATGATCTGGCTCACCTTTTGTCTTGAAGTGGATTTGACTGCTCGTTCTCCTTTTCCCTCTCCGAACAATGCAGATGGCCTGGGAGGACGAGACAGAGGGGGACTGAGAGTGCCTGGCACAGGCCTTCCATGTTACATGGGAGTCTGTGGCAGCCGTTCCCCGTTGCTGTTACATCCTTTCCTCAGAACCTTATTAGATGTCATGCAGAATGCTGACAGAGGGACACCCAGAGGCCAGACACTCCCCTCCCTTAGAGGAGCTGTTATATGAAAGGTCATGTAACACGACATGTGAATCTGATAGCCTCACATTGAGGGTGTCTGTGTCTGAGCTTCTCCTCTGTTCCAGCTTCCCTGGGTCCCACCTGGCTGCCTGTGCTGATCTCAGTTCCTTCCCTACATTGCAGTCTGGCCTTCACTTCTCTCCTCCGGGACTGGCGGCAGATTCCGTGACTGCCCCACCTGGAACAGGATCAAGGGAAACAGGGCTGTGGCAGGTGGAATGGACTGCTGCAGCCTCCCACCTACAGGAGAAACTGGCCAGGAGCACCTCTGGAAGTGAGAGTGCTCCCACTACATGCTCTCCCTCAGTGGGGGGCACCTGCTCCTTCCCAGAATAGCTTGCTTCTCTTTGAATCATTTGGTTAAAATTTAGGGTGACCCCAAGGTCTTATCTGTGGGACTGTGGAGTGTCGTTTGAAGTAGACAATTGTGCCATTGTGCAGAAGGTGAGGTCCTGGTTTGGGAACGGGGGATCAGCAGTTGCTTGAGCCCAGAGATGTCGTATGAGTTACCAGTGTGACTAAATTTTGCACTTTGTAGTTTCTAATGGGGTTAGCTGATAGCATTCTCAAGCTGTGATTCAATAACATCTGAAAGAGTTAGGGTGATTCAGGGGCACCTGGGTGGTTCAGTCGGGGTTGAATGTCTTGACTTCTGATTTTGGCTCAGGTCATGATCTCTGAGTTATGGGATCGAGCTCTGCATTGGGCTCTGTGGGGGAGTCTGCATGTTTCTCTATCTCTGCTTCTCCCTGTGCTTGCTCTCCCTCCCTCCAATAAAAAAATTAGATCTCCAAAGAAAAAGAGTTATATTGACTCAAATGTATAAAGACCTTCCCTATACATGACCTGACTTACCTATCTGCAGCCCTATGAAGTAGCTGGGTCAGATGGCAAGTGTGATCACTCCATGGATAATTACAGTTAAAGATGCACAAGTCTGGGAAGTATGCTTGTGGACTTATGGGTATCAGCCTACACAAATCTCACTGCTCTGGGGCACAGGGACAATACCTGGGGTCCAGGGCAGCACGGCCGGTTCTCTTATCCTCTAGGCTGGAACACTGTCCCTACTATTGGAGGGATTTTATGGTCCCCACCAAAGTGAATGCCCAACACTCCTGATTACAGGCAATCCACAGGGAATTTGTCCCTGTTCTGAAGATGACAAACAAATCACCTACCCCAGGGGCTAAAGTGGAAAGAAAGAGGATTGCATTCATATTGTAGGTCAGAGACGTAAGAGCTTTTCCTGTTGGGAATCTTCCAGGTTAGCTTAAGACCCAGCTGGAGTGTGGGCACAGATGCACATTCCCTGAAGAGGGCTAGCCATGTCCTTCCTCAGAACTCTCTGGCCTCTTTTGCCTTCATCAGAGGACTGAGAGTTGACAGATCTAGGTTGTAATTTATAGCAGACCCATCTTATCCTTTGATTATTCTGAATATATATTTGGGGGATTGGTTAGAATGGCACAAGATGTTGGAGAACCATCTGTGATGTGACAGAGTGGAAAATGCCAGAAAACAGAGTTCGGGTAGTAGGCTGTGTCATGCTGCATCTGAGTGTTTGGGGATTAAGGTTCCTAATCTCCATGTTGTCGTTGGGGTGTTGGGATGATTGGATGCCGGGTATGATATTGACCGTCATCATGATCTGTGATTGTGCTGAGGGAGTTACCAGGGTCCATCCTGGAGCAGAGCCTGGAACTCTTGTGTCCCACATCTCTCCAGCCTCACCTGATGTTGCTGGTCTAATTGCCAACATTCCTTCTCTGGTTATATGATTTATTTAGTCAGTATTTATTGGACACTTGCTGTATGATAGGGAGAGCTCCAGTTCTACAGGAGAGAGAAATGGGATGGAGTAGGCCCGCATTCACACTGCTTTCACCCTAGTTGGAGAGAGAGCACAGCTTCCCATGCATAAATGGTTGGAATAAAATCAACAATTGCCTTATGTCATGTCTCTGCCTACAATTTCTGGAAACTGCACTTTGTATCAAGTTCTGAAAGGTATTAAATGACATGTTGTATCGAATGTATGAACCGATGTATGTGAACATCAGTTATGGGAAGTCTGGATTGTGCTCTTGTCACTTGGCTCAAAAGTGATTTATCTGTCTATATACAAAGACCTAAGAAAAAGCACAAATGATCTGCATCCTTCTTGGCAAATACATTAAAAATAAAAGACAGGGATATTCCAAAATATCATTTGTATCTTATATTGAAAAATTATAATGAGCCCAACCCAGTAGTTTTTGACTGACAATAGGAGATGCCTAAAGTTTTGGGCAAATAGAAGATGGCCTGTTCTGAAAATGAGTTTGGCAGATCCCGATGAACTCTTCGAGGCTCACACGAAAAGTGAGTCTAGATAATGATTTTTAGGGATCAGAGTTCATCAGTTAGACAACACCAACTTTCATTGACAAAAGGTAAATACAACAGAAGGTCAGCAGCCAAAACAAAGTCATCTGCTGAAGGCCGGTTGAAGTTGTGAGGCAAAGTCCATGGGAAGCTTAGCTTCTGCCCACAAGCATATGGGAGACAAGATACTACAGGCAGGACAGTGACTTGAAATCCTCTGGGAAAGGCTTCAGCTCCTAAGAGATGATACCAGGCTCTCCTGGAAGACTCCGTTGTTGGCATGGGCTTGGAGTAGACACTTAAAGCACAAGTTGGAGGGAGATGATTTCGTGAACCTGGAAGACATCTCATTGCAATGGCAATGACACTGAGTGGTCCCTGCTCCCCTGGGGAGAGGGATGAGCCTCTCTTTCAACATTCTCTGCAAGTTGCTTCAACTGCCTGTGAAGAGTTGGCCCCTAGTGGCTCATTAGTGCTACATGGAAGTTGCCTATGAGGAATGCCTAGGGTGTCTGTTGGGACACCCAGCTGCAGAGAGCAGGCCCTGGAGGGTGAATTCCCAGACACAGTCCTGATTTCCTGGTTGCTCCCAGGGAGGACTCTGCCAGCCTGGCCCTGCATCTGTTTCCATCAGGGAGAGGTCCCTAGAGGCCCCCAGTGATGCTGAGTTTTAATTTATGATCTGTTCATGTCCTGTGAGTGCTTCATGTGCAGGAAAACACAACCAGAAATGAGTCACCAGTTCTCACCATGGAGCCTGTAGCAAATCTCAACACGCCTGTTTGTTTCTTTAGTTCAGCTCATTATAAGTTATCATTATCCATAGGAGCCCAGAACCTCCATCTTTGTATCTGCTTCTGTGCCCAATTCGGGATACCTTGATTTTTTTTTTTTTTTTTTTTGCTTCCCCTCCCCCCAATTTCTTTTATTGTGGTAAAATACACATGACCTGAAATTTACATCTTGACCATTTTGAAGTATACATTTCAGTGGAATTAAATATATCAAATATATTCACTGTGTTGTGCAGCCGTCCCCACCATCATCTCCACAATGCTTTTCATCTTGTATCATTGAAATTCCAACCATTAAACACTAACTCTGCATTTTCCCTCCCCCAGCCCATTTCACTTTCATCTCTATGATTTTGATTTCTTGAAGTCTTTCATAAAACTGAAATCATACAGTGTTTGTTTTCTTGTGACTGGTTTATTAGCATAAGGTCCTCAATGTTCATCCATGTTGTAGCATGCTGCAGAATTTTCTTCCGTAAGTCTGAATAATATTCCATTGTATATATATATATGTGCATAATTTTGCTTATGTATTCATCCTTTGATGGACACTTGCATTGCTTCCATGATTTAGCTGTTCTGAGTGATGTTGCTGTGAACCCAGGTGTACAAATATCTCTCTGAGTCCTTGTTTTCAAATCTTTTGGGTAAACACCCAGAAACAGAATTGCTGAATCATATGGTAGTTCTGTTTTTAGTTCTGTACAGTGGCTGCACCATTTTACCTTCCCACCAATGGTATACTAGTATTCCAATATTTCCATATTCTTGCCAATGCTTATTTTTTTTTAAGATTTTGTTTATTCATTTGACAGAGAGAGATAATGAAAGCAGGAACACAAGCAGGGGAAGTGGGAGAGGGAGAAGCAGGTTCCCCACTGAGCAGGGAGCCAAGGCAATGCAGGGCTTGATCCCAGGACCCTGGGATCATGACCTGAGCTGAAGGCAGATGCCCAACCAACTGAGCCACCCAGGTGCCCCTATGCTATTGTTTTCTGTGTATTTGTTTCTGTTTTGTTTTGTTATTTTGGATAGTAACCATCCTAACTGGTATAAAGTGGTATCTTATGGTTTTTTTCCCCCCTAATGATTAGGGATGTTGAACCTCTTTTCATGTGCTTATTAGCTATTTGTGTGTGCTCTTTGGAAAAATATCTTTTCAAGTCACCTGTCCATTTTTGAATGGGCTTGTTTGGGCTGGTTTCTCCCAGAGCTTGCAGAGGGCCAGTCAGGAGGGTCTGTGGTTCTTCCCTGCTCTGTAGTCCCTCAGAGTCAGTCCTCAACTCTTTGCACCTAACAGGAATTCAGACTGTCCCATTCTCCTCCGGGCCCTTTTTCACAGAAGCTCTGCTTCCTTCTCTGTAACCAGCATTAGAATAGCCTGTGAAGCCAACCATGAGGTTCTAGGGCAGCGCTCCCTGGTGCTGAACTTCAGCAATCCTCCCATTCCCTGCTAAGCCTCTGGACTCTGTGCTGGGGTGCTGGGCAGCAGGAGGGGAGCCAGCTGCTGGGTGATAGCTGTTGTGGGCAGCCATATGTAAAGTTACATGCAGATGGCTTACCTCATTCCTTCCGGGTGGTGAAAGGATCTGATTATAATGGTGTTTATTGACTTGCATGGAGTAGACTAGGATCAGCCTGTGTTGCTAGCCCAGCTTCTGATGATAAAGGTGTGGTGTTGTGATGTAGAGTAGGAAATATATGTTTGGTCTTCCTCCCAGTTTCTAGCAAAGAGCTCTTAAAATACTTGGGATTTCCTGTGAGGAGGGAGCTATGAACAGACATTTCTGCAAAGAAGACATCCAGATGGCTAATAGACACATGAAAAAGTACTCAATACACTCGGCATCAGGGAAATACAAATCAAAAGCCCAGTGAGATATCACCTCACACCAGTCAGAATGGCTAAAATTAACAAGTCAGGAAATGACAGGTGTTGGTGAGGATGTGGAGAAAGGGGAATCCTCCTACACTGTTGGTGGGAGTGCAAGCTGGTGCAGCCACTCTGGAAAACAGCATGGAGGTTCCTCAAAGAGTTGTAAATAGAGCTATCCTATGACCCAGCAATCGCACTACTGGGTATTTACCCTAAAGATACAAATGTAGGGATCTGAAGGGGCACGTGCATCCGAATGTTTATAGCAGCAATGTCCACAATAGCCCAACTATGGAAAGAGCCTAAATGTCCATCAATAGATGAATGGATCAAGAAGATGTGGTATATATACACAATGGAATACTATGCAGCCATCAAAAGAAATGAAATCTTGCTATTTTCAACGATGTGGATGGAACTAGAGGGTGTTATGATAAGCGAAATAAGTCAGTCAGAGAAAGAGAATTATCATATGATCTCACTGATAAGAGGAATTTGAGAAACAGGACAGAGGATCATAGGGGAAGGGAGGGAAATATGAAACAAGACAAAACCAGAGACGGAGACAAACCATAAGAGACTCAATCTCAGGAAACAAACTGAGGGATGCAGGAGGGGCAAGGGGGTGGAGGGATGGGGTAACTGGGTGATGGACATTGGGGAGGGTATGTGTTGTAATATGTTATATAAGACTGATGAATCACAGACCTGCACTCCTGAAACAAATAATATATGTTAATTAATTGAATTTAAATTTAAAAAAATCCTTGGAATTTCCTGTGAGGAGGGAGCTATAAAGATGTCTTTTGTTATGTTAGTGAATGGCTTTGGGATTGCACCTGAGGGTGGGGTGATGGGTACCTTTGGAGCCTAACAGGTGATTAAAGGATTGGAAATTTTAGCCTCACCCTCTCCCTCTAACTGATCTGGGGTTGGGGAGCAGAGTGCTGGAGATTGAGTCCAGTCACCAATGGCCAGTGAGTTAATCAAACATGCCTATGTCACGAAACCTCCCTAAAATCCCCAAAAGGCGGGGCTTGGAGACCTACCAGGCCAGCAAACACGTGGAGGTATGGGGAGAGTGCAGGGAAGGTCCATGCCTTTTTCCCATACCTTGCCCCTACACCTGTCCACCCAAATAAAGAGGTAAACTGAGACAAGCTCCAGAAACCGAGTTTGTTCAAGAACAGCAGAGGGACTGCAATTCAGGAAATGCAAGCTGCAAGTGAGTCTGCTGAGGGTTTGGGTGGGCGGTATTTATGGGCAAGGAGCACCAAGAAGGGGAGACCCATCAGAGTCCCACCAGGGAGTCCACTGGCTTGAGGATAGTAATAAATCAATAGAAATCAGTTAATAATAAATAAATGTTATAAATATATTATAATTGACTTATAATAATAAACACATAAAATAAAAATTGTATGTATATAATTAATTAGTTCTCCTAATATTTATTGGAAAGCGGCATAGCTGAATGGTGAAGGCTATGCATTCTAACCCCATCTTGCCTTGGTTCAACTCCTGTCTTTTGCATTTGTTCTGTAAATTACACTGTGAACCTTTTCATTACTGAACTTCCATGCCTCCGTATACTTGTCTGTAATGTGGAGATAATAATACTGCCCACTAGGAGTAGTTGCAAGGATTAAGGGTTTTATGTACACACAGGAACTTAGAACTATGTCTGGCGTGCGAATCCTCTGCAAGTGTTTGTTGTTTATGTCTACAGCATCCTCTCTCCAGGTACAATCTATGTGGTTAGAATTTTTAACATTTTCATTATTTTCTTCATCTTACCGAACTAGGATGGAAGTTCAGTTTGCAGCATAACAGAGGGGAGGGAGACACATGGGACTTCAGGCTCCTAGTCTCCTAGATAGAACAGAAGGTGGGGGAGAAACGAGGAAAAAGAGATCTGGCACCTAGGGCTAAGAGAGGCTTACGAGTCAAACCAACATGGTAAGGATTCTGGAACAAAATTAGAGCCTGTGATCTAAGACAGTTCAAAACTTCTGGTAGGTTGATTACTCATTTTCTGGTCCAGGTGCCATTCTGAGGTATGGAAAAGGCAGAGGGAGGTTTCACAATTGACCTTGAACGAGTTCAAGAGCAAGTATCCCCAAAATGCGTCACTGTGGCATATGGACTATTTTGAGCTGAAGACAGTCGAGACCCTGTGTGGCTAAGAGAAAGTTTTGCCCCTCTCTTAACTACTTAGAAGAATCTAAATGGGGTCCTTCGCAGAATTAGAGTTATTATAGGAGATAAATTTTATCTGAAGGAATTATCTCTATGACAGGGCAAATATCTAATTACCAGACATTTGTTCTTCTTATTGCTCTGTGAATTGCTCTCCTCTCCTTTGAAGCCCCAGGACCTTGTCCCGTTCTTAGGCCAGGATGGTGTATATACCTCATTTTAGCTTTTATGCTTTGGAATTTCTCATGTATGTGGGGTTCCCATACATAGGAAATTAAATTTTATTTTCTCCTGTTAATCTGTCTCATGCCAATTTATTTTTTATTTTTTAATCTAAATTCAATTAGCCAATATATAGTACATCATTAGTGTCAGCAGTGTTCAACAGTTTATCAGTTGTGTATAACACCCAGCGCTCATTACATCAGATGCCCTCCTTAATGCTCATCACCCACTTACCCCATCCCCCACCCCCCTCCCCTCCAGCAACCCTGTTTGTTTCTTATAGTTAAGAATCTCTCATGGTTTTTCTCTCCTCTCTGGTGACTTCTTATTCGGTTTTCCCTCCCTTCCCGTATGATCCTATGTGCTGTTTCCTATACTCCACATATGAGTGAAACAATATGATAGTTGTCTTTCTCCAAATGACTTATTTCACTCAGCATAATCCCCTCCAGTTCCATGCACGTTGATGCAAAAGTTAAGTATTCATCCTTTCTAATGGCTGAGTAATATTCCATTGTATATATGGACCACATCTTCTTTATCCATTCATCAGTTTATAGATATCCTGGCTCTTTCCACAGTTTGCCTGTTGTGGACATTGCTGCTATGAACATTGTGGTATACGTGTTCTTTCAGATCACTATGTATATATCTCTTGGATAAGTACATAGTAGTGCAATTGCTGGGTCATAGAGTAGCTCTATTTTTAATGTCTTGAGGAACCTCCATACTATTTTCCAGAGTGACTGCACCAGCTTTCATTCCCACCAACAGTGTAGGAGGGTTCCTCTTTCTCCGCATCCTCGCCAACATCTGTCATTTCCTGACTTGTTAATTTTAGCCATTCTGACTGGTGTGAGGTGATATCTCATTGTGGTTTTGATTTGTATTTCTCTGAGGCCAAATGATGTTGAGCACTTTTTTGGGTGTGTTGGCCATTTGTACGTCTTTGGAGAAATGTCTGTTCATGTCTTCTGCCCATTTTTTGACTGGATTATTTGTTTTTGAGTGTTGAGTTTGAGAAGTTCTTTATAGATCTTGGATACTAGCCCTTTATCTGATAGGTCATTTGAAAATATCTTCTCCCATTCCATAGGTTGCCTTTTAGTTTTGCTGACTATCTCTTTTGCTGTGCAGAAACTTTTTATTTTGATGAAGTCCCAATAGTTCATTTTTGCTTTTGTTCCCTTGCTTTTGGAGATGTGCCTAGCAAGAAGTTGTTGTGGCTGAGGCCCAGCAATTCTTTTCTTACATCTCAGGTTGAATTCATAGGTGTTTGGAATGCTTTGATAGTTATCTAGCTAAATTCAGGGCACCAGATGAAACAAGGTCCTCTATTCTTCTGCCATCTTGCTCCTGTCTCATGCCAATTTAATTCTTAAGACAGCCACAAGAACATTTTGAAAGATAGAGGAAAACTTTTCCTCCCCAACAACCTTGATTTGAAAGCACGAATAGAAAACCAGGACAAATAGAAGATTTTACATGCCCGTGTTCCTATCCCCACCCCATTCTCCTCCTCTCTCTTCTCTGTCAACATCCTGTTTCTCCATTCCCATCTTCTATCTATCTATCTATTATTAGGTTCCTGGAATCCCTATTTCAATGAGGACTCAGTCATTCAGCAAAAAATTTGTTTCCATTTTTTTCCGTGTTATGGACATACGCAAGACTGTGATTAATCTATTATGTGCTCCCAGATTTCCAAAAAGAAAAAAAGTGAAAAAGGGGGGCAGTAATTTCAGTTGGGTTGAGGTAGATTAAAAGTCTTATTTCAGTAGGGTTGAGAAAATGATAAGAGATCAGGTTATAGAGAAAGATAGTGGAAATGATGATTTCTAAAAGTTTGGGTCTTCAGAGAATGAGAGCAGAGGCTCCTGGGTAAATTAGTCAGTTAATCGTCTGCCTTCAGCTCAGATCATAATCCCAGGTCCCTGGGATCGAGGCCTACATTGGGCTCCCTTCTCAGTGGGGAGTCTGCTTCTCCCTCTGTCCCTCCCTGTGCTTGAGCTCTCTCTCTCTCTCTAGCAAAAATTAATAAAAGAAAAACTTAAAAAAAGAGAATGAGAGCAAATATGATAGCAAAGAGAATCTTATTATTTTCAAGATGGGAGAGATGGATCCACGTTTATAATAGTGAAATAATACTAAAGGGAGGAGGGGAGTGAGGAGGAAGAAGGAAAGTTATGGCTGGTGCAGCCACATCAGTGGGATATTGGGATAAAATGAGATGCAAAGTGTCCAGAAAGGAACAGTGGTGCTTCTGTCCTCAAGCAGGCAAGATATTATTTGAGAGCACAGCCAGGGAAGTCTGTGTGGATATGGAGGGAATTCTTTCTACCAGCCTGCATTTTCTTTTCTTTCTTTTTTTTTTTAAAGGTTTTATTTATTTGTCTCAGAGAGAGAGAGAGAGAGAGAGAGAGAGCACAAACAGGCAGAGGCAGAGAGGGAAGCAGGCTCCCTGCTGAGCAAGCCACCTGATGTGGGGTTTGATCCCAGAACCCTGGGATCATGACCTGAGCTGAAGGCAGCAGCTTAACCCACTGAGCCACCCAGGCATCCCCAGCCTGCTCGTTCTTAATGAAGCAAGGGGAAAGTGATGCGCTAAGAGGGTGGGGATGCAGAAGGTACAGGGTCTAAAAAAGGTAATGAAGGTTTCAAAAAAAATACCACTAAAGGAAGCGAAGCTTACCATGTGTCTGTGAAAGGCAGTTATGAGGGCTGGGCTGATGCTAGGGAACTTGCATTTTGACAGTGTGGTGAATTGCTCCAGCAGCAATGAGCTTCTCAACATGATTGAATGAATGGAGGAGAAATACAGATGTCATCTAGAATCTGGACAAGATTCAACAGGGATGTTGGGACATTTTTGGAAGTTAGTGGGTAATCCTTCAGTTTTCTTCTCTGAGAGATGACCAATATAAACAGGAAGCAATAAAAAAAATAAACAGGGAGGAATAAATAGATGGATGGCTTTTCTTTTTGTCAGTACTCCTCTAATCCATCCTCCTCTGCAATCACCTGTGGCTCCATGATTGAATTAGTCTGTGCATTCATCAGCTGATATTGTTTCTTTTCACTTGAGTGTCCTGCTTTTAATTGCTTCCATCTCTTGTAACAAGCCTGTGGTATGTTTGGGGGGTGTAATGGAGGAAGAAGCAGTTTTTAGACCTAAGTCATATGCTCTATCCCAGTAGAAACCAGAGAGTTTCTTCATTATAGCTGGGAGTACAAATATTCTGCATGGTAAAATGCTATTTTTCTTCCCTTCGTCATTCTTCCTTCCTTGTATGTGATCTAGACCTTGAACTCTCCTCTATTTACTCCACAGTCTTTACTCAGAAACTCTGTTGTGAGGCTGTATATGATCACTGCATTGAAGGGTGTTTCCATTTAAAACATTCCTTCTTTCATTCATTCAGACCTATTTACCAAGCATGGATGACATACCAGCCTCTCACTGCATGCCAGATGCACAACAATGGGTGGAAGAAGTATGTTTTCTACTCACTTATTCATAGGGGTTCGTAGGTAAGATAACACGTGTTCCTGGGTGGAGGTGATCGAGGATCTGAGTGAGAATTCTGCTTGCAGGTGAGCCTTAGGTGGCTGCCTCTGATGGTTCATCCATCAATGTCTGGGCCAGTTACATCACAAAGCACGCCATCAGAAGCACAGATGAAGGTGTGTCCCAGTTCAGACAATAAGATTCCATCATCAGAAGAGACTCAAGCATATGAGTCTACTTAATTATGGCATATGGGTCCACTTAATTCTTAGAAGTCAGGGGTCATCACTACCCTGCAAGGATCAACAGATGAGCAGCAGGGGGAATAACCTGTTATTTCTTATCACTGTGAACTAGACACTAACTCTTTTGAGAGTCTTACAAATATTAGCTAATTTCTTTTTTTTAAATTAAAATTTTTTAAGATTTTATTTATTTATTTGACAGAGAGAGATCGCAGGTAGGCAGAGAGAGCGAGCCAGATGTGGGGCTTGATCCCAAGACCCTAGGATCACGACCTGAGCTGAAGGCAGAGGCTTTAACCCACTGAGCCACCCAGGCACCCCTAATTTTTTTTTTATAAACATATGATGTATTTTTATCCCCAGGGGTACAGGTCTGTGAATCGCCAGGTTTTGATTTGTATTTCCCTGATGCCAAGTGATGTGGAGCACTTTTTCATGTGTCTGTTGGCCATCTGGATGTCTTCTTTGCAGAAATGTCTGTTCATGTCCTCTGCCCATTTCTTGATTGGATTATTTGTTCTTTGGGTGCTGAGTTTGCTAAGTTCTTTATAGATTTTGGACACTAGCCCTTTATCTGATATGTCATTTGCAAATATCTTCTCCCATTCTGTCAGTTGTCTTTTGGTTTTGTTAACTGTTTCCTTTGCTGTGCAAAAGCTTTTGATCTTGATGAAATCCCAATAGTTCACTTTTGCCCTTGCTTCCCTTGCCTTTGGCTATGTTCCTAACAAGAAGTTGCTGCGGCGGAGGTCGAAGAGGTTGCTGCCTGTGTTCTCCTCAAGGATTTTGATGGATTCCTTTCTCACACTGAGGTTCTTCATCCATTTTGAGTCTATTTTTGTGTATGGTGTAAAGAAATGGTCCAATTTCATTTTTCTGCATGTGGCTGTCCAATTTTCCCAACACCATTTATTGAAGAGGCTATCTTTTTTCCATTGGACATTCTTTCCTGCTTTGTTGAAGATTAGTTGACCATAGAGTTGAGGGTCTATTTCTGGGCTCTCTATTCTGTTCCATTGACCTATGTGTCTGTTTTTTGTGCCAGTACCATGCTGTCTTGATGATGACAGCTTTGTAATAGAGCTTGAAGTCCAGAATTGTGATGCCACCAACTTTGGATTTCTTTTCTTTCTTTTCTTTTTTTTTCTTCTTTCTATTTCATTATTGAGATTTTCTATTTTTTTCTTTTTCTTTTTAAAATTTTTTTTCCATTTATTTATTTTCAGCATAACAGTATCATTATTTTTTCACCACACCCAGTGCTCCATGCAATCCACGCCCTCTGTAATACCCACCACCTGGTACCCTGACCTCCCACCCCCCCGCCACTTCAAACCCCTCAGATTATTTTTCAGAGTCCATAGTCTCTCATGATTCACCTCCCCTTCCAATTTACCCCAACCCCCTTCTCTCTAACTCCCCATGTCCTCCATGCTTTTTGTTATGCTCCACAAATAAGTGAAACCATATGATAATTGACTCTCTCTGCTTGACTTATTTCACTCAGCATAATCTCTTTCAGTCCCATCCATGTTGATACAAAAGTTGGGTATTCATCCTTTCTGATAGAGGTACAATACGCCATAGTGTATATGGACCACATCTTCCTTATCCATTCGTCCATTGAAGGGCATCTTGGTTCTTTCCACAGTTTGGTGACCGTGGCCATTGCTGCTATAAACATTGGAGTACAGATGGCCCTTCTTTTCACTACATCTGTATCTTTGGGGTAAATACCCAGGAATGCAATGGAAGGGTCATAGGGAAGTTCTATTGTTAATTTCTTGAGGAATCTCCACACTGTTATCCAAAGAGGCTGTACCAACTTGCATTCCCACCAACAGTGGAAGAGGGTTCCCCTTTCTCCACATCCTCTCCAACACATGTTGTTTCCTGTCTTGCTAATTTTGGCCATTCTAACTGGTGTAAGGTGATATCTCAATGTAGTTTTAATTTGAATCTCCCTGATGGCTAGTGATGATGAACATTTTTTCATGTGTCTGATAGCCATTTGTATGTCTTTATTGGAGAAGTGTCTGTCCATATCTTCTGCCCATTTTTTGATATGATTGTCTGTCTATACTGTCTAGAGCAATCTATACTTTTTTTTTTTTTTTTTGGTTACAAGATTCTTTATTTTGTAAACTATACATAAACGGTAAAAAAGAAAATGCATTGTACTTTAAATATTACATAAAGTCAACATTAAAATTTATTTTTTAGTGTGTATAAATCAAATGGAAATAATTCACCAATTTTACTTTCAATGGATTGTATATTGGGAGAAAAGTTGACCCACTGTTTAAATTATGATACCAATGTGTAACATTCAATAGGGTTTTCCATTTGTATTATGGGCACAAAACCATAGGTCTGATATACTTAAAAGTGATGGTTTGTCAAAATGTCTACACAATTAATTAACATGCTAACTTAAATACAGCAATTAACGTAATTTTTGTTACAGTTAAATCTTAAATGCTACTCTACACAATAATCATAAACAAGTCCACATGGCAATTATGTAACAATAGAAAAAAAGAAAGAAACATATTCCATTTTCTTCATTCCAGCAGCAGTACCTTTACTGGTATTAATTTGTTAATTAGGTGTGCTTATATATTGCCTAATATCCTATATTGGTATGCATGCTAAAACCTTTCTATTTCTATTTTGCAAGGCACCATACAATACGGTCTCTAAGTTGCGACACTAGTAATAAAAATGGCATAATTCTAGGATTAAATGCAAATTTTTATCTAAAATAAGAAATAAAATAAGAATTGAGATTTTAAAATTTGACACTGAGGCAAATGACAAAACTTTTGTGAAAATGTGATTCAAATGAATCTTTCCTTTTGTCTTCCTCCTTTAAATTCTGCACCCTAAATTGCTGGTCAGAAAGATAAAGAAATCTAGAAAGGTAAAGAAACTATGCTGTTTAAGAGTATTAAAAAATCTACATGAGAATGCTATCCAAATTAAAATAAAAATTAGAAAGGATAACTAAGGTTTTAACTTTCAGAATCCATGGTTTTCTGTACTTGCCATTTTGTAAAATATCCTAGTATTTCCAGAATAATGTCATAATTGAAAGCATCACTATTAATGTAAACACGATGGAGGACTCTACACTTCTCACTGTTTTTCTTACCCTGTGGTATCCCCTCATTCACTGTAGATTTGGGAAGATGCTACTTTGGAATAGCAATTAAGGTCATGCTTATTTTTATAAAATCCTTGGGGCCTAGGCCACAAATAAGTTCCTGTAAATTCAACTTAGACTCTCTCTCAGAAAAATAATGTATACAACCTTGAGCACTGGTTGTTTTTTTATTTGTGGGAGATGTATATAGATTGTTTTTATGAAAACTTCTTGTTTTTATCAGTAGATCTTCCTCACTTTCTTTTGCCTGGCTAGACTTGATATATGTTTTCTTTTTCTCTAAGGCATATAAAAACTCAAAGTAAATGATTTTTATTTAAACATAAAGTTCTATGACATTAGCTCCAATATTTGAAATAATTATACAAAATATATGTGAGTTTTAGAATCATTTTGTTTTGGGGCAAGAAGGTCATTCTCAATAGGTTATCACTTTGTAAATAATAGAAATGTAGATTTTATTGATCTCAGCTCTCAACAATCAGATGTATCCATCATGATCATCACCATCATCATCATCATCCCCTTCATCCTCATGATCATCTTCAATTTCATCTTCATCATTCATAATATCGTCTTCGTCATCTTCATCATCAGTCCATTCATGGAAATCTCCACTTGCAAAATCCCCAGAGGTCTCAAAATCAATAGCACAATCTGCAACACCATTTGTTCTGGATCCCATTACTTCATTTCCATATCTGTCAACACACCAGCATTGTCCGACACTGCCATGGCATTGTGTTGGCTTGTAGTAACCATCTTCATCACATAGGGGGATGTACTGTCCTAGGAGCTTCTTTACCCCTTGCCGCTTCTGAATATTGCTGAGCTCCGTCTGGCAAGGTGGGTCTTGCTGTCTCTGGAAGCAGTAGCACCATTCATTGTTAGATATCAAACTGTCCTTGTATGTGTCACAAGAGTTGAAGAATGCCTTGGTACACTGTTCATTCTTATCAAGGTAAATGCTTCCGAGCTCTGACTGGTCCAGTAGAAGGTCATAGTTTGTATCAAGTCTATTAAACATCCAGCCAAGTGAATCCTTGCAAATTGGCAAAATACTGGTATCAAATCTGCTTCTCTCGGGCCTCAGTAGTGCTTTTGTCTTCTTGTTTTGGCTTCCGCTTTCATGAAGGGCCTTGAACCAGTCCCGCAATCTATTTGCCACTTCCCTGAACTCCAGGTCACTGCATGCTTGAATCGGTCGCAGGCTCGGTGAGCTCGGAGCCCGGCAGGAGGTCAGACAGACGGGAGTAACTGGCGCTGTTCTCTGAGGGCGCACTGAGGAGTGGGGCCCTGGGCTCTCGGCTCCTCCGGGCCGGAGACCAGGAGGCCGCCATTTGTATTCCCATCCTCCGGAAGTCTACGGAAAGCCTATACTTTTAATGCTATTCCGATCAAAATTCCACCGGTATTCTTCAAAGAGCTGGAGCAAATAATCCTAAAATTTGTATGGAATCAGAAGAGACCCCGAATCGCTAAGGAAATGTTGAAAAACAAATAAAACTGGGGCATCATGTTTCCTGATTTCAAGCTTTACTACAAAGCTGTGATCACCAAGACAGCATGGTACTGGCATAAAAACAGACATACAGACCAGTGGAACAGAGTAGAGAGCCTAGATATGGGTCAAATAATCTTATGGGTCAAATAATCTATGGTCAAATAATCTTTGACAAAACAGGAAAAAATATACAGTGGAAAAAAGACAGTATCTTCAATAAATGGTGCTGGGAAAGCTGGGCAGCTATATGTAGAAGAATGAAACTCGACCATTCTCTTACACCGTACATAAAGATAAACTCAAAATGGATAAAAGACCTCAATGTGAGACAGGAATCCATCAGAATCCTAGAGGAGAACATAGGCAGTAATCTCTTCGGTATCAGCCACAGCAATTTCTTTCAAGATATGTCTCCAAAGGCAAAGGAAACAAAAGCGAAGATGAACTTTTGGGACTTCATCAAAATCAAAAGCTTCCGCACAGCCAAGGAAACAGTCAAGAAAACAAAGAGTCAACCCACGGAATGGGAGAAGATATTTGCAAATGACAGTACAGACAAAAGGTTGATATCCAGGATCTATAATGAACTCCTCAAACTCAACACACATAAAACAGACAATCATATCAACTTTGGCTTTCTTTTTCAATATTCCTTTGGCTATTCGAGGTCTTTTTTGATTCCATATAAATTTTAGGATTATTTGTTCCATTTCTTTGAAAAAGATGGATGGTACTTTGATAGGAATTGCATTAAATGTGTAGATTGATTTAGTTAGAATAGACATTTCCCCAATATTTGTTCTTCCAATCCAGGAGCATGGAACATTTTTCCATTTCTTTGTGTCCTCCTCAATTTCTTTCATGAGTACTTTATAGTTTTCTGAGTATAGATTCTTTGCCTCTTTGGTTAGGTTTATTCCTAGGTATCTTATGGTTTGGGGTGCAATTGTAAATGGGATTGACTCCCTAATTTCTCTTTCTTCTGTCTTGTTGTTGGTGTAGAGAAATGCAACTGATTTCTGTGCATTGATTTTATATCTGGACACTTTACTAAATTCCTGTACAAGTTCTAGCAGTTTTGGAGTGGAGTCTTTTGGGTTTTCCACATATAGTATCATATCATCTATGAAGAGTGATAATTTGACTTCTTCTTTGACAATTTGGATGCCTTTAATTTCTTTTTGTTGTCTGATTGCTGAGGCTAGGACTTCTAGTACTATGTTGAATAGCAGTGGTGATAATGGACACCCCTGATGTGTTCCTGTCCTAGTGGAAAAGCTTTCAGTTTTTTTCCATTGAGAATGATATTGCAGTGGGTTTTTTGTAGATGGATTTGATAATATTGAGGTATGTGCTCTCTATCCCTACACTTTGAAGAGTTTTAACCAGGAAGGGATGCTGTACTTTGTCAAATGCTTTTTCAGCATCTACTGAGAGGATCATATGGTTCTCGTTCTTTCTTTTATTAGTGTATTGTATCACATTGATTGATTTGTGGATGTTGAACCAACCTTGCAGCCCTGGAATAAATCTCACTTGGTCATGGTGAATAATCCTTTTAATGTACTGTTGAATCCTATTGGCCAGTATTTTGGTGAGAATTTTCACATCTGTGTTCATTAAGGATATTGGTCTGTAATTCTCTTTTTTGATGGGATCCTTGTCTGGTTTTGGGATCAAGGTGATGCTGGCCTCATAAAATGAGTTTGGAAGTTTTCCTTCCATTTCTATTTTTTTTGGAACAGTTTCAGGAGAATAGGAATTAGTTCTTTAAATGTTTGGTAGAATTCCCCTGGGAAGCCGTCTGGCCCTGGGCTTTTGTTTGTTTGGAGATTTTTGATGACTGTTTCAATCTCCTTACTGGTTATGGGTCTCTTCAGGTTTTCTATTTCTTCCTGGTTCAGTTGTGGTAGTTTATGTGTCTCTAGGAATGCATCCATTTCTTCCAGATTGTCAAATTTGTTTGCATAGAGTTGCTCATAGTATGTTCTTATAATTGTTTGTATTTCTTTGGTGTTAGTTGTGATCTCTCCTCTTTCATTCATGATTTTATTTATTTGGGTCCTTTCTCTTTTCTTTTTGATAAGTTGGGCCAGGGGTTTGTCAATCTTATTAATTCTTTCAGAGAACCAGCTCCTAGTTTTGTTGATTTGTCCTATTGTTTTTTGGTTTCTTTTTCATTAATTTCTGCTCTGATCTTTATGATTTCTCTTCTCCTGCTGGGTTTAGGCTTTCTTTGTTGTTCTTTCTTCAGCTCCTTTATGTGTAGGGTTAGGTTGTGTATTTGAGACCTTTCTTATTTCTTGAGAAAGGCTTGTACTGCTATATATTTTCCTCTCAGGACTGCCTTTGTTGTGTCCCACAGATTTTGAACCATTGTGTTTTCATTATCATTTGTTTACATGAATTTTTTCAATTCTTCTTTAATTTCCTGGTTGACCCATTCATTTTTTAGAAGGATGCTGTTTAGGCTCCATGTATTTGTGTTCTTTCCAAATTTCCTCTTGTGATTGAGTTCTAGCTTCAGAGCATTGTGGTCTGAAAATATGCAGGGACTGATCCCAGTCTTTTGATACTGGTTGAGACCTGATTTATGACCCAGGATGTGATCTGTTCTGGAGAATGTTCCATGTGCATTAGAGAAGAATGTGTATTCTGTTGCTTTGGGATGCAATGTTCTGAATATATCTGTGATGTCCATCTGGTCCAGTGTGTCATTTAAGGCCTTTATTTCCTTGTTGATCTTTTGCTTGGATGATCTGTCCATTTCAGTGAGGGGAGTGTTAAAGTCCCCTACTATTATTGTATTATTGTCGATGTGTTTCTTTGATTTTGTTATTAATTGGTTTATATAGTTGGCTGCTCCCATGTTAGGGGCATAGATAATTAAAATTGCTATATCTTCTTGTTGGACAGACCCTTTGAGTATGATATAGTGTCCTTCCTCATCTCTTATTATAGTCTTTGGCTTAAAATCTAATTGATCTGATATAAGGCCACCCCAGCTTTCTTCTGATGTCCATTAGCATGGTAAATTGTTCTCCACCCCCTCGCTTTAAATCTGGAGGTGTCTTCAGGTCTAAAATGAGTTTCTTGTAGGCAACATATTGATGGGTTTTGTTTTTTTATCCATTCTGATACCCTGTGTCTTTTGATTGGGGCATTTAGCCCATTAACATTCAGGGTAACTATCGAGAGATATGAATTTAGTGCCATTGTATTGCCATTGTATTGCCTGTAAGGTGACTGTTACTGTATATTGTCTCTGTTTCTTTCTGATCTACTACTTTCAGGATCTCTCTTTGTTTAGAGTACCCCTTTCAATATTTCCTGTAGAGCTGGTTTGGTGTTTGCAAATTCTTTCAGTTTTTGTTTGTCCTGGAAGCTTTTTATCTCTCCTTCTATTTTCAATGATAGCCTAGCTTGAATGATAGTATTCTTGGCTGCATGTTTTTCTTATTTAGTGCTCTGAATATATTATGGCAGGCCAGGTCTCTGTGGATAAGTCTGCTGCCAATCTAATATTTTTACCATTGTATGTTACAGACTTCTTTTTCCAGGCTGCTTTCAGGATTTTCTCTTTGTCGCTAAGACTTGTAAATTTTACTTTTAGGTGATGGGATGTGGACCTATTCTTGTTGATTTTGAGGGGGGTTTTCTGTATCTCCTGGATTTTGATGCTTGTTCCCTTTGCCATATTAGGGAAATTCTCTACAATAATTCTCTCCAATACCTTCTGCTCCCCTCTTTCTTCTTCTTCTGGAATCCCAGTTATTCTAATGTTGTTTCATCTTATGGTGTCACTTACCTCTCAAATTCTCCCCTTGTGGTCCAGTAGCTGTTTGTCCCTCTTTTGCTCAGCTTCTTTATTCTCTGTCATTTGGTCTTCTATATCACTAATTCTTTCTTCTGCCTCGTTTATCCTAGCAGTAAGAGCCTCCATTTTTTATTGTACCTCATTAATAGCTTTTTAAAATTTCAACTTGATTAGATTTTAGTTATTTTATTTCTCCAGAAAGGGCTTTTATCTCTCCAGAGAGGGTTTCTCTAATATCTTCCATGTCTTTTTTGAGCCTGGCTAGAACCTTGAGAATTGTCATTCTGAACTCTATATCTGACATATTATCAATGTCTGTATTGCTTAGGTCCCTAGCCTTTGGCACTGCCTCTTGTTCTTTTTTTTTTTGTGGTGAATTTTCCCACCTTGTCATTTTGTCCAGATAAGAGTATATGAAGGAGCAAATAAAATACTTAAAGGGCGGCAAAGACCCCAGGAATATGTGCTTTAACCAAATCAGAAGAGAGCCCAAGTCGTGGGAGGGAGAAACGGGATAAAAAGAAGTTCAGAAAAAAAATATTAAAAAGGAAACAAATAAAGAAAAAATATAAAAAAGAAAAAAATATATATTAGATAAACTAGTTTAAAAACCTTAAAAAAGAAAAGGGTAAAAGTTAAAAAAATTAGCAGAAGAAAAGAAAAAAAATTAAAAAGAAATTAAATTAATGGCAAGACTAAAGAATCATGGGGAGAAAGCCACGAGTTCCGTGCTTTGCTTTTTCCTCCACTGGAATTCTGCTGCTCTCCTTGTTAGGTGAACTTTGTCTTGGCTGGATTTCTTGTTGATCTTCTGGGGGAGGGGCCTGTTGTAGTGATTCTCAAGTGTCTTTGCCTGAGGTGGAATTGTACCGCCTTTACCAGGGGCTGGGCTAAGTAATCTGCTCAGGTTCGCTTTTGGGAGCTTTTGTCCCCTGAACACTTTCTGTAGAGTTCTGGAGGATGGGAATGAAAATGGTGGCCTCCCAGTCTCTGGCCTGGAGGAGCCAAGAGCTCGGGGCCCCACTCCTCAGTGCGCCCTCAGAGAAAAGAGCCCAATCACTCCCATCTCCCTGACCTCTGGCCGTGTTCCAAGCTCACCCAGCCTGTGACCAGTTCAAGGTAACCCTGAGCTGAGAGCTCACTCTTCGGCTCTGTCTCTGTAACTGGCTTCCTGGTCTAATAGCTGTGAGCTCTGCGACACTCAGACACCCCTGATCCTTCTGTGACCCTGTGGGACTTAGGGCCACGCTGGCCCCGTGTGGGCTTCACCCCGGTTTAGCCTCTGGAGCTATGTCCCTCAGTGGAGCAGACTTTTAAAAGTCCTAATTTTGTGCTCTGTTGCTCCACCACTTGCTGGGAGCTGGCCCCTCCCCCCGTGGTTGATCTTCCTGTTGCTTTGGATTCACTTCTTTGCAGGTCCTACCTTTCAGAAAGTGGTCGATTTTCTGTTTCTAGAATTGCTGTTCTTCTTTTCTTCGATGTCCCGTTGGATTTGTAGGTGTTTGCAATGGTTTGATAAGCTATCTAGGTGATCTCCTGGTACCTGATGTAGTCTCAGCCTGCTACTTCTCTGCCATCTTGACTCCTCCCCAATATTAGCTAATTTCATTCTCACCAAGTATTATTATTATTCATGTTTTACAGATGAGGAAACAGAGAGGCACACTGAAATTAGGAAACTTGATAAGGACAGACATGTGAGCTACACAGCAGCAGAATGCTTCAAACCCATGTTCTTAACCACCGCTGTCCTGCTTCTTTATTCCCTGCCTTGTACATTGTACCAGCATCTCTGACTCTCTGTAGATTATGGTTCCAGATGAGTGCACAAATGTAGTCCATGTGAGAAACATCACTACAATGATCTATTGAAGAGGGAACCATTGTAAAACTCGTTAAAAACACAGAACGTACTATTCACCATTGTAACTAGTTTTATTTTATTTAAAAATTTTTTTAAGAATTTTTTTTAAAGATTTTGTTTATTTATTTGACAGAGAGAAAGAGAGAGAGAGAGATCCCAAGTAAACAGAGAGGCAGGCAGACAGAGCGGGGGAAGCAGGTTCCCTGCTGAGCAGAGAGCCTGATGTGGGGCTCGATCCCAGGACTCTGAGACCATAACCTGAGCTGAAGGCAGAGGCTTAACCCACTGAACCACCCAGGCACCCTGTAACTAGTTTTAAGTGTGATTCACATTGTTGTGTGGTCATCCCCACCATCCATCTCAGAACTCTTTTCATCTTGCAGACCAGAAACTCTATATATCTGTTAAACAGTAACTCCCTGCTTCCCCTCCTCTGGCCTCTGGTGACCTACATTCTGCTTTCTGGCACTATGAATTTGACTACTTGAGTTATCGCATTTAAGTGGAATTGTATAGTATTTGTTTGTGACTGGCTGATTTCACTTAGCAGATATCTTCAAGCTTCATCCATATTATAGCATGTGTCAGAATGTCCTTTTTAAAAAAGAAAAGATTGTATTTATTTCAGAGAGAGGGAGAGAGAATACTCACAAGCAAGAGTCGGGGGACAGGGAGAGGGAAAAGCAGACTCCCTGCTGAGCAGGGAGCCTGATGTGGGGCTTGATCCCAGTTACCCCAGAATATTCTTCTTTTTAGGGTGAATAATGCTCCCTTGTATGTATTTACACATTTTGTTTATCCCTTCATCCACCTTTGGCCATTGTGAATAATGCTGCTATGAACATGGGTGTACAGATATTGCTTTGAGACCCTGCTCTCAATTCTTTTGAATATATACCCAGAAGTGGAATTGCTGAATTGTACGATAATTCTACACTTAATTTTTGAGGAATCACCATGCTGTTTCCACAGGAGCTGTACCACTCTGCATTCCCACCAACAATACTTAAGCATTCTAATAAATGGAGTTTTTAATTTCCCATTTGAATCACTATGTAAGTTATCTCCATTGTCCTAATATTCACTGAAATCATAAAGTACCTTACCTAGTTCATGGTGGTCTGGCAGCTTACTGAGGACATATGAACACATGGAAGTGTGTTGCAGTAGCAAGAGAATTAAGTAGACCCATATGACCATAAGGGTAGTGGGGAGGCTGTCGCCCACATTAGAGACCCCCTGAACAATGGCCAGAGATTTGGTCTAACTAGAAGTTACAGTCCCTTGAAAGTTCAGAGCGGATTTAGGATTCTCTCCTCTTCCTGCAGGTGGCTCCACAGACATTTCCAATATGTCCTGGCTCTAGCGTCTGCTCTGGAGTTCAACTGGGACCCTGTCTTTGCCCAACAATGTCTACCACAGGGATAAGACTCTGGAAAGCTCTGTGTTTGGAAGGGATAGGACTATGTCAAATCACAACTCTCAGAGTTGACCATGAGTCAGCATTTGTTATCAGAGGTGCAGTCTCACTCCCATCTGTCCAGATGGGGTGCTTCTTGAGCTCTGAAGTTTTCCCCAGGTGATGCAGAGTTCATGGACTCCTTTGGCATGTGTTGCAGTAGAGATTCCAAGGATGCTGGAAGATTCTGTACCTCAGCATTTGACTTTCAAGAAGAAAGGAAGGGTGGGTCCATGACCCTTAGGCTGATTATATTGCTCTCCTCTTTTGAACCCAGTAATATAGAATTTAAAATGAGTTTCACAGTATTTTAAAATCTGTTTATAGGAAGAACCAAGAAGGGCTGTTTTATTTTTATTTATTTTTATTTTTTAAAAAGATTTTATTTATTTATTTGACAGACAGAGATCACAAGTAGGCAGAGAAGCAGGCAGAGAGAGAGGAGGAAGCAGGCTCCCCGCTGAGCAGAGAGCCCGATGTGGGGCTTGATCCCAGGACCCTGGGATCATGACCCAAGCTGAAGGCAGAGGCTTTAACCCACTGAGTCACCCAGGAGCCCCAGAAGGGCTGTTTTAATGTTATTGCAATAATTATTTCATTGCAATTAAGTTCTACTTATTTAAAACCCAAAATGGCTTTTCTTTCTTTCCCATTCAGATCATATATGGCCCCTTTGAGCCCAGGCTCAGTAAAGAAGTCCAATATGCATCCCTCTATCATACAGCCCCCAAAGATGACTCCTTGCCCCTGGCCATGGCCCAGATGATGTTCTATTTTAGATGGGCCTGGATGGAATGTGCTACCTCAGATGACATGAGAGATAAACAGTTTCTCTCAGCTTGGGGAGAAGAAATGGCCAAGAAAGGGATTGGGGTTGCCTTTTCAGAGACTGTATCTGAGTGCGAGGCGCCATGAGGAGGTGTTTGATAATTCATCAGTCAGAGTAACACAACAAGGAGCTCTGGTGGTTGTCATTCATGGAGGTCCACTACCCTGGCGGTCGTGTGCTCTTCACAGCCCCTCATGCAAGAACCGCGAAGGTGTGGGTTGTCTGCCCTCACTGAGATGTTGCTCCAAGGCCCATGTTCCAGAGTGGATTTGGTTTTCATGGCACTCTGCTGTTTGCTCATCAGAGAAGAGGTTGCTGGAATTGGAAACATTCCTTGGGAGATTCCATTCTTCTAAATACCCAGAGAACATTTTTTCAGAAGAGTTTCTGGTATGCAGCTCTTGAGTCCTCAGAGGTGGTGGCACCCCTTGAGGAATATGAGTGCTCCCTGAATGATTCTTTGGACAGGATTCCAGTACAGTATTTTGAAGTGACCACATCTACACATGGTTATACTGCGCTGTGCATGCCATGGCCCAGGCCTGGCATCTTCCTGATCATATTGGAAGTAGGATCAGTAGAAGACCAAGTGAAGGATCTAATCCCCAGAAAGTAAGATAGGCTCTGAAATGGTGGGCCAGGCTAGTTGGCTTACAACTGCATGAGTTCTTGTGGTTCATGATTTTTATTGTGGCAAAAGACACATGTCCTACATTGACCATGTGAACCATTTAAAAGCATGCAGTTCAGTAACATTAAATACATTTATGTTGATACACAGGTCACATGGCTCAGTGGTGTAAATGCATTTATACTCTTGCATAGACAGCACCACCGTCCGTCTCCACAACTTTTTCATTTTTCTCAGCTGAAATACTAACTCTCCATTGCTCTTCCTCCAGTCCCTGGAAACCACCATTGTACTTTTAATTCTTGGGGGGATATGCCCAGAAGTGAAATTGGTAGGCCATATAGTAGTCTTATATTTAATTTTTTGAGGACCCACTATACCATTTTCCATGGGAACCATACCATTTTCCCAAGGCATCTGCCCCACTTTATGTTCTATCAGCAATGGACAAGAGTTTTCGATGTCTGCACAACTTCATCAACAATTGTTATTTTCTATTTTTTTTGTTCCTGTTTTTGGTAATAGCCATCTCTATTGGTCAGTGTTGCCAGAGAGGCAGAACCAACAAACCACATCCATAAAGAAGGATGTACTGTATGTAAAAAGATTTATTAAAAGGATCAGATCCCACCATTGTAACCATCTATAAGATGGAGATCCGGGAAAACCATTAGTGTAATTCTGAGAACAAGAGGGCTGATTCATGCATTCCCGAAAGACATAATTATTCACATCTACTATGTGCCAAGTACTGTGCTAAGTTCAGGGGACAATATGGGGTGAAATGAGGTATGATGTCTAAGTTTAGGTACTTTCCCCTTTTGTAGAGATTGGTGTTAAACAAAGAATGCCACAGGTATGTAACCATAACGCTGTGATGAGGGACATGAAGTGAATTACTATACAGGGTACAATGAGGCCATAAAATAACACAGGTAAAATCACATGGATGTGTCTCTCTTGGCAGGGAATGCTTTTCTTTTAGGAAGTAACATTAAAATGAACTAAGTGGGAGCTACCTAAGTGAACCTTCTAGCTTCCCCGGGAGTGTTCCCAGCACAGGGATTAGAAGGTATAAAAATCTGAAGGGTAGATGGTGTTAATCTTCCAAGGAACTAGAAGCCTCCTGTGCTGCAATGGAGGGAGGGCTGGAGAATGGTACAGGGTGAGGCGGAAGAGACAGGCCAGTACATGTCATTTAGGGCCTTGAAGGGCATTATTAAGGCTTGGGAACTTTTTTCTAAAAGTCTGAAAGCCCCAGCTTTTTCTTTATGTAATTGAGATAATGCTGTTTAATGTTAAAAAAGAAAAAAGCAAAACCAAACCAGGTGTGAGGGTTCAGGGAGTTAGTAAGTGTTTGACTCAAAGCCTGTTAGAGAAGAGCTCGTATAAAACTTATCAGATCATAAAGTTTAGGAAAGTTGGCAAATCGATGGATTCATCTCCCTATGGAAAACCATAAGAACAAATCTTTTTCGTAATTATTATTTATTTATTTAGAGTGCATGAGTGGGGGGAGGGGCAGAGGGATGGGAGAAGCAGACTCCATGCTGAGCAGGGAGCCCGATGCAGGACTTGATCCCATGACCCTGGAATTGTGACCTGAGCTGAAGGCAGACACCTAACCTACTGAGCCACCCAGGCACCCTGAACCCATTCCTGCTATACACCCTCCTGTCCCTTTCAGACTTGGACCAATACCCAAACAGGGGGAGAGATATCTGCTTCCCCTGGGCCACCACCTTCCTGGCCATGGCAGAACCCCTGGGAATGACCTGGCCCCATGCAGTTCTTTTCTTATCTCTCCTCACAGCTCTGGTTCTGGGGGTCTTTGGTGAAAGCCAACCATCAGTCTCTCAGCTTTATTCTCCTCATCGTCCTGAATATTGGCTTCCTCTTCTTGCTCCTTGCTGGCTGTCCTTCCACAGTGACCTACCTTCTCCGACAAACAGAGGACTATAATTGAAGTTGTGTTCACGGTAGCTCTTCCCATCATTTTGGTAAAGACCCTCACCATGGATCTGGCCTTCATGGCCACGGGGCCAGGGAGCAGGGCCAGGCAGTGCATGGGGCCTAGAGCCTCTGACTCCTTTCTCATCTGCTCGCTGGTCCCAGGGATGCTCTGTGGAGTGTGACTGGTGGACTCTCCTTGCTTCCCAGACACAGACCTATACCCCGAGCCTGGACTTGTCAGTGTAAAGTGTAACAAGGGCTCAGCCACCACCTTCTACTGGGTCCCAAGCTACATGAGCATCCTGGCCTTGGTCAGCTTCTCTATGTTTTGGCAGCCAGGGACGTCCCTGACACCTTCAGTGAGGCCAAGTCCTCACGTGCAGGACACTGGTGTGTTACAGTATCTGGGTGTCCTTCCGAGTATTTTGGGTGTAGCTACAGGGACGGGTTTCTGTCTCACCTGAATCTAGGTGTGGACAGAATGTGGATTCCAGTTTGGAGATCCAATTTTGGCCGAGCACCAGAGTGTGCAGTACCACTAAAGGACACTAGGTGGAGCTCCAGTCCCAAGGCTTACAGCAGCAACGGCAAGGCCGGAGTATCGCGGACAGACACCAGGGGGAGCCCCTGAGCAGAGGCTGGCTATCCTCTTCAGGTAGCTCGCCGGTTAGGAGCCCGGAGAGGACGCCAACGGAGAAAGGCTTGAGAGGGCTTCAGAATCTCTAGCTGGACTGGTTGGAGAAAGCACTCACAGCATGAAACCATATCACAAAGACTGGGAGAGAGGTCTGATTTTTTTCAGATGCCGAGTCTACCCTCCCACACCTCCAAGACACAGAAACATAGCTTATCCAAAAGAACAAATTAAATCTCCAGAAACCAATCCCAAAGAGATGGAAATATATAAATCCCCAGACAGATAATTCAAAATAACGGTCATAAGGAGGCTCAGTTAGTGAAAAAGAGAGCACAGATAAACAACTAAACAAAATTAGGAAAATTGTCTGTCCAGGTCAAATTACTTTACAAAATATTTGCAGAGTACTTTTTTTCCTTTTTCTTTTTAGGAAAGAAAGTGAAGGCCAGGGTTGGATGCAGATGTTGGGATGTGAAGGTTCAGCTCTCTACCACAGACCCATTAATCTATCCACTCTTCAATTCATTTAACAAATGCTTGCGGAGGCCCTACTGTGTGTCAGGCACTGTGTTAGGCAGTGGATTACAGCATGGACTAGTTACCATTCCTGAGCACTCTCTGAGCTCCCTGTCCTCCATGTCTATAATCTAGGTTTAGTTAGACATCTTGGCTAGCAAGATATTTAGGATTTACAGGAGGAAGGGAAGGAATGTATTACAAACCTTTTTCCATAATCCACTTTACCTGGCATAGGGCAGCTCATGGGGACTTGCTCAAAAAGCACTTACGGGGGTGGAAGAATGCCTGGGTGGCTCAGTCAGTTAAGTGTCTGCCTTTGGCTCAGGTCGTCATCCCAGGGTCTTGGGATCGAGCCCCGTGTTGGGCTCCCTGTTTGGTGGGGAGTCTGCTTCTGCTTTTTATCCTCCCCTCTGCTCGTGCTTTCTCCTTCTCTCTCTCAAATGCATAAATATTTTTAAAAAGCACTTATTGAATATAAGTTACTGTAGTAATGGAGACCAGCTAAATGGACCACTTATTTTGCTGGGGTGATTTAACTGCCTGGCTAGAATTTAGATTAGATCTTCTTGCTTCTGAAGGACTTATACTGTCCATGTCCAGAAAAAACAAAGTGAGAGCTAAAATTGCAGACAGTCCAATGATCCGTGGCCATCTCTTGGGTTGTGGTCTTAATCTGTTTAGTTCTTGCAATAGTGTGGAACTTTTTAAATGTTTAATGTCATCTGCCCACTGGGTTGTGGGTTACTTATATCTGGTGTTCAGTAAATGTGAGCTGGTTGCCTGAAAATGACTGATATTTCTGGTCCCAGCTCTCCTGCTCCATCTTTAAGGAGTGAGTTTATTTTGAACATATTCTTCAGTTTTTCCCCCCACCCTGACATTTTCCTCTCGATTGCATCTCAGCTGTGCTTTTGTATTATGTATTAGTATTTCTGTGCCCATTATGGGAGAGAACCCAGTAGACTAAAAGAAGCTCAAGGGACATGGGAACTCCATCACAGTATGTTGACCTTATTTGGATTCTCATCTCCATGGCAAGATGTGAAAATAAAACAAAACATATTTATGAGACGGTGGAAAATGTGATCATTGATGTGATAATCAAGGAAATGAAGGACTTACTGTCCATTTCTTTTAGGTGTGCCATGGTGTTGTGGTTAAGTTTCTTTTTTTAACAGAATCACATTTAAGTATTGAAATACTTCCAAATAGTCGATAAAAACAACACTGATAATACTCAATAATAGTCAATAATACAACACTGCATAAAAATAAGATAGTTGTGGTTAGGAAAAACTACCCAGTAGAGTCAAAAGATAACAGACAGAGGAAAAATATTTTCAATTAATTTTTCAAAAAAAAAAACCAAACTGTTCCTCTCTAGATAAAAAAATTAAGAAAAAGACCAGCCTAATAGAAACCTAGACAAAGATTTGATCAGGAAGGTAAGTCTAAATGGCCCTGCAACATAGAAAAAGAAGCCAGTGGTAATACAAATGCAAATTAGCACTGCTCACAGGGGGATTCAGGGAAGATGACAGTTGTGGCATAACTTTTGAATTATTCCAATTTCCTACCTGAAAACAGCAACTAGAAAGTAAAGCCAAATATGCATGGTAACACACAACCCCATTAACCCAGAGGATCCTGTCAATATTTGCAGAATACTTCAATCAGCAACAGCAGAATCCACCTTCTTTTCAAGTTCCCACAGAACACATACTAAGATAGACCAGCTCCTGGGCCTTAAAACAAACTTCAACACACTTAAAGAACTGAATCATATATACATAGAGTGTGTTCTCTAACCTCAGTGAAATCAAACTAGAAATCAGTAACAGAAAGACAACATAAGAATCGCCAACTCTTGAAAACTCAAAACATGTTTCTAAATGCCCCATTGGTCACAGAACAAGTCTTAAGAAAAGCAGAACATACATGAAGTAAAATTAAAATGCAACATTAGAGAATTTTTGAAGGACAACCACAGCAGTGGTGACAAGGAAATTTATAGTACTAAATCCATTCATTAGAAAAAGGGAAAATTCTCCAAATGATAATCTGCCACTTTAAGAATCTAGAATAAGAATGGCAGACTGAACCCAAAGGAAGAAGAAGAAACAGACAATAATGATAGGAGCAGAAACAGGGGTGCCTGAGTGGCTCAGTCCGTTGAGCATCTGCCTTTGGCTCAGATCATGATCTCCAGGTCCTGGGATTGAGCCCTGCATTGGGCTTCCTGCTCCATGGGAAGCCTGTTTCTCCCTCTCCCTCTGCTGCTCCCCCTGTTTGTGCTCTCTCCTGTCTTTATCAACTAAGTAAATAAATAAAATATTTTTATCTTGAAGAGGCTGAAAAGACAAGCCGCAAAGAGGGGGAAAATATTTTCACAAGACATATCCTATAGTGGACTAGTATTTACAATACATAAAGAACTCTCAGCTCATAAGAGTGAAAGCAAACACGCCAGCTAGAAAATGGGCAAAAAACCTGACGAGACTGTCACTGAAGAAGATATACACATGGAAAATCAGCACATGAAGATGTTCAACATCATTAGCTGCTTAGGACTGCAAACTGAAACATCAGTGAGCTCTCACTACTTTGGGCTGATGTACAGAGGAGACTTCTGGGCAGAGGCCAGACCTGTCATAATAAGCTCTGCTCAGGGCACATGATCATGGCCTGGGCCAGCTGATGCCACCCACTGAAAGACCATCAGAAGCACTAAAATACAAACAGAGACAGCACAAATTGCTGGTGAGGACTCCGAGAAAGAGATTCACTCACATACTGGTGGTGGGAACATAAAATGTTACAGCCATCTGGAAAGCAGTTGGGCAGTTTCTTTACAAAATTAAGCATGCAATTACCATACACTTAGGTGTTTCATTTCTGGGCATTTATCCTACATGACAACTTGTGTTTACACCAAAACCTGTAACTGAATGTTTATAGCAGTTTTAGTCATAAAAGCTTTAAGCTGCAAACAACCCAGATGTCCCAATGGGCAAAGGGTTGAACTGTGGCCCATCCATGCAGCAGAACAGTACTCAGCAATAAAAAGGAACAAATTAATGAGTCACGCAAAAATCTCAGTGACTCCTGAGATTAAGGCTAGCGAAAAAAGCCAGCCCCCAGAAATTACATTCTGTATGATTATATATACACACACACATATATATGTATATGTGTATATGTATATATACATATGCATATATATACACATATACATATGTATGTGTATATATATATATATAATATACTATTCTTGAAATGACAAACAGAGAGAAATAGAGACTATCTCAGTGGTTGGCAGGAATAAAGGAGGCAGTGTGTGTGAGAGGGTCGTGCTTATGCCCAGAAAAGGACAACACAGAGGATCCTAATGGTGATTCCAGATCCTGTTTGTAACCATGTCAACATCCCAGTTATGCTATTGTACTTTGGTTTTCTGAGATACTACCATTGTGGAAACCTGGATAAGGGTATGAGGGGTATCTCTGGGACCCCTCTGCAGTAGTAGTATTTGTCACAACTACATGTGGAACTATAATGATCTCGAAGTTTCCCTCAAAAAAGAGGAACACAAGAAATGTGGGGAAACAAATTGCACATACACAGTGATTATGCTGTATGTGTGTGTGTGTTTGTGATATCCTAAAAATATCTCCTGAAGTAAGGAACGTCAGCCTCCATTTATAATGGGAGGAACTTAAAGCTCAGAAGCAAAGGAAAGTTCTGTGCTGGAAGTGCGACGGAGAGCATGGGGAGAGGATGACGGGTCCCAAGTCACTGGGCTGCCAACCTCCCTCCCTGCCCCTTGGCTTTTGTAATTCTGGGTCCCATCCAAGCCCCAATCATAAGGCAGAGAGGGACAAGGTTCACAGTCATGCATTTAATTTGACATTTTATTTTTGTTACATTGGTCTGGGAAAGGAAGGAGTCATGAATGTAGAGAGTTGTTCTATTCCATTGTCTTTCCAATAAAATTGGGATCCAGGTTCAATTGTCTTTAATTTTGAATCTGAATCCATTTCAAGGGAGTCCAGCCACAGCTGCTGGGTGCTGGGGGCTGTAGGAAGAAAGTCAGGAAACAGGCATGGACTTGACCATGAAGTGTCATGTTTCAGGGCTCCCATCTGGGTACCTGAGGGTCCTTGACCTGGATCTCTTGTATGGGGTGGAGGGACACTGCATCCTCTCAGAGGGATCCAGGGTGGCACAGGTGTTGGGCTGGTACTTGGAGGTGGGAGGTCAACCACATCAGCACAGGGAGGAGGACCAGGAAGAAAAAAAGCACATGGAGAACTCATGAGGACATCATCCACCATTTCCCTGAATCTTTGCCTCTGACCTAGCCATGTCCAGAAGCCGTGTCCTCTCTGAACAAGTCTAGGAGAAAAGTCCCCCAGGCCACAGCTTTAGGCACATTGTTGAGGAGCAAATAGGATAGAGAAGCAGGTGGACGCTCCAAGCATTGAGTCTTTGTCCTGTGTATAGAGGGAACACGTATGCGCAGGGCTGGTCTTGTTCTGTCCTGCTCAGGACAGTGTGAGTGTGGAGCCAGCCGATTCCACTCATGAAAGGACTGTGAAGATGCATATAGAAGAGACAAACCTGGGAAGACATTGTTTTCCCTTCTGTGTCCTGGGATCCGGTGAAGGGGCTCTCCATCAGAGCAGGACAAAGATTGGCTCCGTGGACTCTGGTTGGCCTCACAAACGATCCAGTAGGACACCCCTCATGCTTAGGAACATCTGGAGACTTCATCATCGCTTTTCTTTGGGTCCCTGTGCTTGAGACACTAGGCAGTTGCTATCTGTGCAATGTGATTCTTCCTCAACTCTTTGCATTCAAGGAATCCCTGTTCTTTTTTTTTTAATGATTTTTAAAATTAATTATTTCTATTAACATATAATGTATTATTAGCCCCAGGGGTATAGGTCTGTGAATCATCAGGCTTACACACTTCACAGCACTCACCGTATCACATACCCTCCCCAGTGTCCATAACCTAACCACCCTCTTCCTCCCCCCCCCCAGCACCCTCAGTTTGTTTTGTGAGATTAAGAATCTCTTACGGTTTGTCTCCCTCCTGACCCCATCTTGTTTCATTTTTTTCCTTCCCTACCCACCAAACCCCCTGCCCTGCCTCTCAAATTCCTCATATCAGAGAGATCATATGATAATTGTCTTTCTCTGATTGACTTATTTCGCTCAGCATAATACCCTCTAGTTCCACCCACGTCATTGCAAATGGCAAGATTTCATTTCTTTTGAGGGCTGCATAGTAAGGGAATCCCCGTTCTTTTTTTTTTTTAAAGATTTTATTTATTTATTTGATAGATTCCAAGTAGGCAGAGAGGCAGGCAGAGAGAGAGTGGGGAAGCAGGCTCCCTGCTGAGCAGAAAGCCTGATGCGGCTTGATCCCAGGACCCTGAGGTCATGACCTGAGCTGAAGGCAAAGACTTAACCCGCTGAGCCACCCAGGCACCCTGGGAATCCCTATTCTTATAGGTAAGTCTGAATCTCATGGTCAACTCCAGAACCTGGCAAGGAGAGAGGAATATAGAGGCACTTGGGCACAGCTGGGATGTACTTTTGAGGGTTTCCCAAAGACCCTCCCTGTATACCGACAAGCCCAAATAGGACTTTGTTCAGTTAGCGGGGAGATATAAAACCTTAGGTGAGAAGTTCAGGGATTCAGCATCTGCCGGCATTTGAAGGACCAAGCCACACCATCCCAGAGTCAGTTCAGGGAGTTTCTGAGAATCCGGTGGTTATTCTGGTGGTATGTCAGAGAATACTGGCAGGGCTTCAATGTTCAATTTACTGTCTGGGAGGGCTCTGCTCATGTGGGGTTCACCTCCCACCCCTAGTGGGGCCTCTCACCTCAAGATGCCTCCATCATTGCTGGAGCTGTCCCCATCTGGGGCTTGGGGTGAGCACAGCAGGCTGGGGAAGATGAAGGAGGTGGATAGAAGGTTTTCTCTAGGGGCTCTGGGGTGGCTCGGTCGGTTGAGCATCTGATTCTTGGTTTCAGCTCAGGTCATGATCTCCCAGCCGTGAGATCGAGCCCCATGTCGGCCTCAGCATGGAACCTGCTTTTCCTTCTCCCTTCTGCTCCTCCCCCAGCTTATGCTCCTTTTCTGTCTCTGAAATCAATCAGTCAATTCATCAATGAATCAAATCTCAAAAAAAAAAAAAAGTTTTCTCTAAACGTGAACAAGAACATTGTAGCCGAGGGCTTTCCTGCTCTCTCAGTTTCTTTTTCCTCCTTTACTTCCTGTGGTAATTTTCTAGTAAATTTTCTAGTAATTTCCATTGGAAATCACTTTCCAGATAAAAACAAAAGATGACTATTTACATAGTCAATCATCACTTAATGAATCAGGTGTGATTGATTCAATAATTAGCCAGTCACGGAATTAAAAATGAAAATCATTCTCAACTCCTAAGAACTGATCTAGAAAAAAATATATTCTACAATAATGAAGAATATCAGTTGCTATTAACTAGGACATTACTTCTAAACAAAGCAGAGTGCTCCCTTTTATCATCCTTGCATTGAACACATAAAAAACCAGGGGAGTAGACCATTGACAACAGGACCATAGGACAGTGGTCTGGAAGGAGAAAAGTTCTACGATTGCTCGGCTCAGAGCCTGTGGTGTTTCCAGACCTTAGAGCAAGGAGCGGGAATCCCAACAGAGTCTTGGGGTCCTGAGTTGAGAACTTGGCACGAATATTATGGAAATCAGTGGCATGTACATGATAAGAAAGCAACACAGAGAAAGGGAGAGAGAGCATGTGGGCTCTGGAGATCTACATGGAAGCCCCCCATGCAAGAACAGATGAGCCCATGAGAGGGTGGGAAACACTTGGGCTCAAAAAGAACCAGGAAAGGAAGCAGGTTGGAAAATCCTGGGGTCACTCCAGACTTGGAAGAATCTGTGCCCCCAACATCTAGAGTGGAAAGACCCCTAATCCCAGGGGATTGAAGCAGAGTGCTCAGAAAGCTGTTGCCTCAGCTGTGGGGCCAAATTATCCACAGCCTGAAGCCAATTCTGGTCCCAACAAAGATTTAAGAGCCATCCCTGAAAGGATCTGTACCTTTAGGGCACAGAACAAAGCCCGATCTTAGTTAAAGAAATACAGAATATCCAGCACCCACAAGTGCAGAGTGCTGATCTACCTAGAATTACTGGGCACGCAACAAAACAGAAATACAAATCACCACCAGCAGAAGAAAATCAGTTGGTAGACCCAGAAATGATACAGACAGTTGGATTATTGGATAAAGAGTATAAACAGGCATGAGAAATGGACTCCCTGTGGTAGCGCACAGAGAGGAAGCGGAAACATAAACAGATAACAGGAAGACACACACAAGTTGAATGGAACTAGAGATCAAATCCCAAATCCAATGCACAATCCCCTTAAAATTGGGAATTTGAGAGCAATGCCATCAGGCAGGGAGGGGCACCATTGAGGTCATGGACTCAGGAGTCGCACTGCTGGGTTCTTAATCCCAGCTCAGAAAGTAAGACCGTGGGTCCCTCCTCAAAGCAGTTACCATGCCATGGCTGGGGGTCCTTCTCTGTCAAAGGAATAATACCGGCCATCTGCTTTGCAATGAGATGAATTGGATGAATTAATACTTGCATAGAGTGGAGAAGTAGGCGGGCAGGCATTTTAATGCTCAGGAAAGAAAATGAGGTCCAACAATGCAACCCTCCTCCCAGAAACACACCAGACCTGGGTTCCATCCCAACTTACCTCTGTCGAGGGTGGATGCTCCAGGGGGCCGGAGATCCGTCAACCGCAGAGCTTTGCAAAATGGCGCCTGGCGATTTGCCAGAAGGTGTGTCTAGAGTGACTGATCGTAAACAGGAAGTACTACCTATTGGCTGTTGAACTATTGCTATGCTGTGGGTACTTGGTAACAAGCTTAAGATTGGTGGATGCATATCGCTGTCTATGCTGATTGGCTTAGCTCCCCTATATAAGTGATGGCGATATGAAATAAAAAAGGCCTGCTTTTTTGAAACCCAACCGGATGGAGGGTTGTTATTATCGCTGCTGGATGGCGATATACCTCCACTTTTATTCCTGAGTTCTGTGACTCATTTTGCTATAGCCACACGACCTCATCCAGGGCTGACTGACAACCAGCCCTTACCTTGTGCTGCTGGAATTCAGAAGAGAAGGAAGCCCCTCAGTATAGAAATGGGTGTGTTCCTCTAAGCTCCTGGGGGGCAGGCTCTGAACCCCATGGAGGTCCCGCCTTTACTGAAGGTCCTGGATGTGATCAACTTAGATCCACCTGACCCACTCTTTTTAGATTAACGGAAGATAGGCTGATTTAGTACTTCTTGGCATCTGCAGAAAAGGTCCTCCTTGGATCAGATATACTGGAGTTTGATTGATTAACTTGGACCAGGCTTAATTAGAGATCAAGGGGGCCATGATTCTAAGGATCTGTAGACCCTCACGACCCTCACGACCCCAAATGCAAAGTGAGAAGCCATGACATTGCCACAGATGAGCCTGCCTCCCCTCCACGAGTCAGTGTTAGGAGTCAGGGAAGACTTCAGGATTGGCAGGAGGACTCTTGGGTTAGACTTTGGGGGGTGTTTGTATGGAGGGTTGGGGAGTCAGGCAGGCTTCAGCTGTTTGGGGGAGCACCAATTGTGGAGGCGGTGTGCGACCCACTTTGCAGATCTTTCAACCTTAGGTTGAAGAGTTTCTGGAGGCAAGGAGAAGGTGGTCAGAGCTTTCTTTCTTTCTTTCTTTCTTTCTTTCTTTTTTTTTTTTAAGATTTTATATATTTGACAGACAGAGATCACAAGTAGGCAGAGAGGCAGGCAGAGAGAGAGAGCGAGGGGGAAGCAGGCTCCCTGCGGAGCAGAGAGCCCGATGCAGGACTCGATCCTGGGACTCCGGGATCATGACCTGAGCCAAAGGCAGAGGCTTTAACCCACTGAGCCACCCAGGCACCCCGAGAGCTTTTTTCTTAATAGGAGAGCTGGCTTGAGATTTGAGCATGCCGCATGAGGGACACAGGGTGGGAGAGAGTGAAGGGAGTGAAGAGATGCCCAGGGGATGACAGGGAAGACACAGGATGGTCAGGAACACAAGCACTATGATCCTGGCCTTTTCTTTTGACATCAGGAGCTCAGCTGCATGGGAAGTTTCTGGACCCCACTCAGAAAAAGAGTTGAGTCTTGGAGACCATCCATTCCAGTTGTCCCTAGGCCTTCAGATTTTTGGCATCTAATCTCAGGATGGCATCTTGGGAAGGCAGGGAAGGGGGCTTTATAAGGAGGGGCAACTTCTTAAGTCAGCTCAGGCTCAGGGTTTTCTAGCTCAAGAGGAATCCTGAAAACATCACAGGCTCTTCATTTCCATAGACAGATTGCAGGTCACCCTTTCCTGATGCCCAGATGACCAGGGAACCCTCTAATGAGACACCGAGGCTCCCACTCCAGGCCCGTCCTATCCACCCCACCCAGACTGCCTAAGGGACCACATTAGACTAAACCCTGACCATGTTACCCCCAGCCCCTCCCCAGATGCTACCAACAACCAAGTTTCCCTCTCCAGCCTAGCGCCCCTGTCATGCAGTAGGAAATCCAACTTTCAGGATCCCCTTGGCCTCCAAGCTCAGCGGGACCCCACTCAGAGTACCTTTTCCCGGTGTCGCCCTCCTCCCCCATGATAGAGCTGAACCTCTGTTCAGGGCTCCTCCCTTTGGGTCAGTGGGGACTTCCAGGCTGTTTCCAGAGCAGAAATGCAGAAACAACTTCTGACCACCACACTCACCATTCTTCTCAAGCAGAAACGACGGGCATTCCATCTTCTACTACATGTGCCATTAACTGTTTTGTTTTCCGACATGGGAATGAAAACTCTCCAGCCGCCAAGAGGATTTCCACAACAACAGACATTACATCTCCGAGGAATCCTGCTTGTATTTGCCTCCATGGGCCGCCCACCATTCTGTGACTTTTCAGAACATCCTTCATTCCTTGTGCACCGGATAGCTTCAGGTCAGGCTGTGTGTCCTAATGCCAAGGCTCCGGCCACACTTAACTTCCCTGTTATTCTGTCCATGACTACCACTCTGTTTAGCAGAACTTCTGGTCCAGTCTAGCTCAGGCCCCCGTCTACAAATTCAGCAAACTCATGGATCTTTGTGGGCAAGTGAATTCACGTGTAAAACAGTGGCCCAGGCCTAATTCTGCAATGGAATCAACTGGAAGGCATTTCAAAGTCGATCCCTGTGATTAAAAGTTAATCATCCTGGGGGGGGGTCCCAGGCCTTGGTGTTTGGGGAGAGCTGCCTGGGGGTGTCCCATCTGCAGCCTGGGCTGCGATCTGCTGCTCCCTAGAGGAACATCGTGCCCTTTGCGGTGAGCCGCACCTGAGTCCTTGGTCCTTCCCACCAACCTGTGCTCCAAGGGGCGGAGACTCTCCTAAAGTCTCAGGTGCTTCTAAGGCACTTCTAAGGCAGGGAAACTGTTCTTAAAAAGGGTCGGGTTATGCTGAGTGAAATAAGTCAAGCAGAGAGAGTCAATTATCATATGGTTTCACTTATTTGTGGAGCATAACAAATAGCATGGAGGACATGGGGAGTTAGAGAGGAGAAGGGAGTTGGGGTAAATTGGAAGGGGAGGTGAATCATGAGAGACTATAGACTCTGAAAAACAATCTGAGGGGTTTGAAGTGGCGGGGGGGGTTGGAGGTTGGGGTACCAGGTGGTGGGTATTATAGAGGGCACGGATTGCATGGAGCGCTGGGTGTGGTGAAAAAAATAATGAATACTGTTTTTCTGAAAATAAATTAATTAATAATTTTTAAAAAAGGGTCGGGTGGATGGGGCCTTGCTGTTTGTTGTCGGAAAGGGGGCTAGCTCTTAGATGCTCTCTGGGGCAGGAGACTTGCGCTTAGTCTAGGAAAATTTTTCTGAGATTTCATGCTTTGAGGGGGCGGTGGGTACTTTTGGACTTCTGAGGCATTGATTTCATAGAACTTTAGGGTTGCTTGTCTTTCTATGGATAGGGAATCCTGAGTGTTGAATCCTAAACCTCTTACACCTTAGGGGAAATCTAATTTAGGGAAAACTGTCTCCTTGATCATGAAACATTGACTTACGAGCTCCCTGGATATATTTTTGAAATGGGAAGGGCAATGAGGGGAAAGGGCAGGAGGGAAAGTAGCTGAGGGTAACGGAAGGGTGAAGAAGGTAGCGGGTGTTGGCCGGTGGAGGACGGCCTTCACCAAGGAGGGCAGAGATCGGGGTGGCTAAGCAAGGCAGTGGGAGATTATGTGCCAAAGAAGAGACTGCCAAGTATTTTCACCTCAGGGACAAAACGGAGCCTCCTCTGGTTTGAGTGACAGGGAAAGTGGAAGAAAAGCTCCCACATGGGAAACTAAAGAGAGCTTCGGTGTCCTGTGAGAAGGGAGACTGGGCATCTGAGAAAAATGTGGGAGAATCTGGCAATTCTTACCTGAACAGTGTCTTGGAAGGGTGAAGCAGGTGAAAAAAGTGGTAGGAGAGGGGGGAGAAACAGTGGTTCTCACTGTGCAGGGCAACCTATGCTTCTCAGACCGAAGGGTCAGTGGGGCTGCAGGTACAGACAAAAGTTCAGTAGAGGCCTCCCGGTAAACATGGGGCTGAGCCTCCTGCCCTGGCCCAATGCTCCCCTTAAAGGGTCAACAGGGGTCCTGGATAGGGAAGTGGGTTTCCCCAAGACTTAGCACTGCTGGCCTCCTCAAGGATCTGAAAAGACACTGTTGAGGGATAAAAAGCCACTGATTTTAAAATTCAAGACCAACATGAAGTACAGCTGAGGAAAACTCAGCTAAATCTTGGAGCTCTAGGGAATGGAAGTAAGGGAGAGGAACATGAGTAAAAGTGATGGGGGTTTCAGCGGGGATGGAGGGACAGCAGTGTGTCTGGGTGGAAAGTGCTGCTAACCAAAAGAAGTTGGAGAGAAAAAGAAGGGAATCGTGGGTGTGCATGGGATCCACCGGGGGTTTCTGCTGAGCTCTGGGCTGGAATGAGCTGGGCATCAGAAACTAACAGGGAGTCCTGGAAGGGTCTCTAAGAGACAAATACTTCAGGGAGGACATCAAGGTGTTGGAAGCAGAGAACCGCTGGCCAGGAGAGAGCATTATGACACTATTATTACCCAAAACATGAGGGGAGAGGCCGACGGAATAGGTGAGACAGGAGAGCACAGGGCAGAGGGATTCTCGACATGGTGGAGGAGGGGACCCCAGGTCCTCTGGCAGAAATTGGCCACCACCCACAAGTGGCTCTAGGTACCAAACTCTGGTTTTCTGTGCAAGTACTAAGTTCAAGCATTTCCACTGGCTCTGAAGTTGGGCGTATCCTGCATTGAGTCCTGGTGTCCCTCCATTGAAAATGGAGCAGGAGGGGTGTGGTGTTCTGGGTGGACAGTCAGTTAAGCATCTGACTGTTTTCTTGACGTGGGCTCAGGTGGTGGGGTTGAGCTCCCCACTCAGCGAGGAGTCTGTTGGAGATTCTCCATCCTTCTCCTTCTTCCCCTTCTCCCAACTCACTCGTAGCCTTCCTCTAAATCAATCTTTTAAAAAAACGTGGTGTGGGGGGGGTGCTAGGTAAAAAGGACTTAAATCTTACCTGTGACTGAGGAAAGCTAGTCCAGCGTTCTCCTTGGAATTCATGTTAGGACTGGGACATGGGTTACATCTGCCGGATCTCTTTGGCTTAATCTGAACTAGTATCTGATTGGAAAACTGGGAGAAGGTGTGTCTGGCCTCCACTAGGGTAGTGATTAGAAAGGATTCTGGGCCTTAGACCCCACCTGCACTCTATTATCTCTTCACAAATGGCCACCCCTCACTTCTGGATCATTCTGTTTCCTTGAATGTCCCTGAGAGCTCCCGTCAAACCAGGAAGCCATGGAATGACCTGGGTTTTCTTCACTCTGGAATTAAAATAATCTGGCATTAAGGGCCTTTCCCATGGACTACGGCAAAAATGCATCCTCAGGGGGTGACTTGTCTTGATTGTCCTTGGTGTTCAGATCAAACCTTACAGGGGTTAACTGGATAGAGAAGGTAGCTTGGGGTGGGGGGGGGGGAGGAATGGGCCTCTGATGCTAGGCTCGGTGGTGCTACAGTCCCTAGCAAGTCTGTATGTGTCCACAACGGTCTGACTGAGGTGGGCTGTCCACGTCAGTGAATCCTAGCTCTATTCCCTGTGCCCAGGGATTAACACAGAAAAAATGACTGCACAGATCCTTCCCCTTGTAGTCTGCCCAGGGGTGAGATGATGGGGCTTGCTAGTTGACCCATTCATAGACTGAGTTCTCCTAAAGCTCATATTCTCCAATGGGAAAGCAACATTAGGCTAAGGCCTGCTGTACTAGTGAATTTGGCTTTATTTTAGTCCTTAGCAGAGAAGTGAAGAATAAGTTTGCATGTATGTTAACTGACAAGAACTTTTAAAGAGAAAGATGGGCGAGATTTGGGTCTACATGATAGAGCAGACACGGTTTTATAAACTTGACCCAGGAAGTATGGAGAAACAGATTTGAGACCTAAGACATTGGATCCTACTCACAGAAGGAAGTTCTGAAGGAAAGAGGGCATGAGGTCCAAACACAAGTAATAGGATTCAGCTCACACAGCCAGGAATGCTAATGGCAAGATACCACCCCACTGACTCCAGTCTGCAAGACTGCCTCGAGGGCTAATTATCCTCAGGCAGCAAGATTGTTGGGGGGTGGGTTGGGGTTACTGATCCCAAGTCACTAGGAAGCTCTGCTCTGTCCCTGCCCCTTGATGCTCTCCATATTTTTGAGTTCCAGTCAAGCCCTAGCCACGAGCCAGAGCTAGAGGATCCTCCAGTTCATTTTACATTTTACTATCCTTCCACTGGGTTTTGGGAAAAGGAGTCTTGACATCCCTTGTTTTTCAAGAGGCAGTGAAATCCATTTACAGTTCTGAATCTAGATCCAAGTCCAAGGTGGGCTGTGTTGCTCAGGGCAGGGACTGCCAGGAGAAAGGCAGGAATTGAGCATGGAGATGCCATGGAATGCTCAGGACTCCCATCTAGGTCTTGAGGAAGCTCCATGTAGACCACACGTTGGGGAGGCCAATGTAGAATTCCTGGATCCGCTCCCCTCCTTACTGATAGCAGACACAGCAATAGAACCCCTTGAAATCCTAACAGCTAAAATGGGTTATAGGGAATTCTCTTCACGCTGGATCTCAAACAGTGCAGGCACTTGGGATCCTTTCCATGGACAGCAGCCAGGGCCCCATAATGGGGGGGGGGGGGTCCCTGATGTCCCTGTCCATGGTACACATCAAATCCCTTCCTAGGTTCAGGGCAGACACCCTTCATCCAATGTCTACTTGACTGCTTCTGATCAAGAGGACTTTCTCTTGATATCAAGGCTTCAGCCACACCTACCTTTTCTCATTGCCTGACTACAGTGGGTACAATTCTTTCTTGGGGACTCGGTTCCTCTGTGTGAAGTGCTCACTTTCAATCATCCCCAACTTCCGCTTCCAGTAGGCGAATGGGAGAAGAATGAGGCACAAACAAGTCAGCTACAAAAGAAAGGGAGCAGGGGACAACAGTAGAAAAGACTGTTGCCAGTATGTGTTTTTCTTTCTTTTTTTTTTTTTTTAAAGATTTTATTTATTTATTTGACAGACAGAAATTACAAGTAGACAGAGAGGCAGGCAGAGAGAGGAAGGGAAGCAGGCTCCATGCTGTGCAGAAAGCCCAATGTGGGGCTCGATCCCAGGACCCTGGGATCATGACCTGAGCCGAAGGCAAAGGCTTTAACCCACTGAGCCACCCAGGCACCCCAGTATGTGTTTTTCTTAAGCCTATGTCTAAATGTGCTTGGTAACTAGTAAAATTTCCCATGAGTTATATTTTAAGTAATACATTGTTCTGAGGGGCAGTTGTGTCTACCCCTTTTTGTTTGTGAAGAAGTAGAAAAGTTGATTTTGCAGTTTCTTGATTCTTCAGCCGTTGGAGGGATTTTCGCATGCTTCTGAGGACTAAGCATAAAAAGATTATAGCAACAAGAAGAATAATCATTCCACATATAATGTCAAGACCAGTTTGTTTGATCCAAGTAGAAGGGTTTAAATCAGACAGAATATCATTAATTCTTTGAGTAAAACTCACTTCTGGAACTGATTGTAATGATGAGTGAGTAATACTTTGAATAGTATCTTGAAGTTGTCTAATATGTGTGATCCAAGTAGAAGGGTTTGAATCAGACAGAATATCATTCTTTGAGTAAAACTCACTTCTGGAACTGACTGTAATGATTGAGTAATACTTTGAATAGTATCTTGAAGTTGTCTAATATCTAAAGTTAGATTGTCACCATAATGATTAGTAATATGCCGGCGAATTTTGCTCCAAAATATTTCTGATTCATTATAGGCATGGGGAGTAACACAGAAGAAACATTCCAGTCACATAAAATATGAAGTCTAAATTTTATATTTTGAAGATCATCTCCTATATATATCATAGCTGCTTCTAAATCAGAAATACTTTCATCTTGGGGTGCCTGGGTGGCTCAGCGGGTTAAAGCCTCTACCTTCGGCTCAGGTCATGATCCCAGAGTTCTGGGATCGAGCCCCGCATCGGGCTCTCTGCTCAGCGGGGAGCCTGCTTCCTGCGCTCTCGCTCTTTCTCTGCCTGCCTCTCCACCTACTTGTGATTTCTGTCAAATAAATAAATAAAATCTTTAAAAAAAAAAGAAATACTTTCATCTAATTTTTGATCTATGATCATTTGTTGATTCCAAGTTTTGCTAGCATTCTCATGCCACTTTTGTACAAATTTTGTGGTTTGTACAGTTCGGTGCAAGGCTATTCCCACAGTGGTAGCTGTAGTAGGAATGGCTATAATTCCTAAAATAGCTGTTATAAGCAACCCAAGAAATCTTTTTGTTCTATGGACCTAGTCCTTCAATACTGGTAAAAGTATATGTTTTTCTGGGGAGCTTTCCCAAACACGGTCGTGTTTCACCAGCAACCAGATGCCTATTCTTCTAGCTATGAGAATATAGAATTGTCTGTATAAACATTCTCATTTACACAGGTGAACATTTTCCATTTGAGACAGTTTATTTCTCTATTGCTATGATTAAAAGTCATCTTTCTAATAACAAAAACATAGGGATCTCTAACATAAGCTTTTACCCATTCTTCATCCATTAGGGAAAAAAGAGAATGCATAGTCATTAGACTGATGAATGTAAGAGCCGTTCCAAGCTCTTATGTGATTTAAAGCGGTGGTGACCTTTCATAAATTCTTTTGTCTTTTATGATAATTAGCAAAAGGGGATGGCATTGAAAGTCCTTGCCCAAGCCAGACCAGAGGTGTGTCTCCTGAGGTTAAGGTTTGTGGTGAAATGCGATCATCAAAAACTTGCCATTTTAAATTTCAATGAGAGGAGCAGGGTCTCCCAGTGCAATTGGTGACTGCCACCCCATTAGGGGACCAGTCCCATACAATTCCATAGGAATCATTAAAAACAATACTGAGGTGAGAAGCTCGACAATCCTCCCATAAAGGGCGAATTCCCACATCAGACCACATTTGTGTTAGTTTGCATTTGGGAATAGAGGGTGCTGCTGTGTTATGGCTAGGACCCCGATATTCCTTGGCAAGGAACCCCTTAGTGGAGAGTAAATGTAACTGAACTTTAGTCAGATAATTATCAGTAGGAAAGTCCACCAACCATCTTTGATCATCAGGGATAAGACAACTGGAATGATTGCCAATACATATTGGTCTATTTTGATATCCGAAGGTAAGATTAATATTTGTGCCCTCCTCTAAGGGCAATAGCGGCAATCTAGGATCCAAAATTCCAGGTACCCATTTTGAGGCATTTAAATAAATTGGTATTATATTTTTCCCCACTCTGCTGGACAGAGCAGGGGAGGATTGGGTATATAAGCCCAGTAAGTAAAGTTATTTATTTGTGCATAACATCCAGGAAGACTTACAGTTACTGTGATGAGGGTCATCATATTACATCAGATGTAGAAACAGTAGTAGTTTTGATATGCTGTAAAACATATACTATATACAAAGAATCAGATAACAGATTAAATGCAGAAGAAACATCTTGAAACAATGCAATAACTGCCTTTAATTCTGAGTTTTTTGCTGAGAGAATGGTAGTAGATATGACCTTCGAAGTAGGACCATAATAACAAGCTTTACCTTTGACAGAGCCATCAGAAAAGTAAGTAGGGGCATCTGTTATTGTATTTTTTTAAAAGATTTTATTTATTTATTTGACAGACAGAGATCACAAGTAGGCAGAGAGGCAGGCAGATAGAGAGGAAGGGAAGCAGGCCCCCTGCTGAACAGAGAGCCCGATGTGGGACTCGATCCCAGCGCCCTGAGATCATGACCTGAGCTGAAGGCAGCAGCTTAACCCACTGAGCCACCCAGGTGCCCCTCTGTTATTGGATTTTTAGAAGTAATTTTAGGAAGGACAAAAGCAGTATGTTTTAAAAAGGAAACAAGAGGTAAAGAGGGATAATCAGAAGAAGTGTTTCCAGTAAAGTCACTAAGGGCAATTTGCCAATTTAAATTATTTTGGAATGTCGTTTCAATTTGTGTCTTATTTAAAGGCAGAACAATAACCTGTGGATCATACCCCTGTATTTGGTGAGTTTTTTTCTTCCTGATTGAATAATACTGCCAATATGGTCTATATAGGTAGTGAGTGTTTTAACAGTATTATTTGGGAGAAAAATCCATTCTGTAATTAATTTTTCCTGAATAATTAACCCAGTGGGTGTATGTGGGGTATGAAAAATAAGAAGATATAATGGTATCTCAGGTTGGACTCTGTTTGCATTGAATGAATCTGGCTTTCAACAAATTGTAATTATTTTAAAGCCTCTTTTTTTTTTTAAAGATTTTATTTATTTATTTGACAGAGAGAGATCACAAGTAGTCAGAGAGGCAGGCAGAGAGAGAGAGGGAAGCAGGCTCCCTGCTGAGCAGAGAGCCCGATGCGGGACTCGATCCCAGGACCCTGAGATCATGACCTGAGCCGAAGGCAGCGGCTTAACCCACTGAGCCACCCAGGCGCCCTAAAGCCTCTTTTGATAGGGTCCTAGGGCTGTTTAAATTACGATCTCCCTTTAAAGAGGCAAATAGATGCTGTAAAGCATAAGACCTAACTTTAGGTCTTATCCAATTAATGTTTCCCAATAATTTCTGCAAATCATTCAAGGTTGTAATTTTATCCTATGGATTTGGACTTTTTGGGGTTTAACTGAGGTCCTGTCCATAATGAACCCCAAATATGAGAAAGGTGTGGTGACTTGTATTTTTTCTGGAGCTATAATTTGTATTTTTCAAATTGCAATTGAAACATTCTGAATGCATCTTGCAATTGTACGTTGTCAGAGGCTGCACATAATATATCATCCATATAATGGATAAAATAAACTTGTGGAAATTGATTTCTAACCAGCTGTATAACTTTTGCCACATACTCCTGACAGATAGTGGGGCTATTTAACATCCCTTGTGGAAGAACTTTCCATTGATATCGTTTGGCTGGTTCTTTTTAAATTTACACTGGGAAGAGTGAAAGCAAAATGGGGACAGTCTTCCTTAGCAAGTGGTATAGTATAAAAGCAATCCTGTAAATCTATGATAGTTATTGACCATTTGCGTGGGACTAGATTAGGTGAAGGCAATCCAGGTTGGAGAGACCCCATGGGTTGGATAGCAGAATTAACCATACGTAGGTCTGTTAAAAGTCTCCGTTTTCTTGATTTTTTCTTGATAACAAAAACTGGTGAATTCCAAGGACTATGAGATTCTTCAATATGTCTTTTTTTTAAAATCTGTTCCTCTACTAGGGTTTGCAAGGTAAGTAATTGTTTCTTGTGTTAAGGGCCACTGCTCCACCCAAATGGGTTTGTCATTCTTCCAGTCTAACTTAGTGGGTTCAGGGGCAGTGGCCTGCAGTGAAAAATCTGGGAATCCTCCTTAGGGGAAGGTATAACCAGAGAGGCTTCCCACTGACTTAGTAAATCTTGCCCCCAAAGGTTAATGGGTAAGTCTACAACATATGGTTGTAGATAACCCTTTTGACGCTCAGATTCTTCACAGAAAAGAATACTGGAGCTTTGACACACATTGCCAGCCTGTTTGAATCTGGTAATAATAACAGAAGAGTAATTATATAGCTATTTTTAAGGCCAGTGTAATGAGCTTATGACATCAGCTCATTAAATTTTTAAATTTTTAGATTTACCCCGAGATAGGGTAAAAGTAACAACTGGGCAATGCAGTCTCCTTTTTGAAAATGGTATGGAGCCACAGTTAACATCGCTGAAATTTCACCAGTATAATCTGAATCAGTAATGCCAGTGTGACCTAGTACTCCCTTTGAAGTAAGGCTAGATCTCCCCAAAAGTAACCCAGTGGTCCCCTTTGGTAAAGGGCCATAAATATTAGTTGGAATTTTAGTGGGAAGCTTGGTAGGCATTAAGAGATAATCTTTGGGAGTGGAGATATCTAATCTAGCACTATCAGGCTCTCAAACAGCAACGCCGGAGCTATTCAACAGCTTGATCATTCATTAGTACCTGGTCTTGTATCCAGGCCCATGGCCCAATACCCATGAGCTGCTCCATGGAAATAGAAACATTACTAGCTCTGTTATGGGCAGCTTCTATTTCTGCATGATCTTGCCACCATGTTTTAAATTGTAAGAACTCACTTGAAGATAGAACTGTTTGTTAACAATGACCAATCAATCGGAATAGGTCAATTGTCTTCTGCGATGCCTTGAATGATTCCCGTTGTAAATGGAGAATTAACTCCATAGTTTTGTACTGTTTGTTTTAGTTCCTTCAGTAATTTGAAGTGAAATGGCTCATGCTTGGCCTCATAGATTCCATTAGGGTTGTTAGGATCATGTCCCGGAGGGACATGTTCTTTAATAATAACCAGGAAATTAAAATGTAAGGCATCTAGGTCTCCCACTTGCTGTGCTTCAAGGAGGTCTTTATGAATGGCTGATAGCATGTATTTTTTCATCTTTTTCATTAAATGGTGCCTTATAGAATGATGAAGCCGATGGCAGCAGTGCCATTTGCACTTTTTGTTCTGTTATTGGAGGAGGAGGAGGAGATTTCTCCTTTATATATTCCTTTATGATGGTCTTAGTAATTTCTTTCTCCTCCTGGATGGCATGTTCAGGTTCCTCTTTTTTTTTTAAAGATTTAATTTATTTATTTCACAGACAGAGATCACAAGTAGGCAGAGAGGCAGGCAGAGAGAGATGGGGAAGCAGGCTCCCCCCTGAGCAGAGAGCCTGACCCGGGGCTCCATCCCAGGACCCTGGGATCATGACCCGAGCCGATGGCAGAGGCTTCAACCCACTGAGCCACCCAGGTGCCCCCAGGTTCCTCTTTTTTAGTTTCTCCTGAACATTCATTATTGCTCTCCAAATCTCGGGTTTGTAATGGCTCCAAAACAGGGCAAATGAGGGTCCAAGTAGGCCATATAGTAATTGGAATTGGATTTCCTTTAGTATATGAAAGTTTTAACTCATGACCTACTTTTCCCCATGTTTATAAATCTAGAGTCCCTAATATAGGGAACCAGGAGCAATGTTCTTTAATTACCTTTAAAACTCCATAAGTTGGCCCTCACTGACTTTTGCTCCTCCCACCTTTAGGAGCCATCTCAGTAGGCAAACGTAAGGGCGATAATCGTTCGTGCTCTCTAGATAACCCATACCCTGCGATAAGTACCCACAACTCACCAGCGGGAAAAAGGCATGGCTGTGCAAAAACTCACGTTGGGGCTGCTTCTCCTATTTCGTTTCTGGTCCCTGTTCAGGCACCACTTGCCGCTTCCAGTCGGAGAACGGGAGAAGAATGAGGCACAAACAAGTCAGCTACAAGAGAAAGGGAGCAGGAGACAATAGTCGAAAAGACTGTTGCCTGTATGTGTTTTTCTTAAGGCTATATCTAAACGTGCTTGGTAATTAGTAAAATTTCCCATGGGTTATATTTTAATTAATACATTGTTCTGAGGGGCAGTTGCACCCAGCCTCTCCAGGGCCATTCATCAGGGTGGTTCCTGCTTCCACTCAGGTCTGTTATCACCTGTGCACAGAGGCCTGAGAGGGTGGGGACACTCCCCAGAGGTGCTGCCTGTCCTCCAGTCCTGAAAATGGCCTCCTGCTTCATGGACTTCATGTTAACTTCTTGGCCAAGTCTAGCCCTCCCATTGGTCTCTAAGCTCCTTGAAATCGTGGATCGTGCCTAGAAGCAAAGTAAGCTGTAGAACAGCTTCCCAGGACTGATGCTACAGTGGAATCAGTAGGAGGCCTTGATCAGAGGCCAATGCCAGTGATTCGGAGTTAATTATTCTGGGCCGAGGTCGGCAAGTTTGTGGAAAGTTCCTCCGTTGATGTCAACGGGCAGCCTGGGTACAGCTGTTCCCCTAGAGGAATATCATGCATTTGGCCATGAGCTGCACCTGATAGCAGGGGCCTCCTTGGCCTTCCCTACCTCACTGTGCTCCAGCGAGGTGGGGACTCGAGTAATGGAGTCACTCCCAGGCTGTGGATTAGAACTCCAAGGTTTCACAGTGCTGAGGGGACACCCTTCAGTGATTCTCCAGGGATGATCCAGGGTGGGGGGGTGTCCAGAGTGTCCCCAGTTCTGAGGGTCTCAGGTCGTTCTAACACCATCAGGGTGGAGAAGCTCCACTTCAAGAGGGTCCAAATGGCCAGGTTTTTCCTGTTTTTTTTTTTTTCTTGCTTTTTTAGCCCTTGAGAAATTAGCTTAATGAGGACCTTGCAGCATGAGGCAGAGGACTCCAGCCTGACCTCGAAGCTCTTCCTGACATTGCCTCTGGAGGGGGCTGCAGATGCCATCACGGGTTTGTCACGTGTTTTTAGAGCTGTTCATCTTCTTGAGGTTCTATGAGGAAATGCTGTACTCAGCTTTAAAGCTTGGGAAAATCCAGTGCTGTAAGACGAAATTGTTTCCTTGAGTGTAAAACACTGTTTTTCAGTGAAAGTACCTCAGTTAAAAATGCTTCCTGTGTAGGGGCACCTGGGCGGCTCAGTCAGTTAAGTGTCAATTCTTGGCTTTTGGCTCAGGTCAAGATCTCAGGGTCCTGGGATTGAGGCCTGAGATGGGCTCCCTGCTCAGCAAGGGGGTCTGCTTGAGATTCTTTCTCTCTCCCTCTTCCCCTGCCCCAATTCACATGCTTTAACACAAACAAACAGTGTGTAAACATCTTGAAGTTCTTGATTGAATATTTGAATACAAGGGACACAATGTAGGCATTGTGTCCCAGGCATTGTGTCATCCCTGAAAAAATACTGTAAGTGGATGAACCTACTAGGTCTTCCTGGAAGGTGTTTAAATGCTGAACTAATGGGTGCTTGGGTGAGCCAAGTGAGTCCAGGAGTTTCTGATGTGCCATGGAAGTTAGTCGAAAGTATTTACAGGGATGCTTGGGTGGCTCAGTCGGTTAAGCGTCTGCCTTTGGCTCAGGTCGTGATCCCAGGGTCCTGGGATCGAGTCCCACGTTGAGTTCCTTGCTCACTGGGAAGCCTGCTGTTCCCCTGCCCCCTGCTTGTGTGCTCACTCACTCTCTCCAACCAATAAAATCTTAAAAAAAAAACCTATTTATAGAGACAGTCATTACAGGTTCCTGAATGACAGAAGGGAAGTTTAATTCTTAGACTGTCGGGAAAGTAGAAGGGAGCAGAGAAGGGGAAAAACTGAGGTAATGCTTGAGGTCATTTTAAGCTCTTGGGTATGATAAGTCTGCCCGAGGCTGGGGACAGGGGATCAGACACATATACAGTGTCAACATCTGGCTCAGGGTGAGGCCCACCCTGATCCTCCCACCAGCAGCAGCCCTGCCTCCCCCACTATCAACCCTCCAGCCCTGTGGTGTCTTGGCTGCTCCTTGGTGGTGGCTGGCACCTCCCACAGGACTCAGGAAAGGATGGGGACCAAGTGGTTTGACTTTTGCATCATCCAGGTCCTCCCTGGATTGGGCAACATGTTGAGTCTTGACTCCTTGGGTGCAGTCAGAAATCTCAGGGCAGCGAGTTGTTTCGGAAGCCTAGAGGGGATGGGTAGATAGCTGGGGGTATCCAGCCTGCAGTCAGTGCAAGATCCCTAACCTCCCCACTCCGAGTCAAGACCAGGGAACTTGAACTGATGGGTCTGGGGCAGCTGCTCCACTCTACCTCCCCACCCCCTCAAGGCCCTCCACTCGCTCTGTGCCCTGAAGGGCAGAGTCTTTGAAAGTCCTCCCCAGTGAGCACGTAGAGTCCAGGTGTAAGGAGGCTAATTAGGCACCAGTATCTATCTCCACAGAGATGCCCCGCAAGGAGGGGCTCCTAGAAGGGGTGACAGCACTCAGACCCAACAGATGTGTCTGCAGCCACATCTGTCTAACGGATCTGTGGGTGTACTGCCCCCACAGTACTAGTTGGGCCCTTCTGCCTGGGCTCTGATAGCCCCAGTAGGGGTCTGGATTCCCTGGAAGGTTCAATCTTAGATCCGTGGCCGCTCACCAGCGCCCTCTGGTGACCATGAAATCCACTCCCTTCTCACAAAGATCTGTTCAGAGCAGGAAGGCAGTATTTGTCAAAGGACTGAATCCTAATGTTCTTGACTAACCTTATTCATAATAGGAACGTGAATTGTTTTTGAGTGTAATGATGGTTTTCAAGAGAAAGCCTAGAGAAGCTGGGATCTATATCGGGAGGAAAGTTCATTTACAGTTCTTCAAGGAATGTGGAGAAACACGTTAAGACCACGTGACCTTGAAATACATGTATATCCGACACAAATACTGAGCTCCGGCTGCTTTGGTAGTCAGTATTAATATCGTAGGAGGATGAGGCCCAGAACTTCTAAGTGAAAGGACCATGCTGGCCTCCTGGAAAATGCTGAAGGCAGGATTGAAGGGCTGTCCTCTCTGATTTTCAAGTAGTTCCTTGAAGGTCAGTGAGCCTCTGGGCATGAACAGGAAAGCAGAGGGAGAAAGGCGGTTAGTCTCAAGGTCCTAGGAAGCTTACCTGCTCCCAGATACTTGGCTGCCTTGTGTCTCTCCTCTAATCCTGGCTACAGAGAGAAAGGGATGAATGTTGACTTGTCATTCCAAAGTTTATTCATGATCTTGGTCTTGGGCAGGGAAGGAGTCATGGGAACAGGGGCTTTACTAATTCCTTGTCTCCCCACTGGAGTCAGGATCCACGTTCCCAAGAATCTCAGAGCCTCCAGATCAGTTTCAGAGTGAGGAGAATTTGCGTCTTGCTTCTGAGGAGAGCTGGTAGCTTCTTCTCGGTGACCATTCAGGAGATGGGCTGGAAGGTGACTAAGGAAGACTCAGGCTCTGGGTGCCTGGAGGGTCTCATCACACGTCACTTACTTGGCCCCCTGCACTTCTGATGGCCCTGGTCATGGTTGAAGTTGACACTCCTGAGCAGTGTCTGTGTCAGAGTGGTCTCAGTCAGAGCAGCCCCTGCATCCACTAGAGCTGGCGGTCCATGAATGTGACCCACCTGACAGGCTTCAGGTATGTGGCAAAGCAGCTGGTTCCAAAGATGGAAACACAGCTTGAATAGGTGACAGGCTTCATATCTTTCATGACCTTGTTCTAGTGCCCCTTTGGTTGTATGCTGACAGCCTTCTGGTTGTGACAGAACTCTGGGAGGTAGTGGGATTTCTGATGATGGACCTTGAATATGGGCCAGAGAGCTTTATTTGCCTTTTGCCTTAGTGAGGTTCTGGAACCACTTGCCAACTCTTCACACCCAAGTCTTCCAGTGCCAGCTGCTAAGCCCCAGCCATGGTGTGGGAGAGGGAGTGTCCAGGATGCTTCTCACTGCCCACAGGGAGGCTGCTTATGTGGGACTGAGCCCCAAGGTCCTGGGACATAGCCATGACTCAGCTCCCTTGCCCCTCAGGTGACAGCTGTTTCTGGAGGTCCTGGAAGTGTTCTGGTGGGAAGATTCCAGGGCTATCTGTGGACTGAGTCAGGCCCAACAAGGCCACTGTCCCATTTGGCTCATTCCAGATTTTGGGCCTTCATTCTCTTCTGGTATCCTCTTGCACCTGAGCTGGGCTTTAAGTGGAATACTGGGAGGGGAGTGGGCATGCTCTGGTCTAGAGGGAAGATTGAAGTTCCCAGAGTCAGGGGTTCAAACACCTTTCAATGAAACAATTCACAAACCAAGTCGAAGTTCCGTGTCTGTATATGTGAGGAACCAAGCACATAATCTACAAGTGTTTTTAGTTTGTTTCTAGCCTCTTCCTTTGGCCAGAATTGTCTCTAATGGGCATAGAAACCTCACCAATGATTGGTCGAGATGTGTAAGCCCAGTGATATCTCCTCTGTGGTTTTCAAAACCACCAGAAAACTTCTAACTGCCCCACCTGATTGAGTCAACCCAATCCACTGATGCTGTGGTTAACTCGAGGACTTAGGATTTGGGGGTACATGTCTTTAATCACGGGTGCCCCTAAGTGAGGGTTTCACTTGGTCCCCAAGAGAAGGTGTGCCTGATCACATGGTGGGCAGAGACTGCAATTCATCCTTGGGCTCCATGCCCCACACTGTAGAATGAAAGGATGGGGCATTGTCACAGATGGACACACCTGATTTCAGGATCCTTTTCTTGCTGAGGGTTTCCAGGCAAGTGGGAAGTGCAGAAACACCAGTGTGTATAGAACTGTGAGATTAGAAGGTGGTTCTTCACTCTGGAATTAGTTCTGGCACGAGGGGCTTTTCCCATGGACACCGGCAGTAGTGTCCTCAATGGCAATGCTGTGTGTCTTGTCCTTGGTGTTGAGACCAGTGCTCCTTCAGTGGGTAATTGGTCACAGGAACTTGTCTCTGGAGGGAGGGCCTCTGATTAGGGTGGTGGTGCTCTAGCTCATGGCACATGTGCCTGTACCCAAGGCTGTTGATGACTGATGTGTCATGTGTTGCCCAGGGCAGCAGATCCCAGTGTGACCCTCAGCCTAGGATTTAACATGCAGGTCAGAGGTTCTCAGCCAAAACCTTTCCCCAGGTGCAGATGTTCCTTCCTGCCCCAGGGGTGAGCAAATCGATGCCCACTCTGACCCATCAGGCAACTGAGTCCTCACCAAGTTTCTATTCTCCACAGGGAAAGAATTTCTTGCAGATACTCTCATCCCATTTATTTTATTTTAGGTATTTTTAGGAAAGAGAGAAAAGGTGTGTGCATAAATGGTTGTACCTGACAAATTGTCAAAGATGAACTTAGAATGTATATCCCCTTGAGTAGGATAACTGGTCAACTTGTTAAGGGAGAAAGAGGCCTAAAATATAAAAAATCATGAAACTGTGCTATGGACTTGTACTGTAATGCAAAGATTGTCCACCAAAGTGAGAAGCAGCAGCTGTACAGAAATGGAAGGAATTAGGTCCAGAAACAGGACAGAAGAGCCATCTGATCCTCCAGACAGGAAAGGCTGAAGGCAGGATTCCAACTCCCTTTTCTTGGATGTGAAAGCCACCATGTTGGGTGTGGAGTTTCTGTGCAGGAAGATTTATGAGGAGAGAGGGGAGAATAAAGTGTCCTAGGGCACCAGGAAGTTGAGTTTTCTCCCTGTCCCTTGGTCTCTGCCGGGGTCTCAGGCACTAAAAAGAACTAGATGTGCTGTCATTCAATTACACAGCTTCTTTTTATTCTATTGGGTTTGGGGATAAGAAGGAGCCATGACCTCTTGGGTCAGGTGCAGTAGGCATCTGCATTCCAAATGCCTTAAAATTCAGGTCTCAGCCTAGCCAGCAAAGATGGCTCATTGCCTCTGGGGTTGGGTCTCTGGGGAAGAGACAGGAAGTATACTTCCTCCATACAGTAAGTAGGGAGGGCTGGGTGTTGGGGTCCCACTGGGGACTTGAGGATGTTCATGTAGATCACAAGGGGGGTTAATATGATGAGGGAGCAGAAGGCTGGCTGAGGACAAAGCAAAAGGCTGACACCTCGCAATCTCCCCCTCACTCCCACTACTCCTGTGTGGGACAAATGTGACATTCTTTAGGAATCTCCCAACTATCTTGATGTTAATGGCTTGCCAAAAGGGAAAAGACAACATTGATCAAGCCACAAGACCTCCGGTATCCAGGCACTTTGTAGGCCTTCTTTAGCATATGAAAGCTCCATTGAAACCTCCCTTTCCCCCAACTGCAGGGTACATAACCTGCCATCCCTCACAACCCCTCGGCAACAGCTCTCCCTGGCCCACCGGTCCTGTACCGGTGCTCTAATAAACCACCATTTTGCACCAAAGATGTCTCAAGAATTCTTTCTTGGTTATCGGCACCGGACCTCACCCCACCGAACCTCACCTGGATTCTAGAACTTCATCAAATGGACAGTGTCTCCTCCTAGGGAACATTTCCTGAATTCCCTTTAACCTTCACTCACAGCTTCAACTTGAGCAGGAATCTTGAAATCCTACATCATACATGTGGGTCATGAACTAGATGGTCTTTCCACAGTAGATGTCAAAAGTCCAGGCAGGGAAGGTCCCTCCCAGGGTCAACAGCCGCAGTATTCTGATGGGGATCTGACTCTCACTGCCCCTTGTGTGCAGATCAAGTCTCCTTGTTTGGCTCTTCAGGACAGTGACTTTATGTCTACTTCACTGATCAGGCTGAATTTCCTTCGTTGTCTGGGTTGCAGCGACACTGATCTTGTGCACCGTGCTGTGTCCATCAAGCATGATTGGTCTCCGGAGCTCTCTGCTCCTGCCGTGTTGGGTGCATGCAGCCTTCAAATGCTCTTCATCCAGCTGGCTCCTGCTCCTGCTTGAGGTGTCTGTTGCCTTGTGCATAAAGGCCTGTCAGAGAGGGACCCTCTGATAGGTGCTCTCGCCTTAGTCTGTCCTGGACCTCAGCTAACATCTAGCAAATCCCAGGGTTGTTCCTTGGTCAAGGCCCCCTCTCCCACTGCTGTCTCAGCTCCATGAGTTCATGGATTGTGTGTGGAAGTGAATTCAGCTGCAGGCTGCTTCCCAGTCCTGAAGCTTCTGTGGACTCCTCTTTTCAAAGGTCAGTCCCAGTGTTGGAGACCTCAGTACACGTGAATGGAGGTCCAGGGATTTATATTTTTGAAGCCTCTGTGTGACTTCAGCATGAAGCCTGGCTAGAGATCTAGAGATCTGCCGTGGGAACAGCATGCATTTTCATAAGCTCCCTCTGAGAACGGAGGCCTCCTTGGCCTTCTCCTACCTCTGCTTACTCCAGGAAGCTGGGATGTTCATGTTGAATTGCTGCTTCCAGTAGGCAAATGGGAGAAGAATGAGGCACAAACAAGTCAGCTACAAGAGAATGGGAGCAGGGGACAACAGTCAAAAAGACTACTGCACTGAGCAGTTCCACAGTCTCACTTTTATTAGATAGAAACAATAGCCAACAGAGGAACCAATGAAGGTCAAACATTAGTCACATGTCTTGTGGACAAACAAGAAGGAGGGTAAAGTTTATAGTTAAGCAAGCACATTCAAAGGACTCATCTAACTAACAACAGGCACTTCTGGGAAGAGAAAGGAGAGACAGTGGAAAAGGGAAGCAGGTGGTATTTCGTTCTGCCCTGAACGAGCCAGGCATCCCCAGCTGCTCAGCTTCATGGTCACATATCATCCTTTCCCCCTGTTGGGTCCCCATTGTTGGGTCCCCCAATAATGGGTCCATGGTCAAAGGAGTGAGACTGATACAAAGCAAAGGTCAAGCAAAGCTTTATTTCGCACCAAGCATCAAGAATCAGACCAACCGTCAAACAGACCGGTCAGGGCCACCCCTTACAGAGAGGATGATGACCTCTCTCTGTTTCACAGACTAACTTTTATAAAGCAAAGGCCATGTGGTTGGGCCTGGCCACACACAGGTGGCCAGTGAAATTGTAACACACAGAGAAAGCTGCACAGTCATGCTAGGTGACCAATTGAATTACAATTTACCCTAGTAGACATTTGAACCAGCCTATCACCTTGGTCAGAATTGGCGCCCAAAAGGTGCCCAAAGGTCGGGGCCCATATTCCTTGGTAACTAGGGAGACAGTATGTGCCCCCACTGATTGAATACCTCCACCTGGCCTGACCCACCCTTGTATTTGGACTTTGTTACCTGGGGCTGGTTTCCGGGACTTTTTTTTTTTTTTTTTTTTGAAGATTTTATCTATTTATTTGACAAACAGAGGGATATAACAAGTAGGCAGAGAGGGAGGCAGAGAGAGAGGCAGGCAGAGAGAGAGGAGGAAGCAGGCTCCCTGCTGAGCAGAGAGCCCGATGTGGGACTCATCCCAGGACCCTGAGATCATGACCTGAGTGGAAAGCAGTGGCTTAACCCACTGAGCCACCCAGGCACCCCGGGGACTTGTTTTTAAGTAAGTTCCCCTGGGGGGTGGGGCAGAGTCGATTTAAGTTTTACAACAAAATGGCAGTTCAACCGGGATGGGGCCGTTCTGGCTGAATACGCCCTTACACCCCAAAGACCTGTTGCCAGCATGTGTTTTTCTTAAGGCTGTATCTAAATGTGCTTGGTAACTAGTAGTAAAATCCTCCAGGGGTTATAGTTTAAGTAATACATAGTTCTCATCTACAACACCAGTATTGAATGCAACTGCCCCTCGGAACCATCTGGAGAAGGCTTCCCAATGCAGAAGAGGGACCATTTTTCAGTGAGTCTGATGTGGTCTAGGCAGGGCCCAAATAGCAGCAGTTCTGAAGGTCCTTGGTGGTTCTAATGTGTGTTCTGGGTGGAGAGGCTATTATGCATTTGGAGAGATGGAGTCTCTCCATCTGGATGGAGATGGGGATGGATGGCGTGGGAAAAATGATATTTTAAGACTCTAATGGGAAAATAAATTGAAGCAGAGAGAAATGGAGGGATGTACTGGTCGTGTAAACTCAAGTGTCTAAGAGGCTGCCGGTAGGTGAGGTGGGGCTGTGGTCGGGGAGCTCAGACACAAGGACCACCTGTGTGCTCAGGCACCACCCCCACCCACCCCCTTAATTGGACCATGCCTTCCCCACTATAGACTCTTCAGCCATTTGGTGTCTGTGCTGCCCCCTGCTGGCAGCTGTCTCCTCCTGCAGGTCTCAGAGGGAAGCATGGGGACGAGGGGACTCTGAGTGGTCATCTTGGTCCTACCTTGGTCAGGCCAGCATTATGTTCACTCCTGACTCCTTCACGCTTCATGATTTCTGATGGCATCAAGTTATCTCTTGGAGGCCTGGAGGTGGGTGGGGAATCCACCTAACAGGCTGCATATAGACACCCCTGGTACCAAGAAAAGGGCCCCCTGGCTCTGGTGCACCTGCAGTGTCTGTCTCCTGTGACCTGAAGGGGAGTCTTTGAAAGGCTTCCTAGATGAGCACTTAGTCCTGGTTTAAGGAGGCTTATTGAGCCCCAGTATCTTCCTCCAGAGATGCCCCAGGGGGAGGGGCTCCCAGATGGGGTGACAGTACTTAAACCCAGCAGATGTGTCTGCAGCTGTCACCTTCGCGAGGTGACGGGATCCTGGTGATCGGAGCTGAAATGATGTGGGGACTACCAACTGAGGATCAGTAGAGGTCTTTATTTCTTACGATCACTTCTTTTTTACCTTCCACAAGATCTGATTACAAACAGGATATAGATTTATGTGCAGGGCGTGGGCTATGTGTGAGCTGTGATTTACATACAGGCGATCAAGGGAGACAAGTGAACAACAAAGATCATCTCTTATCTTTGAATGACAATGTCTCTTAGCTTTAAATGACAAGAGCAAGTTAAGGATTCTCCACACTTAACAGATCCATCTAAAGGAGGACATGAAAACCCTCCATGGGATCCTCCCATGTTTATTGCGGGCATCAGCCCTCCATCTCCTGGAGTTTTCTCACAGGATTCCGCCTGACCCCAGTCATACTGGCGAGGATCTGGGTTGTGTCCAAGAGGAGTGGAAGGAGATTATAGATAAGCAAGATATGCCTGATCAAGGCAGTACAGGGTTTGTGGTTGAGTAAACACTGTAAGAGTGGGTTAGCATAAGTACAGCCATCTTAGCTTGGGCAGCCATCTCAGGCCCAAAGGCTGAACTTTCCCCTACTTTACTTTAGTTCAGGGACCGCCACCCTGCTTTAGTTCTAAAAGTACCCCACCTGCAACACCCTGGCAGCAGCTAATCAGCTTAAACCACTAGGGTGGCTAGGTAGTTGCACCACCAGGATCAGATGTTAAAGAGAGCTTATCTTATTAAACCGCCAGGGTGGCGCAAGCCAAAAGTATGTATGGTCTCTGAAACAATGGAAAATTACTGTGAGTTGGATGTTTTGAAAATACTATATAAACTCTTGGCTTTGAGTGCTCGGGGTCCTTGTTGAAACCCGCTGTGCTGGGCGTATACTTGGACCCCAGCTAGCTGGAAATAAACCTCGATGTGTGACTTGCATTATTGTGAGTGTCCTCTGTCCATTTGAGGGATGGTTGACTCTGGACATAACAACACATTTAAAGGAATCATCTAATTAACTGCAGTGATCTCTGGGGAAGGGGAGAGAACAGAAAAAAGAAGCAGGCGGTGCTCCACCCTGAGTGGGCTGGGCGTTCCCAGCTGCTTGGCTTCAAGGCCGTCCATCATGCTCTCCCCCAGAGGCCTGTTGCTGGTACATGTTCAATCATGTTTGGTTCAGTCCATTATTCTGAGGGACCATGACAGTCTTTCTACTGCTGCAGTGTTTTCATCATCACGCTTCAAAAAATTAAGAGCAAATAAAAATTGTGCTAATATTTCTTGAGGAGGACCTTGTATTCTCCCCTTTTGTTTGTTAAACTGTGATTGTAATATTTGATTAGCCCACTCTACAGTTCCTTGTCCTTGAGGATTATATGGGATGTCAGTGGAATGTTTAATATTCCATGACTTAAGGAAGGATTGTAGCTTATTGGAAACATAAGCGGGTGCCTTCTTGGTTTTTATAGCTTTGGGCATTCCCATGACCGCAAAGGCAGAGTGGAGATGTCTGATAACATGTGCAGCAGTTTCTCCTGTTGGGATTGTGGCCCATATGAAGCAAGAATGCATATCTATAGTAACATGAACAAAAGACTGTTTCCCAGATGAAGGGATAGAGCGACATCCACTTGGCATATTTCATTGGCTCTTTTGCTCTGTGGGTTGACGCTCACTCTCTGTGTAGGCAGACTGATGGCAGCACAAGGGCAGGAGTGAAGGATAGAATTTGCTAGTTCTTTAGTGATAGGGAATTTGTGTCTAAGTCCTTTTTGGTTTGTGTGTGAGTATAAAGAGTGAAAATTGGATGCTTCCTGAAAACCTGAGAAAATGAGAGAGTTGGCTATTTCATTTCTTCAGTTAATTGGCCAGGAAGGCCACTATGACTGGATGTGTGTGGCATAAAAAGGGGCAGAACATTGATGAATAAGGGATTGTAAATTGTGAAATAGTGAGTGAAGGGAGACATCAGATGTAGAAATAGTAGCAGTTTCAATGTGCTGTAAAACACACACTGTATATAAAGAATCAGATAACTAATTAAATGCAGAAGGAACATCTTGAAACAATGTAATAACTGCCATTAATTCTGATTTTTGTGCTGAGCGGCCTTCTGTAGATATAATATTTGAAGTCAGACCATAATAACAAGCTTTTTCTTTGATGGAGCCATCAGAAAAGGAAATAGGAACCTCCATTAGTGGATTTTTAGAGGTAATTTTAGGTAGCACAAAAGCAGTGTGCTTTGGTATACCCTGTCTGTCCAAATTAAAGCACTGGCCTTTAAATTTGCCTGTAGTTAAAGCAACCATTACTTGGACTAACTTAAGCTTTGTAAGTCCCTGTTCCCACTCCTTAACATAACTTAATAGAATCTGTTAACGTTCCTTTGTGCTTAAAGGTGCTATCAGTTTTTTTTTTTTTTTTGCAATCAGAATTGGCATTTTCATATGCCAAGAGCTGAAGAATGGTGTTGTTGTACTCGAGTTTTTGCATCTGAGAGACCACCAAGGAGCCAACACCGATGCAATCACACGAGGATTTATTTAACAAGCTTAAGCTTGGGCCCAACTATACCTGACACAGCAGAGTAGGGACTTGGACCCTGAGCTTAGTTAAGGCAGGGGTATTTATGGGTTCCTGTTATTAAAGCAGGGTGGGGATTCCTGTTACTAAAGCAGGGTGGGGGTCTCTGGAACCAAAGCAGGGTGGAGGTTCTTGTTACTAAAGCAGGGTGGGGGTCCTTAGAACTAAAGTAAAGTAGGGGAAAGTTCAGCCCTTGGGCACAGGGGTCTGAGATGGCTGCCAGAGCTAAGATGGCTGTACCTATGCTGAGGCTAAACCTGAGGTAGGATGGCCTTAATTTTTCTTGGCCTCCGTATTTCCCCCTCTCAGAGGAACCTAAGGAAGGACCCTATCATGGGTCCAGGCTGGTCTCAGCAACAAGGTCCGGTGATTGGTATTGCTGTCTGAGTACCATGAGCTGAACTATACTGACTCTGTCTTTGACAAAAGTAAGCAAAATTAGTGGGGTAAGTGAGAACAGCGCAGTCTTAGCTTTAGGGGATTGTCCTTGTCTGGCTGACTTTTCCATTCTGGGACGAAGTCTTTGAGAATGGCGTGTGGGTCAGCTGGCCGAATATGGGTGTAGTGGACCCAGGGAGTAATCCCGTCGACCTTGAGAGCGGTGGGAGTGGTCAGGATCACGGTGTAGGGTCCCTTCCAGCGTGGTTGAAGTGTCTGGTGTTGGTATCTCCGGATGTACACCCAGTCACCTGGCTGATATTGATGGGGGTCTGGGGGTGGCCCAGTTTTGTAAAGGGCCCTCAGCTTAGGCCACACCTGTGCATGGGTTCATTGTAACATTTGGAGGGAGAAAAGGGGTTCGTGATCATCAAACTCAGCAAGCACCTCAGGTTTTAAATTGGGAATAATAGGTGGAGGAATACCGAACATGATCTCGTAAGGAGTAAGTCCCATCTTATATGGGGAGTTTCACACCCTATATAGAGCGAAGGGGAGGAGAGTCACCCAATCCCCGCCAGTCTCCAAGGCTAATTTAGTCAAGGTCTCTTTTAATGTTCTGTTCATCCTCTCTACCTGTCCTGACCTTTGGGGCCTATATGCGGAATGTAATTTCCAATCTGCCCCAAGTACTAGTGCCACTCCCTGTGTTACCTTAGAGACGAATCCCGGTCCGTCGTCTGATCCAATCTTAACAGGAAGACCGTACCTCGGTAAGATGTCTTCCAGCAGTTTCTTGGTCATGGTCTGTGCAGTTTCATGTTTGGTGGGAAATACCTCTGTCCATCCTGAAAAAGTATCTACAAATACCAGTAAGTACCTGTATCAGTATTTTCCAGGTTTTATCTCGGTGAAGTCCACTTCCCTGTAGGCTCCTGGATGGTCCCCCTGGAGCCGGGTGCCCGGGTTAGATCCATGGGCGGTGGCATTAGTTAATTGGCATGCATGGTAGCTTGCCACAGTCTGTTCAATCTCTGATCGGGAGTCTTTGATAGTGATCTTTGCATGTTGCACCAAGTCTTCCTTTTTTTTTTTTTTTTTGTTCCCATGTGTGTACTCCTGTGCATTTTGGATAGGAGTCGCCGTCCCAGTTCCTCTGGTAGGATTATGCTGCTCTCTGCAGCTCTCCACCAGCCATGTAGGCATTGTGTCCCAGGCAGACGCCTAATCCATTGTAAGTCTGCGTCAGTGTAGTTGGGGTTGTCTGGCAAGCTTGGTGCTCCTGGATCAGGCAGTGTGGTCACTAAGACATGATCCACTGAAAAAGCTGCCTCTTTTGCCTTTAAGTCGGCCAGCCTATTTCCCCTGGACACTGGTGTGTCTGCTTTTGGATGTCCTAGGCAATGGGTAATGGCCAGTGTCTTAGGCAGCCAGAGGGCCCTTAGGACCTCAAGGATTTCTGCCTTGTTTTTTTTTTTTTTAATTCTTAAATTTTTAAATAAACATATAATGTATTTTTATCCCCAGGGGTACAGGTCTGTGGATCGCCAGGTTTACACATTTCAGAGCACTCATCATAGCACACACCCTCTCCAATGTCCATATCCCTACCAACCTCTCCCGTCCCCCCTCCCCCCCAGCAACCCTCAGTCTGTTTTTTGAGATTGAGTCTTTAATGGTTTGTCTCCCTCCCGATCCCACCTTCTTTCATTTTTTTCTTTTCCTACCCCCCAAACCCCCCACATTGAATCTCCACTTCCTCATATCAGGGAGATCATTTTATAATTGTCTTTCTCTGATTGACTTATTTCGCTAAGCATTATACCCTCTAGTTCCATCCATGTCGTTGCAAATGGGAAGATTTCGTTTCTTTTGATGGCTGCATAGTATTCCATTGTGTATATATACCACCTCTTCTTCATCCATTCATCTGTTGATGGACATCTAGGTTCTTTCCATAGTTTGGCTATTGTGGACATTGCTGCTATAAATTCAGGTGCCCATGCCCCTTCAGAGCACCACGTTTGTATATTTAGGATATATACCCAGTAGTGCAATTGCTGGGTCATAGGGTAGCTCTATTTTCAGTTTTTTGAGGAATCTCCACACTGTTTTCCAGAGTGGTTGCACCAGCTTGCATTCCCACCAACAGTGTAGGAGGGTTTCCCTTTCTCTGCATCCTCGCCAGCATCTGTCATTTCCTGACTTGTTAATTTTAGCCATTCTGACTGGTGTGAGGTGGTATCTCATTGTGGTTTTGATTTGTATTTTCCTGATGCCAAGTGATGTGGAGCACTTTTTCATGTGTCTGTTGGCCATCTGGATGTCGTCTTTGCAGAAATGTCTGTTCATGTCCTCTGCCCATTTCTTGATTGGATTATTTGTTCTTTGGGTGTTGAGTTTGCTAAATTCTTTATAGATTTTGGATACTAGCCCTTTATCTGATACGTTGTTTGCAAATATCTTCTCCCATTCTGTCAGTTGTTTTTTGGTTTTGTTAACTATTTCCTTTGCTGTGCAAAAGCTTTTGATCTTGATAAAATCCCAATAGTTCATTTTCGCCCTTGCTTCCCTTGCCTTTGGTGATGTTCTTAAGAAGAAGTTGCTGCACTTGAGGTCAAAGAGGTTGCTGCCTGTGTTCTCCTCAAGGATTTTGATGGATTCCTTTCTCACACTGAGGTCCTTCATCCATTTTGAGTCTGTTTTCGTGTGTGGAGTAAGGAAATGGTCCAATTTCATTTTTCTGCATGTGGCTGTCCAATTTTCCCAGCACCATTTGTTGAAGAGGCTGTCTTTGTTCCATTGGACATTCCTTCCTGCTTTGTCGAAGATTAGTTGACCATAGAGTTGAGGGTCTATTTCTGGGCTCTCTATTCTGTTCCATTGATCTATATGTCTGTTTTTGTGTCAGTACCATGCTGTCTTGATGATGACAGCTTTGTAATAGAGCTTGAAGTCCAGAATTGTGATGCCACCAACTTTGGCTTTCTTTTTCAATATTCCTTTGGCTATTCGAGGTCTTTCCTGGTTCCATATAAATTTTAGGATTATTTGTTCTATTTCTTTAAAAAAGTGGATGGGATTTTGATAGGGATTGCATTAAATGTGTAGATTGCTTTAGGTAGAATAGACATTTTCACAATATTTATTCTTCTAATCCAGGAGCATGGAACATTTTTCCATTTCTTTGTGTCCTCCTCAATTTCTTTCATGAGTACTTTATAGTTTTCTGAGTATAGATTCTTTGCCTCTTTGGTTTGGCTTATTCCTAGGTATCTTATGGTTTTGGGTGCAATTGTAAAAGGGATTGACTCCTTAGTTTCTCTTTCTTCTGTCTTGTTGTTAGTGTAAAGAAATGCAATTGATTTCTGTGCATTGACTTTATATTCTGACACTTTACTGAATTCCTGTACAAGTTCTAACAGTTTTGGAATGGAGCCTTTTGGGTTTTCCACATATAGTATCATATCATCTGCAAAGAGTGATAGTTTGACTTTGCCGATTTGGATGCCTTTAATTTCTTTTTGTTTGATTGCTGAGGCTAAGACTTCTAGTACTATGTTGAATAGCAGTGATAATGCTAGTGATAATGGACATCCCTGCCATGTTCCTGACCTTAGAGGAAAAGCGTTCAGTTTTTCTCCATTGAGAATGAAATTTGCAGTGGGTTTTTCATAGATGGCTTTGGTAATATTGAGGTATGTGCCCTCTATCCCTACACTTTGAAGAGTTTTAATCAGGAAGGGATGGGGCACTTTGTCAAATGCTTTTTCAGCATCTATTGAGAGGATCATATGGTTCTTGTTCTTTCTTTTATTAGTGTATTGTATCACATTGATTTGTGGATGCTGAACCAGCCTTGCAACCCTGGAATAAATTCCAGTTGGTTGTGGTGAATAATCCTTTTAATGTACTGTTGAATCCTATTGGCCAGTATTTTGGTGAGAATTTTCGCATCTGTGTTCATCGAGGATATTGGTCTGTAATTCTCTCTTTTTATGGGATCCTTGTCTGGTTTTGGGATCAAGGTGGTGCTGGCCTCATAAAATGAGTTTGGAAGTTTTCCCTTCCATTTCTATTTTTTGGAACAGTGTCAGGAGAATAGGAATTAATTCTTTAAATGTTTGGTAGAATTCCCCTGGGAAGTCGTCTGCCCCTGCACTTTTGTTTGTTTGGAGATTTTTGATGACTGTTTCAATCTCCTTACTGGTTATGGGTCTTTTCAGGTTTTCTATTTCTTCCTGGTTCAGTTGTGGTTGTTTATATGTCTCTAGAAATGTATACATTTCTTCCAGATTGTTGAATTTGTTGGTGTAGAGTTGCTCATAGTATGTTCTTATAATTGTTTGTATTTTTTTGGTGTTGGTTGTGATCTCTCCTCTTTCATTCATGATTTTATTTATTTGGGTCCTTTCTCTTTTCTTTTTGATATGTCTGGCCAGGGGTTTATCAATCTTATTAATTCTTTCAAAGAACCAGCTCCTAGTTTTGTTGACTTGTTCTATTGGTTTTTTTGGTTTTTATTTCATTGGTTTCTGCTCTGATCTTTATGATTTCTCCTCTCCTGCTGGGTTTAGGCTTTCTTCGTTGTTCTTTCTCCAGCTCCTTTATGTGTAGGGTTTGGTTGTGTATTTGAGACCCTTCTTGTTTCTTGAGAAAAGCTTTTACCACTATATATTTTCCTCTCAGGACTGCCTCTGTTGTGTCCCACAGATTTTGAACAGTTGTGTTTTCATTATCATTTGTTTCCTTGAATTTTTTCAATTCTTCTTTAATTTCCTGGTTGACCCATTCATTTTTTAGAAGGATGCTGTTTAGGCTCCATGTATTTGGGCTCGTTCCAAATTTCCTCTTGTGATCAAGTTCTAGCTTCAGAGCATTGTGGTCTGAAAATATGCAGGAAATGATCCCAATCTTTCAATACCGGTTGAGACCTGATTTATGACCCAGGATGTGGTCTCTTTTGGAGAATGTTCCATGTGCACTAGAGAAGAATGTGTATTCTGTTATTTTGGGATGAAATGTTCTGAATATATCTGTGATGTCCATCTGGTCCAGTGTGTCATTTAAGGCCTTTATTTCCTTGTTGACCTTTTGCTTAGATGATCTGTCCATTTTAGTGAGGGGAGTGTTAAAGTCCCCTACTATTATTGTATTATTGTCGATGTGTTTCTTTGATTTTGCTATTAATTGGTTTATATAGTTGGCTGCTCCCATGTTAGGGGCATAGATATTTAAAATTGTTAGATCTAGTTGGACAGACCCTTTGAGTATGATATAGTGTCCTTCCTCATTTCTTATTATAGTCTTTGACTTAAAATCTAATTGATCTAAGGATTGCCACCCCAGCTTTCTTCTGATGTCCATTAGCATGGTACATTGGTTTCCACCCTCTCACTTTAAATCTGGAGGTGTCTTCGGGTCTAAAATGAGTTTCTTGTAGGCAACATATTGATGGGTTTTGGTTTTTTTTTTTTTAATCCATTCTGATACCCTGTGTCTTTTAACTGGGGCATTTAGCCCATTTACATTCAGGGTAACTATTGAGAGATATGAATTTAGTGCCATCGTACTGCCTGTAAGGTGACTGTTACTGTATATTGTCTCTGTTCCTTTCTGATCTACTACTTTAAGGGTTTATCTTCACTTAGAGGACCCCTTTCAATATTTCCTGTAGAGCTGGTTTGGTGTTTGCAAATGCTTTCAGTTTTTGTTTGTCCTGGAAGCTTTTTATCTCTCCTTCTATTTTCAATGATAGCCTAGCTTCAATGATAGTATTCTTGGCTGCATGTTTTTGTCATTTAGTTCTCTGAATATATCATGCCAGTTCTTTCTGGCCTGCCAGGTCACTGTGGGTAATTCCACTGACAATCTAATGTTTTTACCCTTGCATGTTACAGACTTCTTTTCCCAGGCTGCTTTCAGGATTTCCTCTTTGTTGCTAAGACTTGTAAATTTTACTATCAGGTGACGAGGTGTGGACCTATTTTTATTGATTTTGAGGGGCGTTCTTTACATCTCCTGGATTTTGATGTTTGTTCCCTTTGCCATATTAGGGAGATTCTCTACAATAATTATCTCCAATATACCTTCTGCTCCCCTCTCACTTTCTTCTTCTGGAATCCCAATTATTCTAATGTTGTGTCATCTTACAGTGTCACTTATCTCTCGAATTCTCTCCTCATGGTCCAGTATTTGTTTTTCTCTCTTTTGCTCAGCTTCTTTATTCTCTGTCATTTGGTCTTCTATGTCACTAATTCTTTCTTCTGCCTCATTTATCCTAATAGTAAGAGCCTCTGTTTTTTGTTTCTCTAATATCTTCTATGCCTTTTTTGAGCCTGGCTAGAACCTTGAGAATCGTCATTCTGAACTCTAGATCTGTCATATTACCAATGTCCATATTGATTAGGTCCCTAGCCTTCAGTACTGCCTCTTGTTCTTTTTTTTGTGGTGAGTTTTTCCACCTTGTCATTTTGTCCAGATAAGATTTGCTTTCTCCTCCTCTGGAATTCCGCTGTTCTCCTTGGTGAGTAAAGTTGGTCTTGGCTGGGTTTCTTGTTGATCTTCTGGGGGAGGGGCCTGTTGTAGTGATTCTCAAGTGTCTTTGCCCGAGGCAGAATTGCACCGCCCTTACCAGGGGATAGGCTGAGTAATCCGCTCGGGTTTGCTTTCGGTAGCTTTTGTTCCCTGAGCGCTTTTGTAGGGTTCCAGAGGATGGGAATGAAAATGGCAGCCTTCCAATCTCTGGCCTGGAGGAGCTGAGAGCTCCAGGTCCTGCCCCTCAGTGCTCCTTCAGAGAAAAGTGCCCAACCGCCCCATCTCCCTAGCCTCTGGTCGCGCTTGGAGAAAAGTGCTCGGTGGCTTCTGTCTCCTTGGCCTCCAGCCGTGTGCTTGGAGAAAAGTGCTCAGTCATTCCATCTCCCTGGCTTCTGGCTGCGCTCTGAGCTCACCCAGCCTGTGCCTGGTTCAAGGTAACCCGACCTGAGAGCTCATTCCTCGGCTTTGTCACTGTAGCTGGCTTCCCCACTCTAATACCTGCGAGCTCTGTGACACTCAGACAGCCCTGGTCCTTCTGTGACTTTGTGGGACCTGGGGCCCCACTGACCCCGCATGGGCTTCACCCCGGTTTAGCCTCTGGAGTGATGTCCCTCAGTGGAACAGACTTTTAAAAGTCCTGATTTTGTGCTCTGTTGCTCCACTGCTTGCTGGGTGCTGGCCCCTCCCCCCGCGGTCTATCTTCCCGTCACTTTGGATTCACTTCTCCGCAGGTCCTACCTTTCAGAAAGTGATCAATTTTCTGTTTCTAGAATTGTTGCTCTTCTCTTCAACTTCCTGTTGGATTTGTAGGTGTTCGCAATGGTTAGATAAGCTATCTAGCTGATCTCCTACTACCTGATGTCGTCTCAGCCTGCTACTTCTCCGCCATCTTGACTCCTCCCCCTGCCTTGTTTTTAATAGTCTTTCCTTCAGCTGTTAAGAGTCCTCTTTCTCTATAAATGGCTCTGTGGATGTGGGCTGTGGCAAAGGGCATACCTGCTATCAGTATAGATGTTTATCTGCTTGCCTGCTCCCATTGTTAGCGTCTTGGTTAGCACAATCAGTTCTGCATATTGGGCAGAGGTCCCAGCCACCAATGGTTCCGCCCAGACAGTTTCTGTCTCTGCGGCCACAGCTGCCCCTGCATACCTGATTCCTTCCTGGACAAACCTACTGCCATCTGTATACCAGGTGTCATCTGCATTCGGCAGCAGTTGGTCCTGGAGATCAGCTCTGACTCCATGCACCTGAGCCAGGATTTCTTGGCAGTCATGGGGGGGGGTTTCCCCATCATGGTTAGGGAGCAGTGTCGCTGGGTTTAGGGCTGTTGGCGCCTGGAACAAAATTCTAGTAGGGTTCACAAGCAAGCTCTGGTAATGGGTCATTGCTGATCCATCAGTCCAGGGGTTGTTTGAGTACCCCATCAATGGCATGTGGGGTAGTGATGTATAGTTCCTGCCCCATAGTCAGCTTATCTGCATCTTTAACCATGGTGGCCACTGCAGCAATAATTTTTAAACATGGAGGCCATCCAGCGGCCACGGCATCTAATTTCCTTGAGAGACATGTCACTGGTCTCTTCCAGGGGCCCATGTATTGAATTAGGACTCCCTTTGCCACCCCTTCCTTTTCATTCATGTAAAGATGGAAGGGCTTAGTTAGATCAGGCAGCTATTGCTTGAAGAAAGTCCTTGGTGCCTTGTAGGCATGTTTTCTGGTCCTCTGCTGCCAACAGGATATCATCTACGTATTGTAATAGAGTCAGATTAGGGTGTTTGGCACAGAACTCACCTAAGTCTTCGTGCAGTGCCTCGTCGATGATGATGGGCAAATTCTTGAATCCTTGCGGTAGTCGAGTCCAGGTGAGTTGGCCATTGATGTCCTTCTCCAGGTCTGCCCATTCAAAAGCGAAGAGGTCTTGGCTCTTTGGGGCCAAGGGCAAGCTGAAAAAGGCATCCTTTAGGTCTAGCACTGTATACCAAGTCTTGTGTGGGGGCAAGGTGGAGAGGAGGGTGTAGGGGTTTGGGACTATAGGGTGCATGTCCATCACCCATCAGTTAACTTCCCTCAAGTCCTAGACCAGTCTATAATCATTAGTGTGGCTTTCGTACTGGCAGCAGGGGAGTGTTCCATGCTGACTGACAAGGCCACAGTATGCCTGAGTCTAGCAGTCGCCGGCTGTGTGGGGAAATCCCCGTCCATGCTGTGAGGGGCATGGGGTATTGGCGGACTCTGACTGGTTCTGCTCCTGGCTTTAGTTCAATGTATATTGCTGGCCAATGTTGGGCCAATCCCATTCCCCCGGTTTCTGCCTCTGCTTGGGGAAACTTCTTCTCCTGAAGCCAGCTTCTTGAGACGTCTTTGTTTTTCATGTGAGTTATCCGTGGTCATGGCCAGTAGGATCTTAGCCAGGTTCCAAGTCCGATGGTCACTTATCCTAGCCTGTTGCTCCTCCAGGGTCTCTCTGTTATTGTAGACTGTTTCTGCCACCACTATCAGATCCTATAGGCTCTTCTCTCCTAGTCTTTCTACCCTCTGTAATTTCCTTTTAATGTCCAGAGCGGCTTGGTTAACAAAAGCCATAATTATGGCAGCTTTGGTCTCTGGGGCCTCTGGATTCATAGGGGTGTGCTGTCTGAATGCCTCTATTATACTTTCTAGGAATGCTTCCAGACTCTCATCTTTACCCTGTTTTACATCATATACCTTGGCCAGATTGGTAGGCTTGCATGCTGCAGCCTTGAGACCTGCCATTAGAGTCTCGCGGTAGACCCGGAGCCTCTCCTTACCTTCTGCCAAGTTGTAGTCCCAAGTGGGGCAAGACAAGGGGAAAGCTGCATTTATAAGATCAGAGTTCTGAGTTGGCTGTCTGTTGTCATCCAGGATGGACTTCCGGGCATCCATCTGTATTTGCTCTTTTTTCTCAGTGGTAGAGAGAACCTACAAGAGCTGCTGACAGTCATCCCAGGTGGGCTGTTGGGTGAAAAGAACAGTATCCAAAAGACCAATCAGATCTTTTGGTTTATTGGAGAACTTTGCATGTTGGGTTCTCCAGTTGTATAAATCACTAGTAGAGAATGGCCAATATAACATGGGCTGTCCCCCTGTTTTATCGGGGGGTCCCATGGTGCGGAGGGGAAGGACAACGGAATCGGCTGGTCCCAGGTTTGAGGCTGGGGCCGCTGCATGGGTCCGTCCACATGTCCCTGCTGCCGGCCCATGCATGGGGGCCCCCTCCATCTGGGAGGGAGAGCAGCACTCCCTTGACAGCCCCTGATGCCTCTACTGGAGGAGATGGGGGTGGGGAGACCTGGTAGGGCGGCAGAAAAATCAGGTCCTCCGTGGGAGTGTCCTGGAAGACCAGGTAAAGTGGAGTCTTTGGTTCGGACTCTGCTTTCTTGTTAAACTTAGGAGTTGGTTTCTGCAAGGCCAGGATCTTGGGTGTAGGTCCTGCTTCGGGAGGGAGAAAAGGTTTAGACAGGAGGGAGGATTCTCTATCATGTCTTGCCAGACCAGTATATAAGGTATTTGGTCAGGGTGGCTGTGTGGTTTTTCTCTGAAGATGACGGCCTTAACCTGTAGGATAATAGGCAGTTGAAAGGTTCCCTCCCGGGGCCATTTTACATTAAAAGCTGGCCACTCAGACATGCATAAAGTCCAAAACTTTCCCTTTTGTATGTCTGTGCTCAGATTATGAGCTCTCTCCCTGACGTCTGAGAAGTGGTTAATCATCAGGGACAGAGACATATGTCTGTGTCTGTCCCATCACGCCTTCGGTCCACAACAAGGCACATACACTTACAACAATTAACAAGAACACACTCACACAGACAAACGATCCGGCGTGGCTGCGAAGACAAAACTGTAAGGACGTTAAGGTAGAATCTGACTGCAACAGCAGCCAGCTCTCCTCACAGATGAGGATCTTGTCCTCCAGGCGGGGATAAGGGATGCCTCTTCCAAAAATTCCCATAAACTTAACAACCAGCACAACAGACAAAATTCCCATACATTTAACAAACAGTATAACTGACAACAAGAACAAGACACCTGATCACCTAGGGGGACTTGAACCCCCTGGCTGCCTTGGGGGACCACAAACCCACTGGTGACTGCTTAAGGGGACTCTAACCCACTGAAATGGTGGGGGACTCGAACTCCCTGGTGACCGCCTAGGGGGACTCTAACCTTCTGAAGTGGCAGGGTACTCGACCCCCCTGTGGGGGCAAGGGACATCTCCCAAGACCCCCTGTTGATGGCCCAACATGCGTCCGCTTGAGCCTGTGTCGACCCAGATACAAGTTGGAAATCCTACAGGTAAAAATGCAGATTGGAGCTTTCAAAGTATGCGCGCAAATAGATTAAAACGAGTGCACTCACCAGCCAGCTCAAGACACTCCGGATTGGGGTCCTGGAAGTCTCCCAGATCTCGGTGGGACCGCAAATGTTGTACCCGAGTTTTCACGTCTGAGAGACCACCAAAGAGGCAACACCGATGCAATCACATGAGGATTTATTTAACAAGCTTAAGCTTGGGCCCAAGTATACCCAACACAGTGGAGTAGGAACTTGGACCCCGAGCTTAGTTAAGGCAGGGTTATTTATGGGTTCCTGTTACAAAAGCAGGGTGGGGATTCCTGTTTCTAAAGCAGGGTGGGGGTCTCTGAAACCAAAGCAGGGTGGGGGTTCTTGTTACTAAACAGGGTGGGGGTCTCTGGAACCAAAGCAGGGTGGGATTCTTAGAACTAAAGTAAAGTAGGGGAAAGTTCAGCTGTTGGGCACAGGGGTCTGAGATGGCTGCCAGAGCTAAGATGGCTATACTTATGCTAAGGCTAAACCTGAGGGGGGATGGCCTTAATTTTTCTCAGCCTCCACACAGCCTGTTTTGACTTTTACAGTAATTTAAAGGGAAATGGTCATGTATGGCTTCATAAACACCATTGGGATTGTTTGGATCACATCCTGGAGCTATATATTCCCTAATAGTAACTGGGAAATTAAAATGTAAAGTATCTAGAGCTCCTGCTCATTTTGCCCTAATGAGGCCTTTTTGAATGGCATTTCTCCCTCTTTTCATTACATGGCACCCTCTCCCAAGATGGTGGAGTGGATGGCTGTGGCACAGTAACAATTGCTCCCTCCTTTTGTTCTATTATTGGAGGAGGTAGAGGAGGGAATTCCTCTTCTATAACTTCCTTTACAATAACCTTAGTAATCTCTCTTCCCTCTGGAATGGAATACTCAGTTTCTTCCTTCTTAGTTCCTCCTGAACATTCATTATCACTCTCTGAATCAAGGGTTGGGAAGGGCTCCAGAATAGAGTGAATAAGGGTCCAAGTAGACCATATAGTAATTGGAATTGGTTTTCCTTTAACATGTAAAAGTTTCAACTCATGATCTGCTTTTTCCCATGTTTGTAAGTCCAAAGTCCCTAACCTAATGTAGGGAACCAGGAGCAGTGTTCTTTGATTACCTTTAAAAGCTCCAAAAGTTGGCCCTCGTTGAATTTTGCTCCTCCTGCCTTTAGGATCTGTCTCAATAAACATATGTAAGGGCAATGTTGGTCTGTGCTCTCTGTATTTCCCATACCCTGAGAAAAGTACCCACAACTCAACAGCAGGAGTTAGACACAGCTGTGCAAAAACTCACGTTGGGGTTTCTTCTCCAGTTTTGATTCAGGTCCCTGTTAAGGCACCACTTGCCGCTTCCTGACGGCGCATGGGAGAAGAATGAGGCACAAACAAGTCAGCAGCAAGAGAAAGGAAGCAGGGGTCGAGCGTTGAGAAGACTGTCTCCAGGAACAATTCTTCACTTTCCTATTTATTGGAAAGTAGATAACAATTAACAAAGAAGCCTAAGTAGGTTGTACACTAACCATAAGTCTTGTAGAAGAAAGGGGGAATATACATTAACCATAAGTCTTATACATAGGTAAAAAGAAAGGCAGAATATGCCTTGTCACATAGTGCATAACTTATAGTTGAGGAAGTACATTCAAAGGGATTATCTGATTAACTGCAGGTGATCTCTGGGGAAGGGCAGATAACAGAAAAATGAAGCAGGCAGCGTTCTGCCCTGAGCTGGCCGGGCATTCCCGGCTGCTGGGCTTCCATGATGTCTATCATCCTCTCCCACAGAGGCCTGTTGCTAGTATGTTTTTCTTAAGGCTGTATTTAAGCATGCTTGCCTGACTAGTACAATTTCTCGTGGATTATATTTTAAGAAGTACATTGTTCTGAGGGACCCTCTTCTTAACTTCTCAAACCCTTTCCCAGCCTGTGGACCCAAGGAACTCCCTATTGGATGAAGAAACTCTTTATCCCCTCTATGGACTCCTTGTCTACTTGTGCTTCTGAAAGGAGCTGCACACCAGTGTCTTACTTCTTGGTCCAGCACTAAATCCAGGTCTAGCTTCCTTTCCTGACATGTTATGTTCCTTGTCCCGTGGTATACTAGTTGTGGATGGCACACCATCTTTAATGACTTCTAGAACAATCTGCTTCTGGAGGTTTCTTTGCCAGATCCTTGTTATCCTCCATGTTGACTTTCATGGAGCTAGGATCCTGCCTCAATGAAAGAAGGAATGTGGGTGAGCTGGCTGATGATGGTGTCACCTGTGTTCAGTGTGGACTAGGCCTCTGCCTTGGGGCAATTAGCCTTGCTGTAGGTAGGGGCACTGGGGATGGCTGAGGAAGCACTCTATTCCTCCTGGTCCAGAAGGACCATATGGCCCAGAAGGACCAGGTCATTCCTGTCCCCAGTGTGGCTCCTGGAGAGTAAACTCTGGGGTCTAGAAATGTTTTAAATTCCACCTTCTGTTCAGGATCCATATCTTACTGCATTTGCTCCTGTGGATTTTCCATCAAGTTCTTCCCACCACCACTGCCCCTCATTCAGTTTCCTGGAAATCCTAGTTTAGACCATTGGAAGCAAAGCAAAATAGAATATTTTGGGTTAATTGCAAAATGGGTCTCAATCACAGTCCTTAACTTCACCACAGAAGAAAGCCAGTGTTAATTAATGAAACTACAGTGTCCAAGTCCCAACAAGCAAAAGGATGGATGGTGATTGTATCTAAATCAGCAGGCACACAACCCACTACAAGCAGACAATGGGAAATGACAGAGGAGGAAATCTGAGAAGAACTTGAAAGCATCTGATAAACAGACTTTAAACAGACTGCTGTGGTGAAGCATTTAGGGAGAGTCTGAGCACAGAACATATGATAAGAACCATGATCAGGACCTAAATTCAATATTGGAGATGCACAATAGAATGAGGGAGCTCACAGATCAGAGCAGACACAAAGGCCCCTTAACATCAGGAATGTTGCCAGAAAAGCCCAGGAAGGCTTTCAGGAGCATCATGTAGCAGCCCCCTGCACTGGAGCCTGAGTGCTGAGTCTATTCCCAGCTCAGAAGAGCAGCTGGATCAAGGAGGCCACCGCCCTGCTCTGCGAATACTATCTAGAAGGCCTGTCTCAAGGATCCAATACTTCCCTATCTGTAAAATAGAAAAGTGTATACCATGTATTTCTCAGCTGGGAAAATGCTCGTGTAATGAAATGAAAGACCCTCTACTTTTCATTGACACTCAAGAAGCTGCCTCCTGGACTGGCCTCCTTTTTCATTCTTGAGTCTGCCTTTTAATCCATTTCTTGGCAGCAGCTAGGCTGCATCCAGGACTCAGAGGTGGCAGTTCTCTGTTTTGCTGGAAGTTTGGGAGTCAGAAGGTCCCAAGTGTAGAAATGAGTTTATGGTCTTCTGTGTCTGGCTGTTTCTGGTGCGAATGGACATCTTGCCACTACTGAAGGGCTTGGGTATGATTTAGACTTGTCCCACATAGAGTGGCCAATCAGCTCACAGGAGGACGATTCTCTCCAGAACCAGTGTCTTGTCCTGGGCATCAAGAACTCCATTCCAGTGAGAGGGTCTGTGATGAATCTCAGCACTCCCACTTGCCCTGATCTGGGCCCTCCTTTACATTCTCCTGAGTCCTGGCATCTTGCACTGCAAAAGAAGAACACTTCTGTCTCACTCCCTTGATAGGGCAATCCAGGAATCATGTGGTTAATTTAAGAACTGGGGACTTGAGTTCCATCTGGGGAAGAGATAGGAAATGGGTGTGGAAGTACCATGGAGGGCTGGGGGTGCAAGGGTCCTATTGGAGACCACAGGATGTTCCATGTGGATCACATTTCTGGGGCCCACAGCATCTCCTCCTAGAGAACAATTCCTGAATTCCCTTTATCCTTCACACACAGTTTCAGCTTAAGCAGAAATCTTAATCCTGGATTATAAATACACGGAATGAGTGGGATGTTTTTTTCACACTAGAACAAAAAGTCTGAGCATGAAAGGTCACTCCCATGGAAAACCACTGTAGCATTCTTATGGGGAATCTATTTACCTTGTCCTTGATGTGCAGACCAAAACTATTTGGTCAGAACAGAGGTTTCTTCCATGTCTATTTAGTAGATCAGATCAGGTTGATGCTCTCCCCACCCCGCCCAATTCATGCTCCAGCCACATTTCTCTTCATCATCCTGAGTAATGGAACATGATTTTCTTAGGAGGCTGATCTGTGATTGTTGCACATTTCCCTTCAGTGCTACTCATCCAGCTGGCTCCTACCCCTGACTAAGGTGTTACTCACTTTGTACGTGAAGCCCTTCCAGACCGTGCCCCGTATAGATGCTGTCCCCTTGGTCTGTCTTTGCCCTCAGCCAACACATGGTAAAGTCCAGTGTAAGTCCTTGGTCAAGACCCCTCTCAAAGCTCCAGTGAACTCAGCCAGCTCATGGATCATGTGTGCAAGTGAATTCAGTTGGCAGAACAGTTTCCTAGCTCTGATGCTATACTACGCTTCTCTCAAAGGTCAGTCCCAGTGTTTGAGCTCTCAAAACATTTGGACAGAGGTCCAGGGTTTTATTTATTTTTAAAAAAGATTTATTTATTTGACAGAGAGAGAGAGAGAGAGAGGGAGAGGGAGAGGGAACACAAGCAGGGGCAGAGGGAGAGGGAGAAGCAGACTCCCCACTGAGCAGGGAGCTCAATGCAGGGCTCGATCCCAGGACCCTGGGACCATGACCTGAGCCGAAGGCAGAGGCTTAACAACTGAGCCCCCCAGGTGCCCCGGGGTTTTATATTTTTGATGTCTCTGGGTTATTTCAATATTCAGCCTGGGAGAGATCTACTTCCATAGAGTAATAGCATGCTCTGTCATAAGCTGCACCTGAGAATGGGGGCCTCTTGTCCTGAGCTGCTTTCTGGATTTTCTCTTTGTCTCTGAGACTTCTAAGTTTTACCATTAGATGGTGGGGAGTTGACCTATTTTTATTGATTTTTGAGGGGGGTTATCTGTGCCTCCTGGAATATGAAGCCTGTTTTCTTCTCCAAATTAAGGAAATTCTCCTCCATAATTTGCTGCACTGTACCTTCTGCCCCTCTCTCTTTCTTCTTCTGGGATCCCAATTATTCTAATATTTCATCTTATCGTATCATTTATCTCTCCTTCTCCCCTCATGACCCAGTAGTTGTTTCTTTTTCTCAGCCTCTTTATTCTCCATCACTTGGTCTTCTATATCACTAATTCTGTCTTCTGCCTCATTGATCCTAGCAGTAAGAGCCTCCGTATTTGATTTCACCTTACTAATAGCCTTTTTTATTTAGACTTGGTTAGATTTTAGTTCTTTTATTTCTCCAGAAAGGGATTCTCTAGTATCTTATATGCTTTTTTCAAGCCCAGCTAGTATTTTTTTTCTAAGATTTTATTTATTTGACAGAGACACAGTGAGAGAGGGAGCACAAGCAGGGAGAGCGGGAGAGGGAGAAGCAGGCTTCCTGTTGAGCGAGCCTGATGCAGGGCCTGAACCCAGGACCCTGGGATTGTGACCTGAGCCAAAGGCAGACACTTAATGACTGAGCTACTTAGGCATCCCCCAGTTAGTATCTTGATAATTGTCATTCTGAACTCTAGTTCCAACCTCTTACTAATGTCCATGTTGATTGGGTCCCTGGCAGTCTGTACTGCCTCTTGTTCTTTTTTTTTTTTTTTTTTTTTTTTGGACACAAGTTTCCATTTTGTCATTCTGTCCAGAGAAGAACAGATGGATGAGAGAACATAATGCTAAAAGCGTAACAATGAGACCAGAAACATATACAGTAAGCAAACCAGAAGAGATCTGAAACCATGGGGAAAAGAAAGAAAAAGAATATGATCAGGCTGGTGAGCTGAACAAAGTCACACACTAGATTTTGGGTGTATTTTGTTAGAAGTACACCTAAATAACAATAGGTTATCCTGTTAGAAAAAACTGCCTCCCAAAATTTTAAAGAAAGGAAGAAAAAATATATATATACATACACATACACAAAAATAAGGGTAAATATGATGAAGGGATGGAATATGACTGTAAAGATGAAAATTAAAAGATTTTTAAAAAGTAATTGATAAGATGTTGGTTGAAAAAGGAAAGAGGAAAAATGAGAAAAAATAAAATAAGAAAATAAAATTTAAATTTAACTTTGAAAGACTAAAGAATCATGGGGAAAAAAGCCATGAATTCTATATGCTACATTCCCCTGTCTCTGGAGTTCTGCAGTACTTTGATCAGTCAACTTGGTCTTGGCTGGATGTTTTTGCTGATCTTCTGGGTGAGGGGCCTGATGCCGTGTTTCTCAAATGTGTTTACCCGGGTCGGAATTGCACCATCTTTGCCAGGGGCTGGGCCAAGTAATCCGCTTAGGTTCGCTCTTGGAGCTTTTGTTCCCTGAATGCTTTCCGTAGAGCTCCGGAGGGTGGGAATGAAGATGGTGGCTTCCCAATCTCTGGCCCAAAGGAGCCAAGAGCTCAGGGCCCCTGCTCCTCAGTGCACCCTCAGAGAAAAGTGCTCAATCCCTCCCGTCTCTCTGGTCTCCGGCTGTGCTCTGAGCTCACCCAGCCTGTGACCAAGTGTTTCTGTCTCTGGCACATGGCCCCGCCTGGAGTCTCCAAACCCAGCAGATTCCTGCCACGCGCTCCTGCCACTCCTCCTAGGAGGAAGGTGAGTCTCCCAGATCTGCCACTTGCAGGGTCCCTGCTCAAAGAGCAGTGGTCTGACTATGCCTCGGATCATGGTTTAAGGTTACCCCGAGCTGAGACCAGCCCCCCAGCTCCGCCTCTGTAGCCAGCTTCCCTGCTCTGATACCGGGGGCTCTGCTGCACTCAGGCACCTCCTGTCTTTCTGTGACCCCGTGGGTCCTGAGACCACACTGTCCCTGCGAAGGTTCCACCCCCCACTTAGCCTCTGGAGCGACGTCCCTTGGTGGAGCAGACTTTTAAAAGTTCTGATTTTGTGCTCTGCTGCTCCACTGCTTGCAGGGAGCTGGCCCCTCCTGCCGTGGTCTATCTTCCCATGGCCTTGGATTCACTTCTCTGCATGTCCTACCTTCCAGAAAGTGGTCACTTTTCTGTTCCAAGAATTGCTGCTCCTGTCTTCCACCTCTTGTTCAGTTTGTAGGTGTTCAGAATGGTTTTATAACTATCTAGCTGAACTCCTGTGACCCAATATTTAGGTCCCTTCTCCTCTGCCATATTTCCCCTCCCCCTGCCATAGCATTCTGATGGGGACCCTGCTTATGTGGTTGCTGGTATGTGGACCACACCTTCTTGTTTAACTCTTCAGAACAGTGGTTTCTCCCACATCCACTTGACCGATCATGCTGGTCTTTGTGCATTACTTTAGGCATTACATGCCAGCCTTACTGATATCCTACACTGTAGTGAGTAGGCCAAGCACCTTCCTGCTCTCCTCCTTATGTTAGTTGCATGTCATCCTCCAGTTCTGTTAATCCAGCTGGCTCCCTCCCCTGACAGAGGTGCCAGTCATCTTGCGCAGGAAGGCCTTCCCGGTGGTGCCACTTGTAAATCCCAGTGTAAGTCCTTGATCAAGCCCCTGTCCCACTTCTGTCTAAGCTCCACGAGCTAATGGATCATGTACACAAGTGAATTCACTTGGCAGAATAACTTTTTAGCCCTGATGCTACAGTAGACTCCTCTTTTCCAAAGTCTGTCCCAGTGCTTCAAACATAAGAATATTGGACGGAGGTCCAGGGATTTGTATTATTTAAAAGTCTCTGGGTGATTTCTACATGTAGGCTGGGTAGAGATTTGCTCCCTAGAAACACTGTGATCCTGTCATGAGGTGCACCTGAGAGCAGGGGCCTTGTTGGTCCTTCCCCACCTCCCGTTGCTCCAGGGGGCTGGGATTTTCACACTGGTGTTGTAGATTAGAACTAGTTGGAGAGGGACCTTCCTGTGCATTGGGAAATCCTTCTTCAGTGAGTCCAATGACCTGGTCCAGGTGAGGCCTAAATAGCAGCAGGACCTGAAGGTCCTGGGTGGTTGTCATGTGCACTCTGGGTGGAGAAGAGGGTACAAAGAGTCAGATTTTTCTATTTTCCCCCTTGAGAGACTGAAGAGCTCTTTATAAAATACCAGAGCAGCTCAGGGAAAAGGACAAGGGTTTGTTCTAGAATCTTCCTGAGTTGGACTCTGGAGGTATGTTGCATTTGATGAAGTGACTTTTCAGATGTCTCTAAGGCTGTCTGTCTGCTTGAAGACATGTGAGGAAATCCTTGTTTTCACCTTTTAAAGCTTATGGCACTTCCTTACTGTAAGGGAAACTGTGTGTCTGCAATGTAAAACATTTTCAGTAGAAATAAAATACTTCTGTGTAAATACATCTAAGCTCTTTCCTGAATGCTTGAATACAGGGAGTGCTGGTGATATCTTATAGGCAAAGTACTTGCAGTGAATGAACATACTAGGTTTTCCTGAAAGAGGGTCTTCATGGGTGAGAATTCTAGGAGCCTGGGTGAGCCCAGGACGGTTTCTGAAGTCCCTGGAAGTAACTGGAAGTGTTTGGAGAGGTCGTCACCTCAGATTCCTGGGTGCCATAAGGAAAATTGTATTTCAACAGAGGCCACAGTTTAGGAGAAATGTGATGAAAGCCGAGAGAATGAAACTGGCCTCAAACAGTGTCTCAGAGTGTGATGAGAGCCTGAATGTAGGTGAGATGGGTTTGGGGACGGGGGGTGGGGGGGTCAGCCACAGTGACCACACTGAGCTCAGGGGGAGTCCCATCGTGATCTTCCACTAGAGACAGCTCTGCCTCCTCCAGTATTGGTCCTCCAGCCGGACAATGTCTCTACTGCCCCCTGGTGGTGGCTGGTGCTTCTCACAGGTCTCTGGGAGAAGGGTGAGGAAGAACAGTCTGACATCTGGGTCATCCAGATGTGATGTGAACTTGGGTCAGAACTGCAGCATGTTCAGTCTTGACTCCTCGGATGCTTCCCGAAATCTAAGGACAGCTAGTTGTCCCTGGAAGCTTCTGGGTGGGTGGTGGGTTGGGGAAGGGTATCTGCCTAGAGCCACTGTATCAGCTAGACCCACCTATCAGCTAAGATAGAGGAATCTCTGTTCTAGTGTACCTGGGGATGATGGTTCTTTTCTGTGCCACGAGGAAAGTCTTTTAACAGCTTGGCAGGGCAAAAACTTGGCACTCAGGGCTAGTCGGGTTAAGCCACCAATGCCTCCCCCTGTGTAGAGATGGTTCCATGTAACTGAGCCTGTGCTGATTGCTAACTGATCTGTGGGTGGGCTGCCCACTCTGGGTCCTAGCAGAGCCCCTCTCTGGCTTTGACACACAAGACCCAGGGGCCAAGTCCATGATGATGTTCATTTTTGGATCCTGGCCATTCAGAGGTGCCCTGTAGCAACCACAGAGCCAGTTCGGTTCTCATGAAGCTTCTATTGTTGGCAGGAAGGCAATGCTTGTCAAAAGGCTGAATCCTGATAACTTTGACAAAGCTCCTTAATAACAAGGGCAGCTTTTCAAGAGAAAGATTGGGGCAAGTCAGGATCTAAAATGGGAAGAAAACTCATTCACTTCTTGCCAGAAATTGGAGAAACTGATGCAAGATGCAGCATGACCCTGACCTATCCAAATTACAGGTATACATACATGACACAGAAATGTTCTAGTAAGAGATTACTTATGAAACTTCAGCTCAATGTTAATGAGCCAGGAAAGTGTAATACTAGTAAATGAATTTATGATGCTGGCCGGCTGGGAAATGCCAAAGGCAGGATGTAAGAGCTGTCCCCTCTGATGTGCAAGTTGTTCCTTGAAGGTCAGTGAGCCTCTGAGTGCTAAGAATGAAAGAGAAAGCAGGGGAGAAGGGGGATAATCTCAAGGCCCCAGGAAGTTGAGGCCCCTCCCAGGTCCTTGGTTTCCCTGTTCCTCTCCTCCAATCATGGCCACCAAGGTGGAAATGTAAGGGCCGACTTAGCCGGAGCAGCCCCACCTTGGTAGAACAGCCATTTTGCTGTTTATGCAGTGAGCTTAGATTGACCCTGCCCCCCAGAGGAATTCACTTAGAAACGGGTCTGGGGAAAGTAGTTAGCTGCTTCTGGCCACGCATTCTGGAGCCCGTTATATCAGTGTCTCTATTTCCACAGACTGGAACCAATTCAATATCTCAACTAACAAATGGACAAACAAAATGTGATACATCCATAGGATGAAATGATACTCCACAATAAAAACGAACTGATAACGTCAAAAAAAAAAAAAGAAAGAAAGAAAAGAAAAAGAAAAGAACACCCAAAGAACAAATAATCCAATCAAGAAATGGGCAGAGGACATGAACAGACATTTCTGCAAAGAAGACATCCAGATGGCCAACAGACACGTGAAAAAGTGCCCCATATCACTCGGCATCAGGGAAATACAAATCAAAACCACAATGAGATATCACCTCACACCAGTCAGAATGGCTAAAATCAACAAGTCAGGAAATGACAGATGCTGGCGAGGATGCGGAGAAAGGGGAACCCTCCTACGCTGTTGGTGGGAATGCAAGCTGGTGCAACCACTCTGGAAAACAGTATGGAGGTTCCTCAAAATGTTGAAAATAGAACTGCCCTATGACCCAGCAATTGCACTACTGGGTATTTACCCTAAAGATACAAATGTAGTGATCCAAAGGGGCACATGCACCCGAATGTTTATAGCAGCAATGTCCACAATAGCCAAACTATGGAAAGAACCTAGATGTCCATCAACAGATGAATGGATAAAGAAGAGGTGGTATATATACACAACGGAATACTATGCAGCCATCAAAAGAAATGAAATCTTGCTAATTGCGACAACATGGATGGAACTAGAGCATATCATGCTTATCGAAATAATTCAAGCAGAGAAAGACAACTATCATATGATCTCCCTGATATGAGGAAGTGGTGATGCAACATGGGGGCTTAAGTGGATAGGAGAAGAATAAATGAAACAAGATGGGATTGGGAGGGAGACAAACCATAAGTGACTCTTAATCTCACAAAACAAACTGAGGGTTGCTGGGGGGAGGGGGGTTGGGAGAAGGGGGGTGGGGTTATGGACACTGGGGAGGGTATGTGCTTTGGTGAGTGCTGTGAAGTGTGTAAACCTGGCGATTCACAGACCTGTATCCCTGGGGATAAAAATATATGTTTATAAAAAATAAAAAATTAAAAAAGAAAAGAAACGGGTCTGGGAAACAGGTAAATTATGCCCAACCAGCCCCTGATAAAAGAGACCATATCCCAGGACTTGTCAGGTCAGGGAGAGATAACAGAGCCCAGAATGCAAGGACGAGTCAGGCCAGGTGGAGATGTCCAATCAGTAAAGCGCACATACTATCTCCCTGACTACCAAAGAATGTGGGCCCCGCCTTTTGGGCACCAATTCTGACCAAGGTGATAGGCTAGTTCAAATAGCTACTATGGGTGAATTGTAATTCAACTGGCCACCTGTGTGTGACCTAGCATGACTGTGCAACTTTCTTTATGTGTTGCAATCTCATTACCCACCTGTGTGTGGCCAGGCTCAACCACATGGCCTTTGCTCTGTAAAAGTTAGTCTGTGAGGCTGGGAGGGGTTGCCCTCTCTGTAAGAGGCGGCCCCTGCCCGTCGGTTTGGTTCTCGATGTTTGGCATGAAATAAAGCTTTGCTTTACCTTCGCTTTGTATCAGTCTCGTCCTTTTGTCCACAGACCTTTCAGAAATGAAAGTAATCTGCTTCCATTCCAGACTATCTTATGACACTGGCTTGGGGAAGGAATGATTCGTGATGACAAAGGACTATGCTAAGGCCTTGTCTCTCTAGTGGAATTAGGGTCAGTATTCCAAGATTCTCAAAGCCTCTAGATCTGGTTCACAGTCAGAAGAATTTGGCTCCTGCTCCTGAGAGCTGGGATCCTCTCTTGGGGGCAAACTTGGGAGATGGACCCGGGAAGACTCAGGCCCTAGGTGCCTGGCTGGATCCTGGAGGTTCTCACCACACATCAATTGCCGGGTCCCCTTGAGCCCCTGAAGGGCCCTAGTCATGTCTGAAGTTCATAGCCCAGAGCAAAGTATGAGCCAGGGCCAGAGTGCCCTCAGCCAGAGCAGCCCCTGCGGCCACAGGGCCAGGAATGTGACCCACCCCACTCAGTTGGGGGAACTTGGAAGAGACAGCTGGTTTCAAAGTTGAAGTCTGGAATCTGAATACACTGCAGGTGACATGCTAATAATCTTGTTTTTTCCATTTGGTAATCAGGTGTTACCTGCCCAACATGTTTCCAGGCAGTGTTCATGGTTCATGCTAACGGCTTTCTGGTTGTGACAGAACTCTGGGATATAGTGGGATTTCTGATGATGGACCTTGAACATGGACCAGAGAGCTTCCATTGCCTCTTAACCTTCCTAAGGTTCTGGATCCCCTTTCTTCTTCAGCCTCAAGTCACCCAGTGTCAGCTCATCAGCTGTGAGGAGAGGTTGGTAGTTTCCAGGCTGCTACTCACTTTCCAAAGGGAGGCTTCTTGCTTGAAGCTGAGCTCAAAGGTTCTGGAATGCAGCCATGGCTTTCAGCCTCCCTTCCCCTCTGCTGAGAGCTATCTCTGGACCTCAGGGATGTGTCCTGGTAGGTTTCCATGGCTGCCTGTAGATTGAGTCCAGCCCAGCCAGGCCACTCTCCCTCTTGATTCACTCCAGGATGTGGACCGTTGTTCTCTGCCAGTCCTTGCTTACCTGTATGTGAATGAGGTTTTGACTAGAATACTGGGAATGCATGTGCTGTGGCCCAAGAGGAAGATGGGGGAGTCCAGATTCACATGTTCAAACAACTTTCAATTAAATCATTTAAAATCTTGCTTGAAACTCCATGTTTATATATTGGATGAAATAAGCACACTTTTGGAAAGTGTTTTCAAAGCTTGTTTATAGCCTCTTTCTTGGCCAGAGGAGCATCCTATTTTCTCCAATAGGATAGAAAGCTCACTCATGATTGGTCTAGCATGGGTGATCCCAGTGAGATATCTGTGGTTGTTTTTAAAGACCGGTCCCGTGGGCTTCCTGACCTTCTTGGGCATTGCCCCTTCCAGAAGGTCCTCTAGTGTTTGTTCAGTAGCCTCCCCCCACATTGGGGAAGTAGGGTACCACTCTGTGCATATGATTTCGAAGAGCCCAGTTGGCATCAGCTCAACCCCAGTGAGGGCTCATTTGCCAGGTCCACTGCCCTGGGATATCACATATATCCTGGCTGGTTTCGAGAAGAAGGTGGGTGAGAGTGTGTCACTGACTCTGACTCATCATGGAACACAGCACCATGGTGAACCTGTGATACTGTGGGCATGTTCCATGCTATTACATGGTGCATAATTGTCCCTGGGGTCCAGTGGCAGGTGGAAGGAAAAAAGTAGTTCAGTGTCTCTCTGGATCCTAAACCCCACCCAGGATGCCCCAACAGGCACAAGGGAACAGTCTCGGGGAGGCAGTACCTGGATCCCCTGGTGGTGCCTGGGTCCCCCGGTGGTGCCTAGGGATGCCCCTTCTGTACAACTTCTGCAGGAGAGTTTCAGACAGCTGCTCATGTTTGGGTACCTGGAGTCTGTGGGTATCTGCTTCAACCTCCAATGCCCCAGCCAGCCTGGATCCTGACTTCCCAGAAACCAGCCTCAAAGTCTAGGTCTGGTCTCACCAATCAAGGTGAAAGATGCCAAGCATGTTGCTGTCTGTAGCTAACCAGTAGGCCACCTTATCTATGTGGTTCTCTTTGGTAACTTATCTTTCAAGGATCAAGAAGGATGGGGACAGGAATGTGAGAAGTATGACCCCAAGTCTGCCAGAACCTGAGTTCCAAGTTGTACCTTGACCTTTGTCTTTTCAGGGATTCCTTGAAACTCAGGGTCCAAGTAGAGAGGAAGGTCATTCAAGTTCAAATCTTGTTTTCCCTGCACTGGGTTTGGGGGAGGAGTGGTGAGTTCATAACTCTGATATTTGTTTCTCTCTCAAGCTGAATCCAAGTCCTGTTTCCAGTGATAAATTCTTGATCAGGTTCTGGGTGGTGAGGGTTGCTGATGAGTGCAAAGGAGGCTCTGTGCAGGAAGCATATGGACAGATAATGACAAAGTTATAGTGCCAAGTTCCCTAGGAAGCCAAGTTCCCTCCATGTCTCTTGTCTTTATTTTTTGAATCCAAACTAAGCCCCTGCTACCACAGAATTAAAGGATAATCTAGTTACATTTCATTTTCTGTCATTTTACTGTTTTGAGGAAGAATGTGTTCATGGAAATCTTGCAAATGGAATTGGGATCTTGGTTCTAATTTTAAGTCCAGGATCTGGGTGATGGACAGGGGAGGTGGACCATGCTGGACCTTGGCAGCTACTGGGAGAAAGGCAGGACACAGGCATAGTGAGAACCATGCAGGGCTCCAGAACCAGGCTTTTCCTAAGAATTAGTGAGATTTGTGAGATTTTGGTTGGTGGCATCTGCATGGGAGGACCAGAGAAGATAGAGAGGCCTAGGGAAACCTCATGAAGACCTTACATATCTTCTTGCTGAATCTTTGCCTGAAGCCCAGGGCTGTATCCACTCTTAACAAGTCCAGGGGTAAAGTACTTCAAAGCTAATGCTTAATGGGCTGCTTAACCCATTTTAATGGAACTAAAATATAGTAAAATAAAATATTTATGCACGTTTACTAAACAACCCTAGCAACCTTTTAGGAATTGCAGAGAAAGTAGTGGGAACATTTTCTTGTGTAAACTGTTTTTGGACTTGGAACTCAAAACAAGCTATTTGGGCTTTTGACTTTAATTCATCAGGTTCCTTGGTCTCGACTTGCTTTAGTAGCCTTCCACCAGGGATCAAACATGGCCTTATCCTTGAAATGCCTGGTTCTCAGCCCTCCAGACATCTGGATGTCATACTGGCAATGCAGCCTTGGGCAAATTCCCTTGGTTGTTCATATACAGGCTGTACTCACCATGGGTATCCAATTCAGCATCGGATGGGGTGCTTCCTGTGCTTCTGATTCACTCTACTATAATCCTCCTCCTTGTCACTCTCCATAGCCCAGTTCTCCATGGTGTCTGGCAGCGTGCTGCTCCGCTGTTGGGCAGGCCAAAGAAATCTCCCAGCTGCTTCTCATCTTCTGGCTTCATCAGATAATTATTGCCTTCTGTTGGTCCCAACTTACTTGGAATTTTGCGGGTGTAATCTGAAGCAGTTCTCATATTTGGAGGGCAGAGAGAGACTGAGGAGGAGGCAGACCACTCCACAAAGTAGGTGTCTGGTTTAATAAGACAAGCTCCATATATATGTATCTTTATTTAGGTGGCCACAAGACAAAGAGCTCCATACCACTGACAAGTCCTGGAAGTTTATGGAATGGTCTTAACTTGGCTCAGACACATGTGCCATTTAAGTGATCTCGACACCTTCTACTCCTAAAAATTTGTCTTTAGAGCAGCCCCCACAGTGGGGACACTAGGCAGGGTATACATTCGAAGGACAGGAGAGGAAGTGAGGAGGATCTAACTGCCTGGGTGCTGGTGGAGGGTCAGCAGGGGTCCACCTCTCTAGATTATCTTCTCCATCTCATTCCCACTCAGGAGGCCCAGCCAACTTCTTTTGGATGGAATTATTCAGCTCCCTGGCAGACCATGGACTCTTGTCCATGGGCTCCTTGTCCACTTCATGCTTGCCAAAGGAGCTGTACCATCTATTTCCTCTTTTCTTTCTTGGTCCAGTTCTGGGTCTAGGTCTAGCTCCCTTTCTTCTGCTCTGTTCCACTCCAGTCCCAAGGCCTGTTGATCACAGAGGGAACATCATTTTCAATGACTTTGAAAATCTGTCAGCTTCTGGAGGTTTCTTCTTTTCCAGCTCTTCTTTACTCTTCATCTTGATTTTTTCCCCACTTGCTTGGTCCTAGGATCCTGTCTCAGGTAGTAAGCGATCTCTGAGCTTGCTGATTAGTGTTCCCTGTGTTCTGTGTGGACTGGGCCTCCATAGTGGGTCAGTCTGCCTTGCTGTGGCTCATATGGCCCTGTGGGACCAGCTCATTCCTGTCTTGAGTGTGGCTCCTAAAGAGTGTATGGTAAACACTGGGGAGCTTTAAACTTAAATTCCACCTTCTATTCAAGATCCTCATCTTTCTGCATTTGCTTCTATGGATTTTCCATCAGTTCTTCTAGATCTTTCACTGGAGATCCTAGCTCAGACCATCTGAAGCAAAGCAAAATACAATATTTTTTAAAAATTGTGAAATCAGACTCATTCACAGTCTTCACCTTCACCACAGAACGAAACCAGTATTTAAGGACACCAAATTATCCAAGTTCGAACAAGGAAAATGTCTGATGCTGACATATCTAAAATCAGCAGGCACAAAACCCACTAGAAGCAGACAATGGGAAATGACAAGAGGGGAAAATCAGAAGGATTTGAGAGCATCTCTGATAAACTGACTGCTGTGGTGAAGCATTTAGGGAGAGTCTGAGCACAGGACATAAAATAAGAACCATAATTAGGACCTAAATTCAACATTGGGAGATGCACAATAGAATGAGGGAGCTCACAGATCAGAGCAGACACACAGTCTCCTTAACATCAGGAATGTTGCCAGAACAGCTCAGGAAGGCTTTCTGGAGGAGCATGTAGCAGCCCCCTGCACTGGAGCCTGAGTGCTGAGTCTATTCCCAGCTGAGAAGAGCAGTTGGATCAAGGAGGCCACCACCCTGCTCTGCCAAGGAAGGTAGTAATAGCACCACCCACCATGCCTTGAGGATTGAAAATTTCCACACTTGTAAAATATATAACTGTGCATAGCACAGTTCTTCAATGTAAAAATGCTTGCATGATGAAGTGAGACAATCCAGCTATCTTCCCATACACCCAAAGAACACTGCCTCCCTGGACTGACTTTCATTTTTATTTGAGTTTTCCCTGTGATGCATCTCCAGGCAGCAACAGGGCTGCATTTAGGGCCCTTGCAGCTAGCACTTCCTCTGATTTTTTTTCTGGAATTTGGGTAGTCAAGAATTCCCAAGTGTGGAAATGTGTTGTTGTCCTCAACGTCTGGCTGTCCCTGTTGTAGAGGGAGTCCCAACCGATAGCAAAGGGTGTAGATGTGATTGCCCACAGTAGGACAGTTCCCTTCAGAGCTTGTGTCCTGGCCAGGCAGTGAGCCCTGGGCATCAAGACCTCTGTTCCAGTGAGAAGGTCTGCGATAAGTCACAGCATTCCCTTGTGTCCTGATCTGGGCCCCTCTTCTGTTTTTCTGAGTCCTGGCATCTTGCACTGTGAAGGAGAACTTCTGTCTCACCCACCTGATTGAGTCAGGCCAATCTGTGAATCCTGTGGTTAATTTAAGGATTTGGGGCTTGGGTTACATCTCCCAGATCACTTACAGGAGCCCATAAACTAGCATCTGATTGGGTAACTGGGATACAGGGTGTGCATGACCACAATGAAGGGAGTGATAGCACATCATTGGGCCCCATGTGCCAAATGCAAATATTTCTGAGGCAAAAGTGTGCTCAATGTACTTGGGAAGGCACTGCCTCAGAAACTTTGTTCCTTCTATGTTGTTCCTCACTCCCCAGTGCTAGTCATTGAGCTGGCTTCTCCTCCTGGCTCAGGTCATGGCTCCCTGTGCATAGAGACTCTCTCAGATGAGGACATCCTCTTAGACACTGTGCCCTTGGTCCTTGACTGCAGCTAACTCTTAGTAAATTCCAGTGTTAGCCCTTTGGTCAAGTCCACCTCTCCCACTGGCTTTCAAGCTTGGTGAGATCGATTGTATGTGTAAGTGAAACCAGCTGTAGAACAGCTCCCCAGCCCTGATGCTTCAGTAGACTTCTCTATTTTAAAAGTTCATTCCAGTGATTCAGACTTAATTATCCTGGGCCTGAGGAATTTGTGTTTGTAAAAAGTGGGTGATCCAACACACAGTCCTGGCTAAAGGTATACTCCTTTAGATCCATGTTCCTTTAAAGGAACATGGCATACCATGTCATGAGCCTACCCTGATGGAGGGGCCTCCTTGGTCCTTTATACCTCACTGTGTGGCAGGGGCTGGGGAATCTAGCAGTGGAGTTCCATCCAGGCTGGAGACTAGAAATGCCTGAGAGGCTTTCACAGCACCTTCTTTTTTAAAATATAATTTTTATTTCTTATTAACATATAATGTATTCTTAGCCTCAGGGGTACAGATCTGTGAACCGTCAGGTTTATACACTTCACAGCACTCACCATAGCACATACTTCCCCCAATGTCCATAACCCAACCACCGTCTCCATATCCCCCTCCCTGCCAGCAACCCTCAGTTTATTTTGTGAGATTAAGAGTCTCTTATGGTTTGTTTCCCTCCTGATACCATCTTGTTTCATTTATTCCTTTCTTACCCCCTAAACCCCCCATGTTGCCTCTCAACTTCCTCATATCAGAGAGATCGTATGATAGTTGTCTTTCTCTGATTACTTATTTAGCTCAGCATAATACCCTCTAGTTCCATCCATGTCATCACAAATGGCAAGATTTCATTTCTTTTGATGGCTGCATAGTATTCCATCATATATATATACCACATCTTCTTTTTCCATTCATCTGTTGATGGACATCTAGGTTCTTTCCATAGTTTGGTTATTGTGGACATTGTCACAGCATCTTCCTAAGTGATTCTGATGTGATGATCCAGGTGGGATCTGAAGGTCCCAAGTGGTTCCAATCCACAATCAGGGTGGGAGAGTTCAGCTTGAAAGGGTTTCGGTTGGTCAGGTTTTTCTGCTTTTGTTTTCTTTCCCTTGAGAAATAGAAGAGAGGTTTAAAATCTATGCAACTTGGGGCAGAGGACCAGGGCCTGACCTTAACTCAAGAGAATGAGAATGAACTGTCCCACCAGGAGGAGGAGCTCTGGCAGGTGACTGCTTTCAGGTCCCAGCAGATGTGCCTACGGCCATGCCATCACTGACTAATCTGTGGGTAAACTGCCCACCTCATTAGTTTCTAGCAGAGAGTCTCTGTCTGGCCTTAGTACACTACACGGAGTGTCTTGTCCCCAAGGATGTTCCTTTGAAATGTTGCCATTCATGGGTACCCTCTAGCAACTCTTTGAAAGCTTATCATCTTCACGGAAAAGTGTATTTGTCAAAGGATTATAATTTTAATTCATCTTCACTGACTTTTTAACTGGTAATAGAAGTGTGATGGGTTGTGTACAAGTTTTTCAACAGAAAAGCTAGGTAAGCTGAGACCTATATAGTGGAAAAAGACATTCATTTTGATATGCTTCAAACAAGATAGGAGGGAGAGAAGACGTAGATCTCAAGGCACCCGGAATCTGTGCTCTATGTCCCTTGGTCTCTATAATTTTTTCTCAATATAATTCTGGGTCCCATCCAAGCTGCTGTCACCAGGATGAAAGAAATGAGAGCCATCTTGTTCAATTTCACTTTTTTTTTTTTTTTTAGGACATTGGGTTATGGAAGGGAAGGTATCCTGTGTATATGGAACTGTGATTTTTCCACTGTCTTGAGTGCAGAGGAGATCACACTTAAATGGTCTCTAAATTCAAGACCAGAGTCAGCAGGGACCCACATTTTCTGCTGGGGCCTGAGGTTTGCCAGCAGAAGTACAGGAAATGGGTGCAGGGATGACCAGGCAGAACTCAAAGCTTATGAAACCCTTCTTAGTACTTGAGTGTCTTCAGTAACTTTACTTGTGAGGAGGACCCAGGGCTTGACCCTTGGGAACATGGATGGGCCAGTCCTGGAGTCAGTTCTGGGAAGTGGGAGGTGACTGTGTGCTCAGGGAATTGCTGAGTGGAACAGACCCCTTCAGGACTGGCTTAAGTGGCCCAAACCCTCTCCTTGGATCACTGCCTCTTGACTTGCCTTCCATGGGGGTCATGGCACCTCTGAATAGGTTGGCAGCAAAGGTCCTCAGCACCATAGTTTGGGCAAGCTCAGTGGGTTAAGTTCTGTCTGGTTTCCTGAAGACGGGACCGTGGGCAATCTCTGGTCTCATAATTCTCCACCCTGCTTAGGGCACAGTGTGGTGGCTAGGCCAGCCCTTGATGGTCACTTGAAGTTGAATATAGAAAAGACCTACCTGAGGCCCAGAGTCTGCTGCAAGGCTTCTCCATAGGGATGGGCTAGGGTTTACTGTTGGCTGTGCGTATTGTCCAGAGTAAGTTCTGCAAAGTCATCAGCATCTGGGGACATTGTTCCCAGATCTTTATGGTCCTGGGCTTGGGAGGGCAACTGTCCTTGTCAGAATGTTATCTTCTTCAAGATGAAACTCATTTCCAAACATTCCCCAGTCTTGTAGGAAACTCTGGATTCCCTAGTCTCTCCCAAAGACTGGCCTGGAAAGGATAGAGAAATGTGGATACACCCTGGCATATCACTCTGTATATGTGAGTGGTTTTCAGAGACTCCTACACTAATAAGGCCCACACATGCCTTTATGTCTGCTGGTGGAAGATGAGAAATACTTAAATGGGAAGACTGGAACCAGCATCACTAGAAGTAACATCCAATGTCTCTACTCACAGGCATATTGGAAAGCATCTCTGTGCTTCAATATTGTTTGTTCAATAATGAATGAATAGAATCTGAAAACCTTCAGAATAGTTTAAAGTATTTTAATGGATTACTGGTCAGGAAGGGATCTTCCTTGGTTTCAGGGAATATTAACAGTCCTTATGAGGGTCCTTGTTCACCTTTAGGTCATCAGGACTTTGTGTACCTGGAGCTCTGACTCTGTCCACAAAGTCACAGACTTGTCATCCTCAGAGCTTCCCTGTGGGCTGGGAGGGGAACCTGGGGCTGCTGAAGGCTCTGAGGCTGGAAATACTGAGAAAACCAAAAGTAGCTGCTAGTTTGTTGTAACCAGAAGGATCGCCTTGTTTTTTTTTTTTTTTTTTTCTTCTTCCCTTCTGTGTTAGGTGACTCTTGACAGAAATATAAAAATTCTAACTTAAACATAATTTTGCACTAAATGCCCTGTAATGCCTTGCCTATGAATCTGTTAAAATATAGTACTGAGAATAATCTACCTTATGGATGCTAAGAACTAAGTGAGAAATATATCATTTTAAAGTAGAAAAGAATCTAAGTCAAGTTAGGAATCAAGAATTGACCTTAAAATTCTTTCTGAGCTTCCCCTTCTGCCTATGATGGAAGAAGAAGATCTAGACTCCCTCCAGCATCAAGTAAACAGCCAGATGAATGACATCATCTGAATGTCTTAGACACTGGACAAAAGGAGGACAGTGTCTGGAGGCAGGAAGCAGGCTGGGGTCCCCACGACTGCCCGGCTCAGTCTGCAGAGCTTCCAGGATTCAGTGAGTGGTGATCCAGGCAGAGAGTGGGGGTCCCTCTGAAGTAAGGAAACTGAGATGAGAACACAAGGAGGGGAAGTCAGCTGGGAGTCCTAGAGAGGACCTCCAGAGAGGAGGAAAGCATGGCTGAATTGGGTGGGGGGTAATATTGAAGAGGAACTGGCAGAGGAGGTCATTGAATCATCTTCAGGAGTAAGGGTTAGTCAGATTGAAAAATTAATTTTTTTCTGGTATTAAAAGGAAAAGACACTACCTTTTCTTTTTCTTTCAGAGCATCTTTGTATCTTCAAATTGTTTCTCTGCCCATTGGTATATCTTTTTATAAGCTAAATAACCTTTCTGTCAGCTTTTCGTTGATAGGTCTTTCTCTAGTGCCTGGGAACCATCTTCGTGAAATTGCTTTTCACACAGTTTCTAATTTAAAATACTCCATTGAGAAATTTTATAAATTATTCACACAGAACATCTCTTTAATTGTAATCAAAGAAGGTGAAACCCCTATGTCACAATCACTCTGGGAGGGTAGAGCTCCAGAAGGTGCTGGGCTGTAAGATACAAACCTACCTCCTTGTCTTAGAATATTAGGGATTTATTTTTTTTCAGGAAAGGAAGATGGTGGTGAAGTTAGGAGGGAGCAGCCCCATCCAGAGAGCGACCTCATCAGCAGTGGCCTTGTCCTGGGAGCGGCCTTGTCCAGAGTGGCCTCTTGGGAGTGGCTCCAACTGGGGAGCAGCCTCCTCCTGGGAGCAGCCTCATCCTGGGAGTGGCCTTGTCTGCAGAGTGGCCTCATCTGGAGCAGCCTTCTTGGGAGTGACCTTGTCGGGGTCTTCGTTGTCGTCTCTTCATAAGCGATTGGCCCCTACCAGTCAGTTTGATTTTTGATGCTTGGCATGAAATAAAGCTTTGATTTTCACTTTGTGTCAGTCTCGTTCCTTTGATCATGCAGCCTAACAGTTGGATTCCGCAAGGAAAACACCTTGGGAGCTCTCCAAGGTCCTGCCAGCCCTGCAGTAGACCTCATAAAATATGGAATCTCATAAATGTTGGGCAAAATATAAGGGTCTCGGTTGATGTCTTCCACAGCAAATTCTAGAACTAGAGCCCTGCTGGCAACATTTGTAAAGCTACCTTCAGGGAAAGAAAGGAGTCATCAATTCTCTCTGGACTTTCAGGTGACTGTTGATTCCCACCACCCGCACCCCCTACCCCCAGAGCAGTTCTAGGTTTACAGCAAAGTTGAGTGGAAGGTACAGAGTTCCCATATGGCTTCTGTCCCCACGCATGCAGAGCCTCCCCCCCCACTACCAACATCCCACACCAGAGTAGAACATTTGTTTATAATGAATGAACCTGGGCGCCTGGGTGGCTCAGTGGGTTAAGCTGCTGCCTTCGGCTTGGGTCATGATCTCAGGGTCCTGGGATCGAGTCCCACATTGGGCTCTCTGCTCAGCAGGGAGCCTGCTTCCCTCTCTCTCTCTCTGCCTGCCTGTCTACTTGTGATCCCTGTCTGTCAAATAAACAAATAAAATCTTAAAAAAAAATTATAATGAATGAACCTACAATCACATGCTTCTGTCACCCCAAGTCAATGACAATGTATTTTGTAAGCATAAGTTTTTAATTTAAACGCAGCCCAGGGTATAGGTTATACCTACCTATATAGGTATAGGGTATAGGTGCTTTGGTGTTGTATCTTAAAAAGTCAAGACCAAACCCAAGGTCATCTAGATTTTCTCTGGTATTTTCTAGGAGCGTTAGAGTTTGGCATTTTACATTTGGTCTAGATTTTACTTATTTGAGATAGAGAGCCCATGAGCATGGGGGGCGGGGCAGAGAGAGAGAGAGGGAGAAGCAGACTCCCCACTGAGCAGGGAGTCTGACATGGGGCTAGATCCCAGGACTCATGAGGATCATGACCTGAGCTGAAAGCAGACACTTATCTGACTGAGCCACCTGTGTGCCCCAAGACCATCTTTTTTCTTTTGTCCTATTTTGTTGAAATTCAGTTAACATCTAGTATACCATTAGTTTCAGATATAGAGTTCAATTATTCAATTGTTTTTAACACCCAGTGCTCATAATATCACGTGTCTTCTTTAATGCCCATCATGCAGATACCCCATTCCCCCCACCCACCTTGCCTCCAGAAACCCTTAGTTTCCCAAGATTAAGAGTCTCTTACGGTTTGTCTCCCTCTCTGATTTTGTCTTGTTTTATTTTTCCCTCCATTCCTCTAAGATCCTGTTTTGTTTCTTAAATTCCACAAAGGGGTGAAACCCTATAAGTGTCTTTCTCTGACTTATTTTGCTTTGCATAATCCCCTCCAGTTCCATCCATGTCATTCCAAATAGTAAGATTTCATCCTTTTTGATGGCTGAGTAATACTCTATTTTGTATATCTACCACACCTTTATCTACTCATCTGTCAATGGACATCTGAGTTCTTTCATAGTTTGGCTATTGTGGACATTACTGCTATAAATGCTGGGGTGCAGGTGCCCCTTCAGATCACAATGTTTGTATCCTTTGGCTAAAGGCCTACTAGTGCAATTGCTGGACTGTAGGCTATCTCTATTCTTAACTTCTTGAGGAACCTCTGTACTGTTTTCCAGAGTGGCTGCACAAGTTTTCATTCCCACCTGCAGTGTAAGAGTGTCCCCCTTTCTCTGCATCCTTGCCAACATTTGTTGTTTCCTGACTTGTTAATTTTAGCCAGTCTGACTGGTGCGAGGTGGTATCTCCATCCTTTTTCTTTTTTTGTATTTTTGCTCCCTTCTCAAATACCAGTTCACTGTATTAGTGTAGATCTATTTCTGGACTGTTCTATTTCATTGATGTATTTGTCTGCTCTTTTGCTAATACCACAGTGTCCTGATAACTTTATAGTAAGTCTTGAAATCAGGTAGTGTCAGTTCAACTTTTCTCTTTTAATTTGTCTTGGCTATTGTAGATCTGTTTCCTCTCTGTATAAACCCTTTGAATAAGTTTGTTGATTTCCACAAAATAGTTTGCTGAAAACTTTATTGGGATTGCACTGAATCTATATGTCAAGCTGGGAAGAGCTGGCCTCTTGACACTACTGAGTCCTTGAACAAGGGTTATCTCTCCATTTATTTAGTTCACTGATTTCTTTCATCAGAGTTTTATAGTTTTCCTCATGTAGATCTTCACACATACTTTGTTTTCTAGCTAAGTATTTTACTTTGGGGGTTGCTAATGCAAATGGTATTGTTTCTAATTTCAGAATCCACTTGTTCATTGCTGGTACATACGGAAGTAATAGATTTTTGTGTATTAACCTTATATCCAGTAACCTTGCTTATTAATTAGTCCCAGGAGGTTTTGTTTGGGGAAGGTTAATTTTCCTCATATAGTCATGTCATCTGTGAACAAAGACAATTTTATTTATTCCCGATCTGTATTCCTTTCACTTCCTTTTCTTGTCCTATTGAATTATCTAGGACTGCTAGGATGATGTGGGAAGAGAGTGATGAGAAGATGAATCCATCTTCTTCCTGAGCTTAACAGGAAAACCTCTCATTTATCATTGTTTTAGTATGATGTGAGCTGTACTTTCTCTGTAGGCTTTCTTTGTCAAGTTGAAGCTCCTGTCTATTAGTATACTAAGTTTTTAAAAAAAATTTTATTTATTTATTTGACAGAGATCACAAGTAGGCAGAGAAGCAGGCAGAGAGAGAGGGCAAAGCAGGCTCCCCACTGAGCAGAGAGCCCGACACGGGGCTCGATCCCAGGACCCCAAGATCATGACCTGAGCCGAAGGCAGAGGCTTAACCTAGGCGCCCCAAGAATATCTTTATTGTAAGAAAAACATTTGATTAAAAAACCAAAGGAATGGGGCACCTGGATGGCTCAGTGGGTTAAGCCGCTGCCTTCGGCTCAGGTCATGATCTCAGGGTCCTGGGATCGAGCCCCGCATCGCGCTCTCTGCTCAGCGGGGAACCTGCTTCCTCCTCTCTCTCTGCCTGCCTCTCTGCCTACTTGTGATCTCTCTCTGTCAAATAAATAAATAAAATCTTTAAAAAAATAAACCAAAGGAATGAAATCTTAATGTTAGAATTTATTTTTAAAATCACAACATGAACTTATGATTCCTTTTTCTTATTAAAAAAAAAAAGACATAGCCTACCTTCCTAATATGAAAAGGCATGGAGACAATGATAGTTTAATATCAACGAGGACCCCTAGAATAGATTAAATCTTCTAAATATTATTCACTACTCAAAAGAGACAAGGGTCCTTGGAGAAAAACAATCTAAGTATGAGGGAGCACATGTACAAGAAAAGGTCATACTAAAATTCTTGGGGATGACCTGGCATATCAACAAATTTACTTTAAAATACATCAGCAACGGGGGGGGGGGCGCCTGGGTGGGTCGTGGGTTAAGCTTCTGCCTTCATTCAGCTCAAGTCATGATCCCAGGGTCCTAGGATCGAGCCCCTGAGCAGGGAACCTACTTCTCCCACTCCCTTCACCCATTGCTCCCCATCTCTTGTGTTCTCTGTCAAATAAATAAAATCTTTATATATATATATATATATATATATATATATATAATTTTATAAATAAAATACAAATTTTATATGTGTTGGAATAAATATATGCTGGAATATATATACATATATATATATGTATATATACATATATATATATGTAAAATCAGCAATGGAACACCTGGTTGGCTCAGTCAGTTAAGCATCTTAATTGTGGCTCAGGTCATTCTCTCTGGGTCATGAGACTGAACCCTTTGTCTGGGTCCCCACTCATTGGGGAGTCTGTTCTCTCATTCTCCCTCTACCCTTCTCCCTGCTCTCTCTCTCAAATTATTATTATTATTATTAAAAATAATAAAACACATTAGCAAAAAGAAAAGATAGGCGGGGATAATGGTGGCAAAATGTTAATTGCTAAACTATGTGATAGGCCAATGAATTATGCCAGACAGATACATGGAGTACATCCAGTTCTTTTGCTGTTTGAAAACTTTTTAAAAAATTAGTTTCAGAGGTGGAATTTAGTGACTTATCAGTTGCATATAACACTCAGTTCTTATTACATCAAGTGCCCTCCTTTAATGTCCATCACCCAATTACCCCATTCCCCACCACCTCCCCTCCAGCAACCCCCAGTTTATTTCCTATCGTTAAGAATCTCTTATGGTGGGGCACCTGGGTGGCTCAGTGAGTTAAAGCCTCTGCCTTTGGCTCAGGTCATGATCTTGGGGTCCTGGGATCGAGCCCTGAATCGGGCTCCCTGGGAGCCTGCTTCCCCCTCTCTCTGCCTGCCTCTCTGCCTACTTGTGATCTCTGTCTGTCAAATAAGTCAATAAAATCTAAAAAAAAAAATCTTATGGTTTGCCTCTCTCTCAATTTCATTTTTCCTTCCCTTCCCCTACGTTCATCTGTTTTGTGCCTTAAATTCCATGTTATCAGTGAAATCATGTATTTCTTTCTCTGATTGACTTCTCTTAGCATAATACCTTCTGGTTCTATCCACAGTGTTGCAAATGGCAAGATTTCTTTCTTCTTGATGGCTGAGTAATATTCCAGCATGTGTAGACACCACATCTTCTTAATTCATTCACCTGTTGATGGACATCTGTTCTCCTATAGTTTGGTTGTTGTGGACATTGCTGCTATGAACACAGTACAGGTGCCTTTTCAATCACTATCTTTGCACCCTTCAGGTAAATACCTGGTAGAGTAATTGCTGGGTTGTATGGTAGCTCTATTTTTAACTTTTTGAGGAATCTCCATAGTTTTGAAACTTTTGTAATAAAATTTAAAATGAAAGAAATTTCTCTAATTTGACTAGGAGTATTTGCAAAATCCTACTACAAACATCATACCAAATAGTGAAATTTTGACTCCTTTTGAGATCTGAAGTGATACTTGGCTATTTGCTATGACAATTTCTATTAAAAATTGGGGTAGGGGTTCTACTTCATCATGGAAGGCACTGCTGATCCTCTATTGTGTCTGTTTTTTCTTTTATCTTTATTTCCTTATTCTATTTTCTTAAAAAGATTTTTATTTATTTGACAGACAGAGATCACAAGCAGGCAGAGAGGCAGGCAGAGAGAGAGGGAGGAAGCAGGCTCCCTGCTGAGCAGAGAGCCCGATGCGGGCTCGATCCCAGGACCCTGAGATGATGACCTGAGCTGAAGGCAGAGGCTTAACCCATTGAGTCACCCAGGCACCCTTCCTTATTCTATTTTGAATTAAGTTCTTAATTTCGACACTTGACTAATATTCAACTTTTCAGTTATTTAAATACCATCATTTATTTCTAAATGCTTTTTATTTCCATTGATATCTTGTACCCATGTTATTTATACATATATACACACACATGCACATATGTGTGTGTGTGTGTATTTGTTTTACACACACACACACAATTTGCTTATTTAACCTTTGTTTTTAGGAACTGCAGGACTGTTTACCAAAGCAGCTACTCCCTCTAGAAATGTCTGAGGGTTCCAATCTCTCCACCTCTTCACCAACACTCTTTAAAAAAAAAAAAAAATTTTGTGTGTCAGGAGAGAGAGAGAGAGAGACAGTAGTATGAGCACACAAGCAGGGGAAGCAGCAGGCAGAGGGAGAAGTAAGCTCTCCACTCTGCTGGGAGCCCAATGCGGGGCTCCATCCCAGGGCCCTGGGATTGTGACCTGAGCTGAAGGCAGATGCTTAACTGACTGAGCCACCCAGGTGTCCCGCCATCACTCATTGTGTCAGTCTTTTTAATTACACGCATCCTAGTGGGTGTGAGGGACATACCATTTTGGTCTTTCAACGCTTTAAAACTGCTCGTGGTTTGTGTCTTTGACCAAGAGGTATGGGTGCCCATCTTTCCGTAGCTTCCATCTTTGTCTCAGGTGACTAAGATTGAGTCCCAATTTCAGCTTTAGCTCTTTTTCTTTTAACAGCCTTCCATTTCCAAAGCTCATTTTCATTAGAGGGGCCAGGTACTCTGCAAACACACTACAGCTAATGTAATGCACTGGTCAGGCCATTTACATCAGCACATCCTTACACAAGCATTGCTTCACTAAGTCACATAACATTCCTACAGAATGTTATGCTCCTGTTTTCTCTGGGTGGATAAACTGAGACCCAAGGAAGATAATGTGCATGCCCAAGGTCTTCAAAGTGAATCAAAATTTTTATAACCGCTAAGTATGGTGTGGTCAGAGAACACGGTATGTAGGCTAATTTTTATACATCTCCCAAATGGCCTTCTCAAGACTGTGTATTCTAATTGTTGATGGCCCAATTCTGTGTACTCATTTGCTTAAATGTATTACCTGGGCTTTTTAAATGTTCTGTACCTTTGCTGATAACATTTGTGTGTTTGGCCAATCAGTAACTGAGAGCAAATGTTCAAAGATCCCAGTATGATAGATGATTTGTCACTTTCTTGTCAAAGTTCTATCAACTTCTGCTTTGAAGAATCCATGAACAGGAGGATGGTTAAAATAACTGAGGTTTTCATATCCTCATATGTAGCCACAAAAATTGAACAAGACAACCTGTGTGAATATTAAAACCTAATACTGAACAAAAGCCAGATTTATAAAATGTCTCTGGTATGACTTAATAAAGTTTGGACAAATACAATCTGTTATTAGATGCATACAGGTATAGAATTTTTATATCTTTAAATTCTTGTATCTTTAATGCACATTTTTATTATACTTGAATATAATAATTTTAAGTCTATTTAAGTCTTAAAAGTCTCTTTCATCTGATAGCAGTATAAGTATACCAAAATTTTTGGCTAGCATCTGCTTGATCTTTACATAGACTTTGAAACTTTCTATGCCCTTATATTTTAAATTTCTTTTTGAATGCATACACTGGATTGTTATCAATATTATCATTATTCAATCTGACAATCTTTTTACCTCTTACGTTTAGTGAATTAGCAATTGATTTTCATATATTTGGACTTATTTTTATCTTAATTCTCTATGTGATTTTTTTTTTGCATACTTTTCCTTTCTTTGCTTTTTTTATATTCAGTTCACTATTTTTCCTGCTTCTGATTTTTTTTTCCCCTCTAGTTTGGAATTTACATACTCTAGTGGTTAGCCATGACATTTTAGCATGTACAGGTAATTACCAAAGAAAAATTAAACAAAAATGCAACAATAAGCTTTTAGCTTTAAAGTTTCATACCTATTTCTGTGATTCAATATTTCAAATACTTTTTGGCTTCACTAGACAAACACTATATTAGTACTTAGGACACTCATTCATTTATTGTACCTTTCTATAAGCCACACTGTGCTTCTGGTATCACTTCTCTTCTGCAGTACGGTTCCTGGAGTATTTTGATATTATGGTCTGCACTGGGCATTTTATGTTCTATAAGGACAATTGTAAAAACCATGTATTGTTGAAACCCACAGGTACTTTCCTATCCATACCTTGTTTTATGTCTTTTGGACACCCTAAAAGTCACTCCAATTGTGGGAATCCACAAATATTTGGAATTAAACAGCACCACTATAAATAGTCCATGGGTCAGAAAGGAAATAACTAGGAAAGAATATTACAAATGACTCCAACACATTTGACAACGTAGATAAACTGGGTGAGTCATCGATTACCAACACTGACTTAAGCAAAATTCAATTTCTTATTACAGGTCTACTCAGGTTATTAAATTTTTCCGCAAATTTTAAGAAAATTGAATAATTAATCTCTTTGCCCACCACACAAAAATATTTGGAATAAAAATGTAGACTAACAATAAATGGGCATGACGGATCTTATTAGGACATGAAAATGTTCTAGGGGCGCCTGGGTGGCTCAGTAGGTTAGGTGTCTGCCTTCCGCTCAGGTCATGATCAAGTCCTGCAAGGGGCTCCCTGCTCAGTGGGGCGTCTGTTTCCCCCTCTCCGCTCATGCTCTCAGTCTCTCTCCCTCTCTCAAACAAATAAAATCTTAAATGTTCTAAAACTGAGTTGTGGTCACACCTCTTCATGAAGTTACTAAAACCCAGGCAGAGAGGGAGGCTGCCAGCCAGGCGCTCTCCACCTGCTGTCTCCCAGCATCGACTCCGGCGGTGGCACTGAGGACCGCAAGTGCACCAGCACATTGGGCATGGACTTCCGCTCAGTCACCGGCAAGAGGCTGGAGCGGCCCCCAGGGAGCCCGTGACTTTTCTCCTGGTCTGCTGGCAGCCTATGGAAGCCGGGGCACTGCCTGTCCACATCCCCAGGTGGTTGGTCTAAAAGCGCTGCGTCCGAGTGCCCAGGAGGTTTATGGCCTGCTGTTTATCCTCCTGCTCTGCTGTCCCCGCAGCAGAAAGCTGGGGCCCTGTGCCCTCTGATTCCTCTGCCAGGTGCTCCTCCCAGGTAGCATGTGCAGGTGCCAGCTCAGCCTCCTGCGCCCTCCACCTATGCTATGGTCTGGCAGTGCCCATGCCCCCTCGGAGAGAATGCTGAGCCTCACTGCTGGGTGCAGGAGGAGAGATTTCCTCGCCTCTGGGAGGAGGAACCTTTACTCTTTGATGCACTTGCATGGAGTGTGTTTATCTGAAAATGGGTTTACCTTGCAAGGAGCAGAAATCACTGCACCCGCACTGGTCAAGATCATGAAGGCCAGAGAGGGTCACCAAGATGCAGCAGATCATGACTCTTCAGCAAATGTCTCAGGTCATTCATGTGAAATGGGAGAGGACTGTCGGGTAGAAAAGTGAATTTTTGGCCTTCAGATTAGAAGATGAGAAAACTTCAACTACCTCAGATAAAATGACAAAGAGTGAAGTGACCGAAGTCCAAACAGGTACCACATTAGATTTAATCCAGAAAAGAGTAAAATATTCATCAAATAACTTTATTCATTGAAAATAATTGTACTCATGGAATCCATGGAAGTTGCTGGAAATGAGGACAGAAAAACAGTGCTGCTCGCCCAGCAAGCTCAGGCGCCCACCCAGGGAGACACCGAGGTTGCCCACCTCCAAACCATGCTCTAGTCTTGTAAGCCTGATAATATGAAATGTTAAGCAGGGTCTGTATTTCATGTGCCTAACAGCAACTCTGGAGTTTTATCCCTATGGATATAATAAACTATTTAAAGAAGAAAAAGAAAGATACTAAAAACCACTGATAAGAAAAAAGAAATCACAATGAAATACTTACTCCATCCTCTGAATCACAGCTCCCAAGGGATTTTCTTCTGACTCCTCTGGTCACTCCTGAGTCTCCTATCCAGGTCCCTCTGTGCCCACTGTTCCATAGATATAAGGTTTTATAAAGCTCTCTTCTGAGCCTTCTGTTCTTTACACTTCGCAAAGAGCTTAAATGTCTGTGTAGTCTTTTTGTTCTCAAAAAACACCCATGACTTTACATACAGGTTTTATACCAGAAAACTGAAAATTTCACCGCCAGCCTAAATATCTTGACTCCCACTGCTACTCCGCCCACCACCTGTGTGATAGCCACTCAGATTCAGAGCCCGTGTCTAGGCTTCACGCAAACTCATCTAAACCACTCGGGAACAGACTAACGAGTGGCTTCATAACCTTGGCCACTTTCTGGCTGTACAGTGATTGGCATCTCAGCCAGGATTCTCTGAAAGTGCAGCCCAACCAAGTGGTCTCACAGCTTGTGAACAGCAGGCAAGGGTCCCAGTCAGCATCTTCATGTGAATAATGGGATATCAACACAGTTATTTTTACATCCTTAATAAGCCTGATGAAAATGCCACATTCCAGCCATCTCCCCTTCGTGTTTTTAGCCACAGGAGGATTTTTTTGTTTGTTTAAACTGTAAGACTGACACTCCCTGACTCTATCCCAGAGAATTCAGGGCCAAGGAGAGCAACCAGATAGGGTACTCAAAAAAGGCCTCTTCTTACAAGTCGGCTCTGATCCCAGGCCCGTCATCCCTGACCCTCCATGGAGAGGAGCACTGAGACTCTGGAAGGAGAAGGCCCAGGCCTGCAGGTTGTGCTTATGGGTTCAGGGCAGCCCAGATCCCTCCAGATAATACCACCTCCCAGCAGTGCCCGGAGCCCAACTCAGCGGGTAGAGCTAGGGAAAAGCCTGGGAGGAGAAGTTGAGGAAGGCCCCTTGCCTGTGGCTTTGTTGACTGTCACTGTGACCACCCAGATCCTGCCTCTGCTTCTGACCTCAGGGCAGGACTGACCTTCAGTGCCCTGAAGTGCTGAGTTCATGGACTCACAGCTCTTACCTCACAGCATCCCTCCCCTGATCTCCTTGGGAAGGCCCCAGAGGAGCTGGGATGGTTTGTACCTTCAGCTTTGTATTTCAGGGTCATGCAAAGATGGCTGTCACAGCTTACTGGGTACAGATGAAAGCAGTGTCCTGGATGCATCTCCTACAAGCCCTAGGGAAAAAGCCAGTCCAGTCAATAAAAATCCGAGACACACACTTACTTAAAGTACACACACAGTGTCTGAACAATTCCCAGTCAGTGAAGCTGCTCACTTCAAGAGTAAGAGGGGGGAATATCCCACAATCACAAGGTGTCCATCCATGGAGAATCCAGGGATTAGTTCCTGGAAGCAGGAGGGCTTCTCTACTGCACACTCTGTGAGAGGGACCCACAGGCACAGTGACACAAGAAGAACAGAGAGAACATCATGGCAGCTTTCTTCCCTTCCCAAACCCTGGCCTCCACAGCTAGAAAATCAGGAGGGACTGAAAGTAGCTCCAGCTGCCCCCAAGAAGAGAGACTCCACTGGTGTTGGTCCCAATGGGCTCGTTACACTCAACCCTGTAATGTTGAACACAACTGAGGAAATGGGGACTTTCATCAGGCCCATGGGACTTAGATAGTGATCAAGGGACAGAGGGCAGTTGTAAGACACTGCTTGTGCTTATGGAACACTTCCGGGGGGCACCTGGGTGGCTCAGTGGGTTAAGCCTCCGCCTTTGCTCAGGTCATGATCTCAGTGTCCTGGGATAGAGTCCTGCATCGGGCTCTGCTCCGCAGGAAGCCTGCTTCTCCCTCTCTCTGTGCCTGCCTCTCTGCCTACTTGTGTTTTCTCTCTCTGCCAAATAAATAAATAAAATCTTATTTAAAAAAAAAAAAACAACCCACTTCCAGGGCACTTGCTCTGGGGAGTAGGTGAGCCTGGCTCCCTCTCCCACCCACCCTCTTAGTGCTTCTGTCTAGTCTGGGCAGAGTCACTCCTGGCTCTGGGATCATCCTGCCAGAGCACTGCACCCGCATCTGCAAGATATGCTCAGGAGTTCCTGGGCATCTCCTTTCTCCAGCCTGATCCTGGGGACACAGGCAAGATGCTCTGTGTTCCCCACCCCACCCAAAGGAGGAACATCTTGACCCTTGCCTTCTTCAGCTTCAATGACTTTAGAGGTTATAAGAAACACATATGGGGGGTGACAAAACCAAAGAGATTTCAGGGTGGCCTAGTCTGCCCCGGTGGGACCCCAGAACATGATGGACCAAAGTCCTACCCTTGGAGGGTAAACCATATGGAAACCCTCTCTCTTCCAAGACCACTTAGAAACACAAACCCAGGAAATCTCCAGCCTGATGTGGACATCGTGACAAAGCCCTTCCTGAAGATTCTTCTAAGAGACACAGCTGAGTTAGCAAAAGAGAACACAAGTTGTTTTACCCAGTCTCTTTCAGCCTAGCATTCTTTTTTCTGCCCCCAACAGTACAGTTCCCTCAGGGGATAGTGCAGCGCCATCTTGAGCCTCAGCGCTTCTGGCTGACCATGGAGAAGTCTGTCAGTCCCTTCTGCCCAGCCCAGCTCTGCAACTTGGGAAAACACTCCAGAAACCATGAACCTGTTCTTATGGGAGACTGAGAGGTACATCCAATATTCAAGATGTTTGTCTCACTCCCATAGCCTTTGAAAACAAAGTGTGCAACCATTTTATGCATTTTAATACTTACTAGTCAAGAGTTCAGTGGAAGGTATGAGGAAAAAAATCGTGAAATGTTTTCCCCAGTATCAAGCACCATAATTTGGTTCACGTTTTGTGTCTGCTGAGTCCTCACATGCAGCCCTGCAGTAATCTCAGGCCCTTCTCCAGCATGCAGGTTCCCTCTCAGAGATTTTGGGGCCGAGCTTTCTGACGCTCCACAGTGGTCACATCCTAGGGAACCCTGAGGATGAGCTCCCTTCCACTTGTCGTCCACTACTTGCTTTTTTCCCGTGTTTTTTTTTTTTTAATTTTATTTATTTGACAGAGAGAAATCACAAGTAGGCAGAGAGGCAGGCAGAGAGAGAGAGGGGAGGAAACAGGCTCCCTGGGGAGCAGAGAGCCCAACGTGGGGCTTGATCCCAGGACCCTGGGATCATGACCTGAGCTGAAGGCAGAGGCTTTAACCCACTGAGCCACCCAGGCACCCCTTTCCCGTGTTTTAAGGTAATAATACATTTGGGTTTTAGAAATTTAAGTTCATTAGATAACAATTTAAAACATTTGTTTAGAAAGGATAGAGTAGGATATAGCTAAATGGTAGGATTAGTATCACTGCTAATACAAAACATAGATACCAATTAACAATAAGCACAATCTGCAAGGTCAACATCATACTTGAAGTCAAACACCGAATGTTTTTCCCCTTTCCTCTCCCTAAGAACAGGAACAAAAAAAGTTAAGGGTATCCCCTTACTGCTTCTCATTTATATTATACTTAAGTTTCTGGCCAGAAAAAGGGCGGGGGGGGGGGACATATAAAGAGAGGAGAAGGGTAGCATGGGGGGAGAGAGAAAGAAAGAGAAAACAAAAAATCCAAGGCATTCAGGTTAGAAAGAAGTAAAATTATTTCTATTTGCAGATGGCATAATCTTGTGTAGAGTAAATCCAAAGGAATTCACTAAACGACTGTGGGAACAGACGATTTCAGCAAGGTTGGAAGATACAAGATTGTGTATAAAAATCAGTTGCATTTCTTTAACAGCACGCAATATGCAAATGAAATTAAGAAAACATCTTGTTGACAGCAGCATTGAAAAGAACAAAATACTTAGGAATAAATTAACAAAAGTGTAAAACTTGTTTATTATGAACTACAAAATGAAGCTAAAAATTTTAAAGAAAAAAATGATCTTAAACGAACGAAGTTGGAGGACTCATGCTTCCTGATCTCAAACTTACTGTAAAACTATAATCATCGGGACAGTGTGGTGCTGGCATGAAAACAGATCACCGAAATAGTACTGAGTCTCCAAATAGACTCTTAACAGTTACAGTCACTTAATTTTGGTGCCATGATAATTCAATGGAGGAAAGAATTCTCTTTTCAACAAATGGTTCTAAAATAGAACCAGATATCCACATGCGGAAGAATGAAGTCGGACCCCTACCTCCTACCACCAGTGAGAATAAACTCAAAATAGGTTCTAGACTAGGGGCACCTGGCTGGCTCAGTTGGAAGAGCATGCGACTCTTGACCTTGAGGTTGTGAGTTCAAGCCCCACGTTGGGTGTAGGGATTATGTGAATAAACTTTAAAAATAGGCCATAGCGCCTGGGTGGCTCAGTGGGTTAAAGCCTCTGCCTTTGGCTCAGGTCATGATCCCAGATCCTGGGATCGAGCCCCGCATCGGGCTGTCTGCTCAGCAGGGATCCTGCTTACTCCTCTTGCTCTCTCTGCCTGCCCCTCTGCCTACTTGTGACCTGTCTGTCAAATAAATAAAAATCTTTTAAAAAATAAATAAATAAAAAATAAAATTGGGACGATGGGGGAGTAGGACCCTAAGCTTATCTCATCCTACGGATACAACTAGAGAACACCCATATTAGAATAAATAACCCAGAAAATGACCCGAAGACTGGAAGAACAAACTCCACTACTAAAGACAGGGCAGAGGCCACACTGAAGAAGGCAGGAAGGCAGAGATGCAGCCTGGGAGCCAAATGGACCATGGCTATCTGAGCTGCAGAGGGAGCCAGTGGCCCAGAGGAGGATGGAAAACAGACTCACCGGGGAGCCCACAAATAAGGAGGACTGATTCTCTACAGTATTTGCTTGGAAAGTGAGTTCTAAAAACCAGCAGGACTTAAAACCTGGAATGTTTATTGTTGTTATTCATAGGTTTTTTAAAATTATGTTAAGTTAGCATCATTAGTTTTTGATGTAGTGCCCAATGCTTCAGTAGTTGCATATAACACCCAGGGCTCATCACAACGCTGCCGCCCTCCTTAATGCCCATGATCGGCCTAGAATTCTAAATGCCAGCAGGCTCAGCTCCTGGAGAGCCCTGACAGCATTCAGAAGTGGAGCCCCCACTCTTAAAGAGACAACACAACAGACAGCCCCTGCAGATACAGCTTAGAAAAAGCAGTTTGAAAAATGCTAGGGGCAGACAGGAGAGTGATTTTCTCCACTTGGAGTGCTGCCTGGAGAGACAGAGATCATGGGTAGACCCCTCTAGGAAAAAAAACAAAAACAAAAAAAACAACTGCCAGGCACCCTTTCTCTCTCCTGCCTCATACCCCCATCCTTTGCATACACAAGAGCCACCCCGCAGAAACCAGCGGGATGCTGGACACTCACTACCTAACTTGCTTGCACCAAGCCCCACCTCCCATGATTCAGTGGATCCACCCTTCCCAGTCACATTCCCCTCAGTCCCCACATTGTGAGCCCCTCCTTCTGGAAAAGCCCTGCCAGCCCATCTCTTGACCGAGGTGTTCTGTAGGACTTTGGTTCTGGCAGCAGTGGGGGCAGGTCTCATTTTGCAGGCAGACCACCTCACACTTCACTGCCCGAATAGGCAAGCAGAGCCTTTGCATACGACTGGACTGAACAAAAAAGGGACCGAGACTCAAGAGCAGAGCATGTGCAACACACACAGGAGACACTCTCTGAAGACCAGGCCCTGGGGAACAGGGCACACGACACTTCAGAACAATACAGAGCCTCTTCTTCCTAAGGGCATTAAGAGCAAGAGAAGCAGCTGATTTGCCTAACACAGAGAGACACAGAAAGTCAGACAAAATGAGGAGACCGAGAAACATCTCCCAAATGAAAGAACAGAACCAAACCACAGCAAGAGACCAAAGTGAAACAAATGTATGTAATAGGCGTGATAGAGAACTTAAAGTAATGATCATAAGCATACTCCTTGGACTTGAGAAAAGGGTAGACATCATCAGTGAGACCCTTAGCAAAAAGATTTAAAAAACCCAATCTGAGATGAAGAACACAATTAATGAAATTAAAAATACACTGAATGGAATCAATTGCAGGCTAGAAGAAGCACAGAAATGAATTAATGACCCAGAAGACAGAGTAATGGAAAGTAATCAAGCTGAGCAAATGAGAGGGAAAAATTATGCAAATTGAGAATAGTCTTGGAGAACTCAGTGACTCCATCAAACATAACAACATTCAGATTAGAGGAATCCTGAAAAAAGAAAGGGGGGCGGGCAGGAAAATTGAAGGCATAATAGCCAAAAACTTTCCCAATGTGGGGAAGGAAACAGATATTGGGATCCAGGAGGCACAGAGATCCCCACCCTCTCCCCCTCTCCCCACTGCCAGTTACTCAGCCCAAGGAGGTCCACACCAAGACATACAGTAATTAAAATGGCAAAAGGTAGTGATAAAGAATTAAAAAAAAAAAAGATTTTATTTATTTAACAGAGATCACAAGTAGGCAGAGAGGCAGGTAGGGAGAGAAGGAAGCAGGCTCCCTGCTGAGCAGAGAGCCTGATGTGGGGCTTGATCTCAGGACCCTGGGATCATGACCTGAGCTGAAGGCAGAGGCTTTAACCCACTGAGCCACCCAGGCGCCCCGGTAAAGAATTTTAAGAGCAGCAAAAGACAACTGTTACATACAAGGCAAACCCCGATAAGGCTATTGCTGGATTTTTCAGCAGAAACTTTGCAGGGTGAAAGAAAGAGGTATGATATATTCAAAGTGCTAAAAGGAAAAAAAATCTACAGACAAGAAAACTCTATCCAGCAAGGCTATCATTCAGAATAGAAGGAGAGCTATAGTTTCTCAGATAAAAGTAATGGAATTCATGATCACTGAATCAGTCCTACAAGAAATATTAAAGGGGATTCTCTGAGTGGAAAGGAAAGACCATAAGTGAGAGTATGAAAAGTAAAAAAACACAAAGGCAGTAAAAATATTTCTATAAAAATCAGTCATGGGATTAGAAGAATGTGAAATAGGACACCATACACCTAGAATGTGAGGAAGAGAGAAGAATGGGTGTAAAGTTAGGTGACCATCAACTTCATATAGACTGCTAGATGCAGAAGACATTACACACAAAACTAATGGTAACCACAAATCAAAAACCAGAAGCAGATATATTTAGTTCCTTCTCTCTCTTTTTTATTTGCATATCACTAAAGAAAGCAAATAAACCATCAAAGATAGCAAGAGAAGAAAGAGTCATAGAAAATTTATAGAAACAACCACAAAACAAATAAGAAAATGATCGTGAATACATATCTATTTAATGTAAATGTCCTCACCACGGTCATCAAAAGACAGTTACAATGTGGATTAGCATGGAGGACATGGGGAGTTAGAGAGAAGGGAGTTGGGGGAAGTTGGAAGGGGAGGTGAACCATGAGAGACTATGGACTCTGAAAAACAACCTGAAGGTTTTGAAGGGGTGGGGGGGTGGGAGGTTGGGGTACAAGGTGGTGGGTATTATAGAGGGCACGGATTGCATGGAGCACTGGGTGTGGTGAAAAAATAATGAATACTGTTATGCTGAAAATAAATTAAAAATTAAAAATTAAAAAAAAAAACAAAAAAAACACAAAAAAACCCCAAGAGCCATCTACATGCTGCCTGTAAGAGACTCCACAGATTGAAAGTGAGGGGATGGAGAAGTACTTAGCATGCAAATAAATGCCAAAAGAAATCCACCCAAGTAATACTTATATTAGACAAAATACGTTTTAAAAAAGGACTGTAACAAGAACTAAAGAAGAACATTACATAATAAAGGGGACAATCCCACAAGAGGATATAACAATTTAAATACACACGCACCCAATATGGGAAAACCTAAATACAGAAAACAGTTAATAACAAATATAAAGAAACTAATCAATAGTAATACAGTAATAGTAGGGGGGTCTCACATCTCATCTACATTGACGAACAGATCAGCCAAACACAAAACACAAACAGTGGCTTTGAATGACACACGGGAACAGATGGATTTACCTGAAATAAAGCAGAGAAAGATAAATACCATCTAATCTCACCCATATGTGGGATTTAAGGAACCAATGAGCAAATGGAAGAGACAGAGAGAGAAACCAACAGACTCAACTCTAGAGAAAAACTGATGGTTACCAAATGGGAGGTGGGGGGGGGGAATAGGGAGAGGGGGTTAAAGAATATACTTAGCATGATGAATCAAATGCCTGAAATAAAATAAAAATAAATACCAAGAATTGTGAGGACTCACTGAGAGTGTCTGATCTGGAGAAGGCTACTCCTTGCTGACCTAAATAGCTCCCCAGAGATCTTGAGACCCGTGCCTCAGTGTTGGCCAGGCCATTCCCAGTGGGCAGTGCTGTTAAGCCATACAGAGTTTCAGAGGGAGAAGGGTACCTGTTCCTGGGCTGGCAAGCCTTCTCCTCATGGACCGTGATGCAAGCCATGTAAGGGTCCCTGGAACACTAACCCTCAGAGCAGCCCTGCGTTCCTGTCACACTCCTGCCGTCATCCACTAGCTACGCACCCCAACACCAAGGGACCCAAGCTCTCAGCTGGAACCCAGCTTTTACTTGGAAGGACGGACTCCACAGAGAACCAACTTGTAGAAAGGTCCACCTCAACTAAATTTGTACTTTACTCTTATCTACCCTTTGCCTAGACAACAGTATATGTGATCATTGGTTTGTAGCAGGTAATTTCTTTAGTTAGTGGGCTAATGAAGAGATATTCTTACATCCTATTGGCTTGTGAGATGTTACAGTTATAATTTATAATTCCTGCAGTGAACCTGTGTTAAAAAAATTCTTGGCAAAGACAAAAAAAAAAGAAGACTATGTGTTATATAATTCCATTTATACGAAATGCCAATAGACAAATTTATAGAAGCAGGAAATAGATTAGTGACTACCTAGGCCTGGCAGGGGTGGTGAGTGGGATGAGTTTCTGCTAATTGGTATAGGGTTTCTTTCTGGGGTGGTGAAAATATTTTTAAAGAAGATTGTGATCATAGTCAAATAACTCCTGAATAGGGGTGCCAGGGTGGCTCAGTGGGTTTAGCCTCTGCCTTCAGCTCAGGTCATGATCTCGGGGTTCTGGGATCAAGCCCCACATCGGGCTCTCTGCTCAGTGGGGAGTCTGCTTCTCTCAATCCATCTGCCCCTCTCCCCACTCATTCTCTTTCTCTCAAATAAAATTTAAAAAAAAAATTTAAACTTAAAATATTTTAAAAACTCAAAATATATAAAATGTCTTTGAATTTTACATTTAAATGAGTTCATTTTATGGCATATGAATTATATCTTACAGCTTTTTATTTATTATTATTATTATTATTATTTTTTTTTTTTTTTTGAGAGAGAGAGAGAGATAATGGAAGGGCAGAGGGAAGAGCAGGGGACTAGGGGAAAGAGAGACTATTAAGTGTGGAGCCCAATGCATGGCTTGATCTCACAATGCTGAGATCATGATCTGAGCTGAAATCAAGAGTTGGATACTTTACCAGCTCAGTCACTCAGGTGCCCCATCGTAAAGCTTTAAGAAACACATAATTGCTTTTAAAATGCCTACTTGTGATCTCTGTCTGTCAAATAAATAAATAAAATCTTTAAAAAAAAAAAATAAAATGTTCACCAAATTCAAAAGATGGCTTACAAGTTTCTATTAATATAAAATTGGGGGTAAATGGTAGAGTAGTAGGGGGACACTGGGCTTGCCTCATCCCTCAAACACAGCTAGATGAATGTCCAATCACTTGGAGCACCTAGGAAATCGACCTGCGGATTAGGAGAATGATCTGTACAACTAGGGTGAGAGCATGAGTTCCTGGGGAGGAGGAGGGCAGAGGCCCAGGAGCTGACAGGGTGGTTCATTATCTGGGTACACACACTGGGAGAGAACGTTCCCTTTCCTGGAGTACATTTGGAAGAGGGTATATTGCTTCTCCAAGGACAAAAGACCTGCCAGGCAACACTGAGCGGCTGTTCATCGGCTAGGGACAGAGGCACACGGAGGGCAGGGAACCTGGATGCTGCTTTTCATGGTGCTTCACCATTGACTCTGGGCACCTCTGCAAGCATGCGACTGTTTTTCTGGGACAAAACAACACCAGACACAGCACAACCGGCTCTTCTCCAGAGGAGGGGAATGGGTCTGCTCCATGCCAGGTCCTTTAAGATCTGGAGTTTTGAATACCAGCTGCATACATTCTTGCAGAGGAGCTGTGGCACCAGCGGTTCCGACGGCCCTGGGTACTGACAGGGTGAAGGCAGGGACCCGAGAGAGGCCTGGGACACATGAGCAGAGGTTGCTTGCTTTTCTGTGAGGGCTTCCCAAGCAGCAATGGGCGGAAGAGTCCCCCATCTGGAGATGAGAGATTGGAGCAGAGCTATTTTCCCTGCCACCAACATGACTGGACTTCAGTGAGCAACACAGCACCCTAGTGGAGGCTGGAACCACTTACACAGAAACCCTCCCCCACTCACCAACGCACCCTGCCCCCATGCCCTGCAGGTGCATCTTTACAAGGGCCGCGTCTGACTGTGAACCAGCGCAGAGAGCCTCTCCCCCAGAAGACCCATACAGGCACCTCACATGCACAAAGTCCACTGATCACAGAATGCTCCAAAGCATCCGCTTCAGTTCTGGTGGAAATAGGACCAGGCTTTCTCTCTCTCTCTCTTTTTTTTCCTTTTTTTTTTTTTCTCTTTCTTTCTTTTTCTTTTTAATAAGGCTTGAAGTTTTTTTTTATCTGTATTCTTTTCTCTCTCTTTGGATCAGGTAGCTTCCTTTTTTTCCTTTCTTTTTCTATGGAGTCAGGATTATAGTTGTTTGTCTCTTTGTTTTTGTTACTGTTCCTTTTCCTTTTCTCTCTCTCTCTTTTTAAAACAGGCTTATTTTAACAAATCAAAGCACACCTAAAGGCCCAGACATTCTCCATTCCAAGCCAGGAGGAACTCTGCAGAGGACTGACCTATGGGGAAGAGCAGCCAAACATCAGAACACAACAACACCAGAAATACTTCCTGAAGCACCAGACACTGGACAGTGCATGACCCTTTCTTAATATAGCATCACTCTCAGGAGCAAGAAACATAAAATGAGAAGACAGAGGAACTCCTGCCAAAAGAAAGATCAAGAAGAAACCATGGCGAGGGATTTACTCAAAACATAAAAGCAATATATCTGAACAAGAATTTATTTTATATTTTTACTTTTTTTTTTTTTTAAAGAGAGAGCACATGCAAGCATGAGCCAGGAAAGAGATGGAGGGGGAAAGAAAGGGACAATCAGACTCCAAGCTGAGCACAGAGCCAGACATCTTCCCAGCAGAATTCTACCAAACATTTACAGAAGAATTAATACCTACCCTTCTGAAAATGTTGCAAAAAAATAGAAAAGGAAGGAATACTTCCAAACTCATTCTATGAGGCCACATTACCTTAATCCTTTTGTGTGGTTACACAAAGACTCCACTAAAAGTTAGAATTACAGACCAATATCCCTGATGAACATGGATGCAGAAATTCTCAACAAGATACTAGCAAATCAAATCCAATAGTACATTAAAGTAATTATTCACCACAATTAAGTAGGATTTATTCCTGGGTTGTAAAAGTGGTTCAACATCCACAAATTAATCAGTGTGATACACATTAATAAAAGAAGAGACAAGAACCATATGATCCTTTCAATAGATGCAGAAAAAGCATTTGACAAAATACAGTATCCCTTCTTGATAAAAACCCTCCACCACATAAGGATACAGGGAATATACCTCAACATCATAAAAGCTGTATACAAAAGACCCACACTGAATACCATCCTCAATGAGGAAAAACTGAGAGCTCTTCCCCTAAGGTCAGGAACGTGGCATGTTCACTCTCACCAGTGTTGGTTAACATGGAACTGGAAGTCCTAGCCTCAATCAGACAACAAAAAGAAATAAAAGGCATCCAAACTGGAAATTGGAAAAGAAGAAATCAAACTTCTTTGCAGAAGACATGATATTCTGTAGAAAAACCAGAAAGATTTCAAAAAATTGCTAAAGCAGGAATTCGACAAAGTGGCAGCATGTAAAAATCAATGCACAGAAGTCAGCTGCATTGCTATGCACTAACAATGAAGCAGAAGAAAGAGAAATCAATGAATCAATCCCACTTATGATTGCACCAAAAACCACAAGAAACCTAGGAATAAGCCTAACCAGAGGCAAAGAATCTGTACTCTGAAAACTACTGAATGCTTTTGAAAGAAATTGAAGAAGACACAAAGATGGGCGCCTGGGTGGCTCAGTGGGTTAAGCCGCTGCCTTCGGCTCAGGTCATGATCTCAGGGTCCTGGGATCGAGTCCCGCATCGGGCTCTCTGCTCAGCAGGGAGCCTGCTTCCTCCTCTCTCTCTGCCTTCCTCTCTGCCTACTTGTGATCTCTCTCTGTCGAATAAATAAATAAAATCTTTAAAAAAAAAAAAAAAGAAGACACAAAGAAATGGAAAAGCCTTCCATGCTCATGGATAGGAAGAACAAGTATTGTTAAAATGTTGATACCACTGGAAACAATCTACGCAGTATCTCTCAAAATTATATCAGCATTTTTCAGAGTTAGAACAAACAATCCTAAAATTTACATGGAACCACAAAAGACCCAGAATAGCCAAAGTAATGTTGAAAAAGGAAAGCAAAGCTAGAGGCATCATGATTTCAGACTTCAAGCTCTATTTCAAAGCTGCAGCCATTAAGACAGGATGGTACTGGCACAAAAATAGACACACAGGCATGGAACAGAATAAAGAACCCAGAAAGGGACCCATAACAGAAATGGACCATAACACGGTCAACTAATCTGTGACAAAGCAGGAAATACTATCCAATGACAAAAGGACAATCTCTTCAATAAATGGTACTGGGAAAGTTGGACAGCCAGATGTAGGAGAATGAAACTGGACCATTTTTTTACACCACACACAAAAAATAAATTCAAAATGGATGAAAGACCTAAATGTAAGACAGGAGTTCATCAGAATTCTAGAGGAGAATACAAGCAGCAACCTTTTCAATCTTGGCCACAGTAACTTCTTGCTAGACATGTCTCCAAAGGCAAGGGGAACAAAGCAAAATCAACTATTGGGACTTGATCAAGATAAAAAGCTTTGGCACAGCAAAGGAAAAAACAAAACTAAAAACAACCTACAGAATGGGAGAAGATATTTGCAAATGACTTATCAGATAAAGGGCTACTACCCACAATCTATAAGGAACTTATCAAACTCAGGACCCCAAAACCAAATAATCCAGTCAAGAAATGGGCAGAAGACGTGAATGGACAACATACAAATTGTCAACAGACTCACAAAATAAAAGGTCCACATTATTGGCATCAGGGAAATACAGATCAAAACCACAATGAGATATTAAATGGCTACAAGTAAGTCAAGAAACAACAAATCTTGGCAAGAATATGGAAAAAGGGGAACCCTCTTACACTGCTGGTAACAGTGTAAACTGGTGCAGCCACTCTGGAAAACAGTATGAAGGTTCCTCAAAAAGTTAAAAATAGGGCTACCCTATGACCCAGCAATTGTCCTGCTGGGTATTTACCCAGAGGATACAAACACTGTGATCCGAAAGGGCACCTGCACCGCAGTATTTATAGCAGCAATGTCCACAATAGCCAAACTATGGAAAGAGCCCAGATATCCACTGACAGATGAATGGATAAAGAAGATGTGGTGTGTGTGTAGGGGTGTGTGTGTGTGTGTGTGTGTGTGTATACATATATCTGTATATATATTTTATATATTATGTATATATATGTATATGCATATATATGTGTATAGATATTATATGTATATACATACATATATATGCACTCACACATATATGTATATGTATATATGTATACACACACATATATAATGGAATATATATATTATATATTATATATTATATAATATATAAGATTTATATATATGTATATACATATATACATATACATATATATGCGTATATATTATATATATGTATGTACACACACATATATAATGGAATATTATGTAGCCATCAAAAAGAATGAAATCTTACCATTTGCAATGATGTGGATGGAACTACAGGGTATTATGCTGAGTGAACTAAGTCAATCAGAGAAAGACAATTGTCCTATGTTTTCACTCACGTGCAATTTAAGAAACAAAGCAGAGGCTCATAGGGGAAGGGAGGGAAAGATAAGACGAAATCAGGGAGGGAGACAAACCATAGAGACTTAATTTTAGGAAACAAACTGAGGGTGGCTGGAGGGGAGGAGGCAGGTGAGGGGATGGGTGATGGGCATTAAGGAGGGCACTTGATGGAATAAGCACTGGGTGTTGTATGCAACTGACAAATCACTAAACTCTCCCTCTGAAACTGATTATACACTACATGTTAATTAATTGAATTTAAATAAAATAAAAAAGAAAGAAGCACCGGCCATAGACAAAAAGTGTTGCTGTTATTATTAGGGGCAGGGGTCCTGCTTAATTCGTTTTGTATTACTCCTTGCACTCTTGATAATTTTGTCACTCACTTGATATTCATCAGAAGCTAATTTCTTTGAGGGCACCCAGGAAACATAGAGTCATTCTTTGCTTTGATGGTGAGGTTGCTGAGGGTCAGAGGCATGGGGTTGCTGACACTACTCCTAACTCACCAAGTTCTGCTCAGAACCCAGGCACTTTGACCTTTAGTCCAGAGCTCTTTCATTGCCCTGTACTCAGTATTAGGGAAATCAAGAGGTAGTTGGGACCAGATAATTTTTCAGGGGAATGTATAGAGTGGTTCACGCTCATCCTTTCTGGTGCTTCCATGACCCAGGAAGGGGAAGTGAGGACAGGGTTTCAGTGGGAAGCAAATGAGAAATACAAATAAGAAATGATGTGGTAAGATCACAGGGTGGTAGGTACAGCCATTATACGACTGGCTACAAGTAGTTTCTGAAATGCTCTTTTTAACCAAAAGCAAGAAATTATCAGTTACCAATATAAACGTTGTCTAAGAGACACAGTTTAAGTGTGTATGTCTTAGGAAAAAAAAAGATTTTATTTTAGAGCATGCACCAAGTGGTTGGGGGTCAGTGGAGAAGGAAATAATCTCCAGCAGATTATTGGGGCTCGATTCCACAACCCAGGAGCTTATGACCTGAGCTGAAAACAGGGGCTGAGAGGCTTACCCAACAGAGCCACTCAGGCACCCCATTAAGTGGGTATTTCTCTGTAATTATGATTATAGCATTTAGTGAATCATTTTTTTTTCTTTCCAGGTTTACTGAGGTATAATTGACAAATTTAAAAAGCTGTATATATGGGGTGAACAGTATGATTTAATATATGTACACACTGTGGAAGGATTACTACTATCAAGTTAAATATACATTACTCACATAGTTACCATTGTGTGTGTGTGTGTGTGGTGAGAGCCCTTAGGATCCACTTTCTAAATAACTCCCATGTTTACAATACAGCATTATTAAGTAAGGTCACCCTGCTAAATGATTCCCAGAACTGATTCATCTCTCATGCCATGTCTGCATAAATGTGCATGAATTCAAATCCAAGTATAGTTAATTAACCATTCCCTTGAAAATTTCCACTTTTAGTGAATTACATCCTATCTTCATGGGGCCACTGGGAGGTGATGAGGTCAGGAGGGGGATGTTCTCATGAATGGGAGTAGAGCTTATGAAATATCATCCAGAGAGGTCATGTGAGGACACAATGAAAAAAACAGTGGTCGATGAGGAAGTAGCCCTTCACAGATCAAAATAGTGTGGTTCCATGATCTTGGACTTCCCAGCTTCCAAAGCTGTGAGAAATAAACATAAATTAAAAAAAAAATCTTCAATGAATACTCAACTATTTTGTTGTTGTTACTTGGCTTGCATTATCCCCCTTATGACAGATTCCTTGAAGTGTAATTATTCAATGAAAGAACATGAGTATTTATGACTATTGGTACATATAGCCAAGTGACTTTTCCAAAGAGTTGTGTTAATTAACATGATCAGCAATACAGGCAGGAAAATAAGCTTCACAGCATCACTGTACATATTGCATACTGTCACTAAAATCTATCTTGCAAAACAATAAAACAAAAATAAATGAATTTTGCTACAAAAAATGACAAAAGAGTACCTCATGGATTCCCTTTAAACTCTTCTGATGATTAGTGAACTTCAACATGTTCCTGCATGGTTTTTTTTTTCTTCATTATGAATTGTTTTTTATTGTGTAGAGCAATCCCATGCATGAAAAGACATTTAGCATTTCTGGCTTCTGGGCAAGAGATAACAACACAACCTTTTAAGTGTTGGTCAGTGGGACAACCAAACCTCACCCACATATTTTCACATACACGTTTATGAGATACCGACCACTGGCTGCTGATCTAGTTTAAGGCCTGGACCAAACACAGGCCTAAGTATCTATTCCAAGCCTTCTTTTTCTTGACTTTTATCGTGGTTCCAGTATGGCCTTCATGGGCAAAAGGAGGCCTCTTGCGAACAAAGAGTTAATAAGGCACCCCCAAGAAAAAGTGTTGTCTTTGTAACCTCACTGACAGGTTTCTCCTCTGACACCTGGAACAGAGTTTATTCTTGGTCTTCACCTACATTAGAACTCCTCTTGTCAAAAATAAGCACATAGATCAATGGAACAGAATAGGAAACCCAGAAAAAAACCCCATAATTATATGGTCAATTAATCTTTGACAAAGGAGGGAAGAATATCCAATGGGAAAAGGACAGTCTCTCCAATAAATGGTGTTGGGAAGACTGAACATCTACATGCAAAAGAATGAAACTAGACCACTGTCTTACAACACACACAAAAATAAACTCATCATGGATTAAAGCTCTAAATGTAAGACTGAAACCATAAAAATCCTAGAAGAGAGCACAGGTGGTAATTTCTCTGACATCAGTGGTAGCAACTCTTTCCTAGATATATCTCCTAAGGCAAGGAAATCAAAAGCAAAAATAAACTACCGGGACTCCACCAAAATAAAAGGCTTCTGCAGAGTGAAGGAAACAATCAACAAAACTAAAAGACAACCTATGGAATGGGAGAAGATATATGCAAATGACATGTCAGATAAAGGGTAAGTATCGAAAGTTCATAAAGAACTTACACGGAAATAAAAAGAACTTACACGATGCAACACCAAAAAAACAAATAACCCAGTTAAAAAGTAGACAGAAGAATAGACATTTCTCCAAAGAAGACATCTAGATGATCAACAGTCACATGAAAAGATGTTCAACATCACTCGGCATCAAGGATAATGCAAATCAAAATTAGAGTGAGATATCGCCTCGCACTTGTAAGAATGGCTAAAATCCGTAACACCAGAAACTAGTGTTGGTTAGGATGTGCAGAAAAGGGAACCCTCTTGCACCACTTATGGGAATGCAAATTGGTGCAACCCCTGTGGAAGCAGTACAGAGGTTCTGCATAAAATTAACAGGATTACCATACGATCTGGTAATTGCACTACTAGTTACCCCAAAACTACAGAAACGCCAATTAAAAAGGATACATGCACCCATATGTTTATTTCAGCCTAACTGAAATAGCCAAATTAGAAAAGCAGCCTAAGTGTCCACTGATAGATGAACGGATAGAGAATGTGGTGTACACACCATAACGGAATATTATTCTGCCATTAAAAAGAATGAGATCTTGCCATTTGTAACGGCATGGATGCGGGCCATAGAGTATTATGCTCAGCAAAATTAGTAGCCAGAGAAAGTTAAATACTATAAGTTCTCACCTCTTATGAAGAATTTAGGAAACAAATGAGCAAAGAAGAAAAAAGAGGGAGAAATAGAGAAAAACCAAGAAACAGACTCTGAACTCTAGAGAACAAACTGATGGTTATCAGAGGGAAGGTGGGTAGGGGATGCATGAAATAGGGGTTGGGGATTAAAGAATACAGTTGCCATGATGAGCACTGAGTAATGTACAGAATTGTGGGATCACTATATTGTACACCTGAAACTAACACTGTTGACTATAGTGGAATTAAAATTTAAAACTTAAAAAAAATTAAAAAATTTATTTATTTGACAGAGATCACAAGTAGGCAGAGAGGCAGGCAGAGAGAGAGAGGGAAGCAGGCTCCCTGCTGAGCAGAGAGCCCGATGTGGGACTCGATCCCAGGACCCGGGAATCATGACCTGAGCTGAAGGCCGAGGCTTTAACCCACTGGTTAAAGGCATCCCCCCCAACAAATAAAAAGTTTTAAAAAGGAACTTCTTTTCTTGGATGATGCTTTGAGCCTCCCGGAGGATGACCGTGTTCAGCCAGTACCTGTTTCTCACTTTTGGCCAAACCGTGGTAGCAGAAGACGGAGACTCTGGGAAGGAGAGCAGTGTGGGAGACTGGAGTTCAGGTGACAACCCACACTTTACCTCTAGGCAAAGAATTGCTTAGGCCACCCTGATCTCCAATATGAATGTAATCCTGCTATTGCCAAACCAAACACACTAGCGTCTTCATTAGAGTCTTTCCACAGTATATTAACGACTTTGATAATAAGCCATAAAATTCCTTTGTTGGCATATGCTAACAATTTTTTTTGGCCCTTTTTTCAAGGATCCAAGATTCTTTCATAGGATGTCTATCCACTCACATCTACCCTTTTCATCAGGGTTCTCAGGTTGGCCGAACACAGCAAAGGCGCTTCAGGAAAGCATAGATTTTTGTTTCAGCGATGGGAGGTCCAGAATTCTTGGATTACAAAAGATTCCATGGCAATGAATTTTAAATTCCAAAATAAATAATCAGAAATGCTTTATTAAAAAAAACTACCAGGATTCCTCTTTCAACTTCAGCTTCCATCTTTACAACAGGAAAAAGCTGAATGCGCTGGAATTCATTTACTTTCCTTAGATTTATCAGAAAATTAAGGTCACAGGGCAGACCGCCACCCCCAAATCTGGACAATCGCACATACACAGGGAATCCTAGCCAAGCTGGATCTGCCTGATCTTGTACTGTATGCACGGTACGGACAGTACAGTCAGTACTGATGGGCACACTTACAGGGCACCTGATGAATCAGGCTGAGTGTGGACTAGACAGAGTATTAAAAGTTCCTGGGAATCAGTCCTTGGGGGGGGCCTCAGACTTCCATGGATTTTACTTCCAGGATCCCCACCAGGTTCTTCTAGGGAAAAGAGAAAAATCCACTCATGTTTTGGGCATTGGAAGGGGAAAGTAACTGTTTTGAAATATGCTACGGGCTTTCTGCATAACAAAAGCCTACACTGTCAGGGAAATTACTCTACCAGAACTATGTATTTTTTAAGGTTTTACTTAAATTCCAGTTATTGAATACACAGTGTAATATTAGTTTCAGATGTACAGTATAGTAAGTCAACACTTCCATACAACACCTGGCACTCATCACAACACAAACATGCCCCAATCTCCATCACCTGTTTCCAGCATCCACCCACCCACCTTCCTACCTGAACCTCATTTGATCTGACCAAAGGGAAATTAGACAACTCCAAACACCTCTAGCTCTCCTGCTTCGTTTAAGGGGAGTATAAAAAGCTAAGAAATGCTTCTAAAAGCTCAGAGCAAGATAACAGTGGAGTGGGAAAAAAAATCAGAGAACTGAAACCTTTAGCACTTTCAGCTATAGCAAACAGTAAACGTAACCCCCATGACCCCTCAAGTTGCTATGACCTGAAAAATCATGTCTGTCTTTCAACACAAACCTATAAGGCTACTGGCAAATGATACAGAGTCTGAAGAGACAAAGCAAGCATCACAGCCAGACTGAGATAGGACATATTTTGGTATTCTCAGGACTTTAAAATAACTATGACTAACAGGTTAAGGATTCTGACGGAAAAAGTAGGTAACAAGAGAGAACAGATGGCTAATATAAGCAGAGAGATGGAAACATGAAGAATTAAAAGGAGATACTCGAAACAAAAAACCCTGTAAGAGAGATAAACAGAGCTGAAAAAAATAATCAGTGAGCTTAAAGGTAAGTCAGTAGAGATGTTTCAAACTGAAATGCAGAGAGAAAAAAATTTTTTTTTGAAGATGTTATTTATTTATTTGACAGAAAGAGACACAGTGAGAGACGGAACACAGGCAGGGGGAGTGGGAGAGGGAGAAGCAGGCTTCCCACCACCCCGAACCAGAGCAGGAAGCCTGACTGGGGGCTTGATCCCAGAGCACTGGGATCATGACCTGAGCCGAAAGCAGACACTTGATGACTGATACATTCAGGTACCCTGAGGAAAAAAAAAATTGTTAACTAAATAGCTATCCAAAAAATGTTGGACAATTACAAAAATTATAACACTTGGGGTGCCTGGGTGGTTCAGTGGGTTAAGTGGTGACCTTTGGCTCAGGGCATGATCCCAGGGTCCTGGGATTGAGTCCCAGGTCAGGATCCCTGCTCAGTGGGGAACCTGCTTCTCTCTCTGCCTGCCCCTCCCCTTCCCTTCCCTCTCCTCCTGCTCGTGCTCAGGTGTTCTCTCTCTCTCAAATAAATAAATAAAATCTTTTAAAAAAAAGTATAACAGTCACACAATGATCCAATTGAGATATGAGGTAACTCAATGGATAAAAAAACAAGAAACGTCTTTTTGATGCCAGAAAGAGACTCAGTTCAAACCTAAAGACATGTATATGCTAAATGTAGCATACCTAAAAAGATATGCTATGTAAATGAAAAGAAAAAAAAAAGTTGGGGTAGCAATAGTTATATCAGAAAAAAAGGACTTTAAAACAAAAACTGTAATGAGACAAAGGAGGGAATTTCATAATGAAAAAAGGAATCTATCCAACAAGAGGACGTCACAATTGCAAGTATCTAAGCACCTAACATAGGAACGCCTAAATAACACATTAGACCTGGTAGACTGAACAGATTATATAGACAGAACATTCCATCCCAAAAGAGGAGAGTACACATTCCTTTCAAGTGCACATGGAACATTCTCCAGGAGAGATCACATATTGGACTGCCTCAGTAAATTTAAGAAGACTGAAATCATATCAAGCATCCTCTCCAACCACAACTGTTTAAGAAATGAGAAATTATAAGAAAAAGTGGAAAAACAAACACAAACAGATGGAGGCTAACCAACATGCTTCCAAATGGGTCAAAGAAGAAATCAAAGAGGAAATTTTAAGAAAAAGATAGAGAAAAATGAACATGGAAAAACAATGGTCCAAAGTATTTGAGATACAGCAAAAGCAGTTCTAGAAAGAAAGGTTATAGTGGATGGGGAGGAGCAAGATGGAGAAGTAGGAGACCTAAATTTCATCTGGTCCCAGGAGTTCAGCTAGATCAAACCATTCTGAACACCTACAAACTCAACAGGATATCAAAGAAAAGAAGAGCAGCAACTCTAGGAACAGAAAAGCGACAACTTTCGGGAAGGTAGGATGTGCGGAGAAGCGAATCTGAAGTGATGGGAAGATAGACCGTGGGGGGAGGGGCCGGCTCCCGGCAAGCAGTGGAACGCAAAATTGGAACTTTTAAAAGTCTGCTCCACTGAGGGATGTCGCTCCAGAGGCTAAGTGGGGGTGGAGCCCTTGCAGGGACAGTGTGGTCTCAGGACCAGCGGGATCACAGAAAGACGGGGTGTCTGAGTGTGGCAGAGCTCCCAGGTATCAGAGTGGGGAAGCTGACCACGGAGACAGAGCCAAGAAGGGGCTCTCAGCTTGGGGTTACGTTAAACCATGATCCCCAGCACAGTCAGGCCACTGCTCTTTGAGCAGGGACTCCACAGGCGGCAGATCTGGGAGAATCAACTTCCTCTCTCGGAGTGCGTGGCAGGGATCTGCAGGGTTTGGAGACTCCAGATGGGGCTCTGTGCCAGAGACAGAGATGCTTGTTCACAGGCTGGGTGAGCTTAGTGCTCAGCTGGCCGGAGACCAGGGAGACAGGAGTGACTGAGCACTTTTCTACGAGGGTGCACTGAGGAGTGGGGTCCTGAGCTCTCAGCTCCTCCAGCTGGCAATTGGGAGGCTGCCATCTTCATTCCCATCCACCAGAGCTCTACCGACAGTGTTCAGGGAACAAAAGCTCCTGAGAGTGAACCCGAGCAGATTGCTTAGCCCTGCCCCTGGCAAGGGCAGTGCAGTTCCTCCTCAGGCAAAGACATTTGAGAATCAGGACAACAGAAGATCAGCAAGAACATCCAGCCAAGATCAAGTTCACCTATCAAAGAAAACTCAAAAACTCAAGAGATACAGGAATACAGCACACAGAATTCATGGCTTTTTCCCCCATGATTCTTTAGTCTTTCGAAGTTAAATTTTTAAATTTTCTTTTTTCTTTTTTTTGAAATTTTCCCTCTTTCCTATTTTAACATTGTCTTATCAATACCTTTTAAAAAATATTTTAATTTTCATTTTTATAGTCCTATTCTTTTTAAAAAATTATTTATTTATTTGTTTCTCAGAGACAGAGAGCGAGCACACAAGCAGGCAGAGTGGCAGGCGTAGCTGGAGAGAGAAGCAGACTCCCTGCCAGGCAAGGAGCCTGATGCAGGACTTGATCCCAGGACTTTGGGATCATGACCTGAGCCGAAGGCAGTGGCTTAACCGACTGAGCCACCCAGGTATCCCTACGGTCATATTCTATCCCTTAGTTGTATTTAACCATATTGTGTGTGTGTGTGTATGTGTGTGTGTATGCACGTGGGTGTGCATGTATGTATGTATATGTATATGTATGTATGTGTGTGTGTATTTGTTTCTCTTTCTTTAAAATTTTGCGATAGTTTCTTCTAACAGACCAAAATATACCTTAAATCTAGTGTCTAGCTTTGTTCTAGTCTTCCGCCTGATCACATTCTCTTTTTTTCTTTTTAAATTTTTTTCTTTTTTCAACCAACTTCTCAATTCACTTTTTAAAAATATTTTTAAATTTTCAACTTTATAGTCATATTTCATCCCTTCGTTGTATTTACCCTTATTTTTGTATGATATATTTGTGTTTTCTTTTTTAAAAATTTGGGGAGGCAGTTTCTTCTAACAGGCCAAAAGACACTCCAAATCAAGTGTGTGGCTCTGTTCTATTCACCAGCTTGATCCTATATTTTTTTTCCTTTCTTTTCCCCCAAGTTTCAGGTCTCTTGATTTGTTGAGTGTGTATTTTTCTGGGGTTCTTTTTACCCTTTTAGGATTTTATTCTCTCATTCATCTATTCCTTTCTGGACAAAATGACAAAGTGGAAAAACTCCCGGCAAAGAGCAAGAGGCAGTACCAACAGCTAGCACCTAATCAATACAGATGTTAAATGAAAGAATTCATGGAAACAAATGAAAATGAAAACACAACTGTTCAAAATCTTTAGGGGTGCAGCAAGGTGGTCCTAGGAGGAAAGTATATAGCCATACAAATCTTTCTCAAGAAGTAAGAGAGGTCTCAAATACACAACCTAACCCTAACCTAAAGGAGCTGGAGAAAGAACAGCAAAGAAAGACTAAACCCAGTAGGAGAAGAGAAACAGTAAAGATCACAGCAGACATCAATGAAACAGAAACCAAAAGAACAACAGAACAAATCCATGAAACTAGGAGCTGGTTCTTTGAAAGAATTAATCAGATTGATAAACCCTTGATCAGACTTATCAAAAAGAAAAGAGAAAGGACCCAAATTAATAAAATTATGAATGAAAGAGGAGAGATCACAACCAACACCAAAGAAATACAAACAATTATAAGAACATATTATGAGTCACTATATGCTAGCAAATTAGACAAAGTGGAAGAGATGGATTCATTCCTAGAGACATATAAACTACCAAAACTGAACGAGGAAGAAATAGAAAACGTGAAGAGATCCATAACCGGTAAGGAGATTGAAGCAGTCATCAAAAATCTCCCAACAAGAGCTGAGGGCCAGACTGCTTCCCAGGGGAATTCTACTAAACATTTAAAGAAGAACTAATTCCTATTCTCCTGAAACTGTTCAAAAAAATAGAAATGGAAGGAAAACTTTCCAACTAATATTATTAGACCAGCATTACCTTGATTCCAAAACCAGACGAAGACCCCATCAAAGAGAATTACAGATGGATGCAAAAATTCTCACCAAAATACGAGCCAATAGGATCCAACGGTACATTAAAAGGATTATTCACCATGATCAAGTGGGATTTATTCCTGGGCTGGAAGTTTGGTTCAATATCCTCAAATCAATCAATGTAACACAGTACATTAATAAAAGAAAGAACAAGAACCATATGATACTCTCAATAAATGCAGAAAAAGCATTTGACAAAGTACAGCATCCTTTATTGATCAAAAGTCTTCAAAGTGTAGGGATAGAGGGGACATACCTCAATATCATCAAAATCATCTATGAAAAACCCACAGCAAATATCATTCTTAGTGGGGAAAACCTGAAAGTTTTCCCCCCAAGGTCAGGAGCAAGGCAGGGCTGTCCACTATCACCACTGCTATTCATCACAGTACTAGAAGTCCTAGCCTCAGCAATCAGACAACAGAAAGAAATTAAAGGCACCAAATTGGCAAAGAAGAAGTCAAACTCTCACTCTTTGAAGATGATATGATACTTTATGTGAACCCAAAAGACTCCACTCCAAAACTGCTAGAACTTGTACAGGAATTCAGTAAAGTGGCAGGATATAAAATCAATGCACAGAAATCAGTTGCATTTCTCTACACCAACAACAAGACAGAAGAAAGAGAAATTAAGGGGTCAATCCCATTTACAATTGCACCCCAAACCATAAGATACCTAGGAATAAACCTAACCAAAGAGGCACAGAATCTATACTCAGAAAACTATAAAGTACTCATGAAAGAAATTGAGGAAGACACAAAGAAATGGAAAAATGTTCCATGCTCCTGGATTAGAAGAATAAATATTGTGAAAATGTCTATGCTACCTAAATCAATCTACACATTTAATGCAATTCCTATCAAAGTACCATCCATCTTTTTCAAAGAAATGGAACAAATAATTCTAAAATTTATATGGAACCAGAAAAGACCTCGAATAGCCAAAGGGATATTGAAAAAGAAAGCCAAAGTTGGTGGCATCACAATTCCGGACTTCAAGCTCTATTACAAATCTGTCATCATCAAGACAGCATGGTACTGGCACAAAAACAGACACATAGATCATTGGAACAGAATAGAGAGCCCAGAAATAGACCCTCAACTCTATGGTCAACTAATCTTCGACAAAACAGGAAAGAATGTCCCATGGAAAAAAGACAGCCTCTTCAATAAATAGTGTTGGGAAAATTGGACAGCCACATGCAGAAAAATGAAATTGGACCATTTCCTTACACCACACACAAAAATAGACTCAAAATGGATGAAGGACCTCAATGTGAGAAAGGAATCCATCAAAATCCTTGAGGAGAACACAGGCAGCAATCTCTTCAACCTCCGCCGCAGCAACATCTTCCTAGGAACATCGCCAAAGGCAAGGGAAGCAAGGGCAAAAATGAACTACTGGGATTTCATCAAGATCAAAAGCTTTTGCACAGCAAAGGAAACAGTTAACAAAATCAAAAGACAACTGACAGAATGGGAGAAGATATTTGCAAACAACATATCAGATAAAGGACTAGTGTCCAAAATCTATAAAGAACTTATCAAACTCAACACCCAAAGAACAAATAATCCAATCAAGAAATGGATAGAGGACATGAACAGACATTTCTGCAAAGTAGACATCCAGATGGCCAACAGACACATGAAAAAGTGCTCCATATCACTCAGCATCAGGGAAATACAAATCAAAACCACAATGAGATATCACCTCACACCAGTCAGAATGGCTAAAACGTTGCAACAAGTCAGGAAATGACAGATGCTGGCGAGGATGCGGAGAAAGGGGAACCCTCCTATACTGTTGGTGGGAATGCAAGCTGGTGCAACCACTCTGGAAAACAGCATGGAGCTTCTTCAAATTGTTGAAAATAGAACTGCCCTATGACCCAGCAATTGCACTACTGGGTATTTACCCTAAAGATATAAACGTAGTGATCCGAAGGGGCACGTGCACCCGAATGTTTATAGCAGCAATGTCCACAATAGCCAAACTATGGAAAGAACCCAGATGTCCATCAACAGATGAATGGATCAAGAAGATGTGGTATATATACACAATGGAATACTATGCAGCCATCAAAAGAAATGAAATCTTGCCATTTGCGACAACATGGATGGAACTAGAGCGTATCATGCTTAGCGAAATAAGTCAAGCGGAGAAAGACAACTATCATATGATCTCCCTGATATGAGGAAGTGGTGATGCAACATGGGGGCTTAAGTGGGTGGGAGAAGAATAAATGAAACAAGATGGGATTGGGAGGGAGACAAACCATAAGTGACTCTTAATCTCACAAAACAAACTGAGGGTTGCTGGGGGAAGGGGGGTTGGGAGAAGGGGGGTGGGGTTATGGACATTGGGGAGGGTATGTGCTTTGGTGAGTGCTGTGAAGTGTGTAAACCTGGCGATTCACAGACCTCTACCCCCGGGGATAAAAATATATGTTTATAAAAAATTAAAAATTAAAAAAAATCAGCTGCATTTTTATATACCAACAACACAGAAGAAAGAGAAATTAAGGAGTTGATTCCATTTAAAATTACACCCCAAACCATTACATACCTAGGAATAAATCCAACCAAAGAGACAAAAAAATCTGTACTCAGGAAACAATAGAATACTCATGAAAGAAACTGAGGAAGACACAAAGAAATGGAAAAATGTTCCATGCTCATGGATTGGAAGAACAAATATTGTGAAAATGTCTATGCTACCTAAAGCAATCTACACATTTAATCCAGTTCTTATCAAAATACCATCAACTTTTTTCAAATAAATGGAATAATCCTAAAACTTTTATGCAACCAGAAAAGACCCAAAATAGCCAGAGGAATGTAGAAAAAAAAAAAAAAAACAAAACCAAAGTTGGTGGCATCACAATTCCAGACTTCAAGCTCTATTACAAACCTGTAATCATCAAGACAGTATGGTACTGGCACAAAAACAGACACATAGATCAATGGAATAGAATAGAGAGTCCAGAAATGGGCCCTCAATTCTATGGTCAATAATTTTTGACAAAGCAGGAAAGACTGTCCAATGTAAAAGACCATCCCTTCAACAAATGGTGTTAGGAAAACTGGACAGTCACATGCAGAAGAATGACCATTTCCTGACACCACACACAAAAATAGACTCAAAATGTGGGACAGGAATCTATCAAAATCCTTGAGGAGAGCACAGGCAGCAACCTCTTTGATCTCAGCTGCAGAAACTTCTTCCTAGAAATATGGCTGATGACAAGGGAATCAAGGGCAAAAACGAACTATTGGTATTTCATCAAAATCAAAAGCTTTTGTACAGCAAAGGAAATAGTCAACAAAACCAAAAGACAACCTACAGAATGGGAAAAGGTATTTGCAAATGACATATCAGATAAAGGGCTAGTATCCAAAATCTATAAAGAACTTATTAAACTCAACACCCAAGGAACAAAGAATTTAATCAAGAAATGGGCAGAGGACATGAATAGACATTTATGGAAAGACGACATCCAAATGGCCAACAGACACATGAAAAGGTGCTCAACATCACTTGGCATCAGGGAAATACAAATCAAAACCACAATGAGGTACCACCTCATACCAGTCAGAATGGCTAAAATTAACCAGTCAGGAAACAACAAGTGTTGGTAAGGATGCAGAGAAAGGGGAACCTCCTATACTGTTGGTGGGAATGCAAGCTGGTGCAGCCACTCTAGAAAACAGTATGGAGTTTCCTCAAATAGTTGAAAATAGAGCTACCTTGTGACCCAGCAACTGCACTATTGGGTATTTTCCCCAAGGATACAAATGTAGTGATCTGAAGGGGCACGTGAACCCCAGTGTTTATAGCAGCTATGTCCACAATAGCCAAACTATAGAAAGAGCCTAGATGTCCACTGACAGATGAATGGGTAGAGAAGAAGTGGTACAAAATGGGCAGAAGACATGAAATGACACTTCTCCAATGAAGACATACAAATGGCTATCAGACACATGAAAAAATAATCATCATCACTAGCCATCAGGGAGATTCAAATCAAAACCATACCACCTTACACCAGTTAGAACGGCCAAAATTAATAAGACAGGAAACAACGTGTGTTGGAGAGGATATGAAGAAAGAGGAACCCTATTACACTGTTGGTAGGAATGCAAGTTGGTGCAGCCACTTTGGAAGAACAGTGTGGTGATTCCTTAAGAAATTAAAAATAGAACTTCCCTATGACCTGGCAATTGCACTACTGGGTATTTACCCCAAAGATACAGATGTAGTGAAAAGAAGGGCCATCTGTATCCCAATGTTCATAGCAACAATGGCCACGGTCACCAAACTGTGGAAAGAACCAAGATGCCCTTCAATGGATGAATGGATAAGGAAGATGTGGTCCATATACACTATGGAGTATTATGCCTTCATCAGAAAGAACGAATACCCAACTTTTGTAGCAACATGGACGGGACTGGAAGAGATTATGCTGAGTGAAATGAGTCAAGCAGCTTTGCGCAGTGGCAGTATCGTAGCCAATGAGGTTTATCCAAGGCGCGATTATTGCAAATTGAAATGAGTCAAGCAGAGAGAGTCAGTTATCATATGGTTTCACTTATTTGTGGAGCATAACAAAAAGCATGGAGGACATGGGGAGTTAGAAGGGAGTTGGGGTAAATTAGAAGGGGAGGTGAATCATGGGAGACTATGGACTCTGAAAAACAATCTGAGGGGTTTGAAGTGGTGGCGGGGTGGGAGGTCGGGGTACCAGGTGGTGGGTATTATAGAGGGCACGGATTGCATGGAGCACTGGGTGTGGTGAAAAAATAATGATACTGTTATGCTGAAAATAAATAAATGAAAAAAAATGAGCAGGGCACCTGAATGGACATTTTTCCAGAGGAGACATAGAGATGGCCAACTAACACATGGAAAGATGCTCAACATAATTAATCATCAGGGAAATCCAAATCTTAGCCACAATGAGGTATCACCTCCCATCTGTCAGAATGGCTAGTGTCAGAAAGACAAGAAATAATAAGTGCTGGCAAGGATGTTGAGAAAAGGGAAGCTTAGTGCACTGTTAGTGGGAATATAAATTGATGCCACCACTGTAGTAAAGAGTATGAAGTTTCCTCAAAAAAATTAAAAATAAAAATACCATAGAATCCAGTAATTCCATTACTCAGTATTTACCTCAAAGAAACAAAAACAGTTGTTCAGAAATATATATGTATATCTATGTACACTGAAGCATTATTTACAATGGCCAAGATAGGAACCAAACTAAATGTCCATTGATAAATAAGCGGATACAAGTAGATGTAGGTGTATACAGACTCACATACAAGCGAATATTACTCAGCCATAAAAAAGAATGAGACCTTGACATTAATGACAACATGGGTGGACCTAGAGGATATTATGCTAAGTGAAATAAGTCAGACAGAAAGACAAACACTGTATGATTTCACATATATTTGGAATCTAAAAAACAAATAAACAACAAACACAAAACCCCTGAGAAGAGGGGTGTGGAAAATGAGCAAAATAGGTAAAGGGGATTAAGAGGTACAAACTTCCAGTTACGAAATACATAAGTCACAGTGATGAAAAAGTATAGAGAATATAGTCTATAATATAATACTGTCTGGTGACAGATTGTAACTACACTTATAATAGTGAGTACTGCATAATGTATAGAAGTGTCAAAACATGACATTGTACACCTGGAACTAATATAGCATTCTATATCAACTGTATTTCAATAATAATAACTTAGCTGAAAAAAATCTGGGGGACTACTGTTTGTTCAAAGTAATGAAAGTAACAATGTATTATGAGATTAGAGTATATGGATAAGTTAAAGGAATGATAAAAATGTCATAAGGAAAGGATATGGGATTGGGAATATTCTTATAAGATAACTGCACAACCCATGAAACAGCCTAGTATTAGATGAAAGTAGGCAGAGATGAAATGAAAATGTATATTGCAAACTTTAGGGCAACCAATAAAAATTTTAAAGGAGTATAGTATGCTAAGAAAGGAGGAGAAAATGGAATCATATAAAATGTTCAATTAAAACCAGAGAAAGCAGAAAAACAGGAGAAGGTTTTTGTTTTTTTTAAAGAACAGACATAATCGATGAGAAAAACTTATAACCATGTTAAATATTAATCCAAATAAATCAATCACTTTCACTGTGAGTGGCCTGAGTATACCAATTAAAAGAGACCATCAGAGTAGATTAAAATAGGAAAAGACTCACTATATACGGTCTGTAAGACACCCACTTTAAATACAAAGACACATATAGATTAACAGTAAAGGGATGGAGAAAGATATACCATGCTAACTCTAATCAAAAAAAAGATGGAGAAGCTATATTAATTCCAGACAAAGCTAATTTCAAAAGTAGAAAAGTTATGAGACAAAGAGATGTTACACCATGATAAAGGAATCAATTCTCTAAGAAGACATAATAATCCTTAATATGTATGCACTTAAGACAGGGCATCAAAATATGTGAGACAAGAACGGATAGAACTGTACAAATATTACATTTGGAGATTAAAATGTGTCTTTATCAGTAACTGACCCATCCAGTTGGCAGAAAATCAGGAAGGACAGGGTTTAACTAGATAACACTATCAATCAGTTGGATCTAATCAACAGTCTATAGAATATTTGTTTTTTTTTTTTTTAAAGATTTTATTTATTTATTTGACAGAGAGAAATCACAAGTAGTCAGAGAGGCAGGCATAGAGAGAGAGAGAGGGAAGCAGGCTCCCTGCTGAGCAGAGAGCCCGATGCGGGACTCGATCCCAGGACCCTGAGATCATGACCTGAGCCGAAGGCAGCGGCTTAACCCACTGAGCCACCCAGGCGCCCACTATAGAATATTTGAACCAACCACAGCAGAATACCCATGTTTCTCAAGCTCACATGGAACATTCACCAAGATATTCTACATTCTGGGCCATAAAAACACCTTAACAATTTTTTTTTTTAAAGAAAATGTGCACGTTCATGGGGTGGGGGTAAGTGAGGAGAGAGAGAGGATCTTATGTAGGCTCCACGCCCAGCACAGAGCCCGATGCGACGCTCAGTCTCACGACCCTGAAGTCATGACCTGAGCCGAAATCAAGAGTTGACAACCAACTCACTGAGCCACCCCGGTGAACCAACAATTTTCTATTAATGAAAATCATACAAATTGTTCTCTCAGATCACAATGGAATTAAACTGGAACTCAATAACCTAAAGGTAGCTAGAAAATACCAAAAAATTTTAGAGATTAAATAACACACTTTTAATAACACTTGGGTCAAAGAGGAAAGCAAAAGAGAGGTTTAAAAATATTTTTACCTAAATTAAAATGAAAATACAGCATATTAAAATATGTAGGATGCAATAAAAACAAGGCTTATAGGGAAATTTATAGCAATTAATATATATATTAGAAAATTAGAAGTTTCTAAAATCAGTAACCTAGACTTCCACCTTAGGAAACCAGAGAAAAATGAGCTCTATAAACTCAGAGCAAACAGAATACAAGAAATAATAAAAATTAGAATAGAAATCAGTGAATTTAAAAACAGAAAATCACTAAAGAAAAATCAATGATCACCAAACATTAACTTTTTGATATAACTCTATCAGGGCTAACAAGAAAAAAAAAAGAGAGCGAAATCACAAATTACAAATACACAAATATCAGAAATGAAAGAGGGATCACCACTATTGATCCCACAGACACTAAAAAGAGATATTACAAACAATTCTATGCCCCCAAATTTAATAGATTCAATAAAATTCTTTGAAAGACACAAAACTTACACAATGAGAAATCCATACTCTGAATAGAGCTGTATCTATTAAAGAAACTAAAATAATAACTTTCTAAAAAGACAGCACCAAGCACAGATGTTTTCACCAGTAAATTCTGCCACGCAATTGAGAATGAAATACCAATTCTCTACAATATCTTCCAGAAACTAGAAGCAGAGAGAACTCTTTTGAACGTATTCTACAAGGCCAGAATTACCCTAATACATAAACCAGATGAAGACTTTACAAGTAAACTACAGAACACTACCTTTCATGAACATAATTGCAAAAATTCTCAACAAAATGTTAGCAAATGGATCAAAAAATGTATTAAAAATTATACACCATGAGCAACGAGGGTTTATCCCAGGCATGCAAGGCCAGTACAACATTTGAAAATCAACTAATTAGGGACGCCTGGGTGGCTCAGTGGGTTAAGCCTCTGCCTTCAGCTCAGGTCATGATCTCAGGGTCCTGGGATTGAGCCCCGCATCAAGCTCTCCATTTGGTGGGGAGCCTGCTTCCTCCTCTCTCTCTGCCTACCTCTCTGCCTACTTGTGCTCTCTCTCTCTCTCTTTCTGTGTGTCGAATAAATAAATAAAATTAAAAAAAAGAACATCAACTAATGTAATTCATCACACTGATAGGCTAAAGAAGAAAAATCATACAAAGCATGTATATAAATGCATAAAGTCATTGAAAAAATCCAACACTTATTCATGATTAAAATCAACAAGCTAGGAATAGAGGGGGACCTCTTCAACATGATGAAGAAAATCTACAGAAACCTATAGCAAACCACACATATCTAGTGATGAGAAACTAGATCCTTCTCCAAAGACTGGGTAGAAGAGAAAGATGTCCACTCTTCATCGACTCCTATTTAACCTTGTTCAGGAATAAAATCAGGGGATAGCCAAGCTGGAAAGCCGGAGAAGTTCAAAATACCTGGGTTTTTCAACAGCTTGGAGGAAGCATGCATTCGGCAATCCACATGGTTCATCTCAAAGTATCGTAAGGAAAATTGGTACTAATTTATCGCTGATCCAGTGCCCAAAAGTTCAGTTCCAGCTCACCAGCCCTACAACAAAAGGGAGCCTGAGCCATCCTGGAGAGGATGCAGTGGTGTCTTTTGCTGATGGCGGATGGGTAGCCAAAGAAGGAGAGTGTTCAGCAAGACAAAGGACAGAGGTTAGATCAAGGGAGTCTCTTCAGGACGACCTTCCTTTCTTTGAGAAGCTGCCAAGCAGGCAGTGTTCCTTACCAAACCTGTCTCCAGAAGAGCTTCCAAAGAAGACAGCACTAGCAAATGAGGAGGCATTGCAGAAGATCTGTGCCCTTGAAAATGAACTTGCTGCTCTCAGAGCTCAGATTGCCCAAACTGTGACCCAGTAAGAACAGCAACATGTTATTCCAGGTGACTTAGATCCTACCACATCTGTTACTACACCACCATCCTCTGTCCCTCTACCGCCCCCACCCCCACCTCCCCCAACCCTCCCCCACTGGGGCTCCACCAAAGTATAACACCGGCTGCCGACCTGATGAAAGAGTGAAGAGAGAAAAATACCTGTGCTGGAAAGACCTTGGTTAAGAACAGTCCAAAGAAACCTGATATGACAAATACGTTAGAGATCCTTAAAGATATGAACAGTATAAAATGTCGGTCAGTGAAAAGTTCAGAACAGGATATAAAGCCCAAACCGGTGAATGCTACGGACCCTTCTGCCCTCATACCAGGGGCTCTGAAAAAGGCATTTGCCTATCGATATCAAAGCCATAGTCAAAGTGAAATCCAAAACCTGCATCAGAGGCCACCTCAGAACCGTGCTGTTGGGGCCACACATGTCGAAGTCTACATGAAATATGAAGGCTTTCATTGAAAATGTTTCAACTTCCCACTAGACAGTGAGCAGAGAAAAAACTATCCTTGTTCCAGCTGTTGGTTTGTTAGGGCTGTTTGATGAGTGGAAATCAACACAATTTAGTAAATACCTGAATTTAGTATTCAGTGGTCTCCTTTACATCTCATCAGACTCAGCAATAACAAAAGTACTCTAAGTTTCTGGGTTGTTGTTGTTTTTTTTTTAAGGATTTTATTTATTTGACAGACAGAGATCACAAGTAGGCAGAGAGGCAGGCAGAGAGAGAGGAGGAAGCAGACTCCCTGCCAAGCAGAGAGCCCAATGCGGGGCTCAATCCCAGGACCCCAAGATCATTACCTGAGCCAAAGGCAGAGGCTTTAACCCACTGAGCCACCCAGGCGCCCTGGGTTGTTTTTTTTTTTAATGAGAAGATTAGTTCTGAACTGGGATTCCCATAATGTGTATTCAGACATGTGTTTTCTTTTTTTCCAGACATGTGTTTTTAATGTAGTCAGGATGTTTAGGTTTCTAGTCTTGAAAACAATTATATAGATTTCAGAAGAAAGGACATTTGTAGAGGTGTTTTTAATTCTTAATACTAACTTATCTCTGCAGATATTTTATATGCACATTTTGGATATAAAATAGTATGCAAAATTTAATAATGATGTCAGTGAGGGTACTGTTACCATCATTAGTGGTCACTGATCATTTACTACTCAGTGACAGAACAAGGTTGTTGTAGTGAAATATTTAGGATTGCAACCTTTTTGCCCCGAATAGGACTTTTACTTTAGATTCTCTCATTTCCTTGGAGATGGGGTTCAGGTAGGAACCAGATAACGTTCACTGCTGAAAATTCCATAATGCTTTCCTTTAAAGGAAAGTCAAAGACTATGAAAGCTGCTTTCACTTTAGTGCTGTCCAGTGCTGAGGGAAAAAAAATGTAGTTTTCACATAGTGAGAAATCAAATTATTGAATTAAATCTGTAACAGGAGAAAACCAGAACGTACCATCTTTTTTTTTTCTCCCAGTTGAATAAATGGCATAAAAAAGATGACTTGTTGCTAAGTTGATATATAATGGAAATAGCAATATAACGGAGTTTTAAGATTTTTAATATTGGTCAAATATAGTAGCTATATAATGAAACCTTGAATAGGTGAAAGAATTTCCTATTAAGTTGTTCATCATTGGTCAGAGTGTTATCCTGTTGAATTACATTAAGCAGCAAACCTTAGGTGCTACTGGAATTGTTTTAAGTGATCATTTGTGAATGCTTGGTAAATCTTCACGGTTTTCTGTATTTCTGTTAAACTCAGCTATAGTTAATGCCAGAATCTCCTACCATGAGTAAATATTTGATTTACTTAAATCTAGTAAAAAGAAGTGGAGATAGGAAGAGTAGACACTTACTTTTAAGTTACTGAAAATATGTGCAATAAGTTACTGAAAATTTGTGCAATGTTCTCAATATTAGCAAAGGTTATTCAGCTTAAATCTGAACTGTGACTGGGCGCCTGGATGATTCAGTGGGTTAAATCTTCTGCCTTCAGCTCAGGTCATGGTCCCAGGGTCCTGGGATGGAGCCCCACATTGGGCTCCCTGCTCAGCAGGGAGCTTGCTTCCTCCTCTCTGTCTCTGCCTGCCTTTCTGCCTACTTGTGACCTCTCTCTCTGTGTCAAATAAATTAATAAAATCTTAAAAAAATAAAAGAAGAAATCAGTGGTATTTATATGAACTGTGAAACACCTGAAAAAGAAATAAATAATCCTGTTCACAATAGCATCAAAACAGTAAAAACTTAGGAATACATTTAACCAAAGAAATGAAAGAGCTGTGGAAAATAATATATAAAACTTTCATGAAAGAAACTGGGAAGAAATAAATGAAAATCTATTCTGTGTGCTTGGTTCAGAATTAATATTAATAAAATGTCCATACTACCCAAGGCCATCTATAGATTTAATGCAGTCACTATCACCATTCCAATGGTGTCACATAATTTGTCACAGAAACACAAGAAACAATCCTAAAATGTGTAAGGAACCACAGAAGACCCTGAACAGCCAAGCAATCATAAAAAGGAAAAACAAAGTCAGAGGCATCACATTTCCAGATTTCAAACTATACTACAAAGTTACAGTACTTAAAACAGTAGGATACTGGCATAAAAATAGATGCATGGGCCAAGAGAACAGACTAGAGAGCCCAGAAATAAATCCTCACAGTTAATGGTAAACTAATATTTGACAAGAGAACCAAGAGTCCTCCATGCAGAAAGGCAGTCCTTGCACAGAGGGTACTGAAGAACTGAATACCACATGCAGAAAAATGAAATTGGACAGTTACCTTACACCCCTCACAAAAATAAACTGAAGAGGATCAAGGATGTAAGCTTAAGACTTGATATTATAAAAATCTTAGAAGAAAGCATTCACAAAATAAGTCAGTCAGACAAATATATGATTTCGTTCATGTGTGGAATTTAGGGAACTAAACAGAAGAACACAGGGAAGGAAGGAAAAATAAGATGAAATCAGAGAGGGAGACAAACCATAAGAAACTCTGAACTCTGGGAAACAAACACGGTTGCTGGAGGGGTGGTGGGTGGGGGATAATATTCCATTGTGTACACTGGGTGACGGGCATTAAGGAGGGCACGTGATGTGATAAGCACCGGGTGTTAGAGGCAATTGATGATTCACTAAATTCTACCCCTGAAACTAATATACAGTATGTGTTAAAATGAATTTTAAATAAAAAAATTTTTTAAAACAGAGAAGAAAGCATTCAAAAGAAGCTCCTTGATATTGGTCTGGGCAGCATATTCCCTGAATAGGACACCAAAGTGTAAGAAGGTAAAGGAAAAGTTAATAGGGGGACTACACCCAAGTAAAAAGCTCCTGTTCAGCCCGAAAGCAACAAACCACAAGATGAAAAGGTAACCTACTGAATGGGAGAAAATACCTGTAAATCATATACATGATAAGGGGCTAATAGCTAAAATATACGAAGAACTGATAAAAATATATAAAGAACTCAACAGTAAAACAAAGTCCCCTTAAAAAAATGATCAGAGGAACTGCATAGAGGTTTTATTTTCAAAGAAGACCCATTAATGGCCAACAGAAATGAAAAGATGCTCACCACCACCGTCAGCAGGGAAATGCAAGTCTAAACCACAATGAGCTATCACCTCCCAACTGTTAGAATGGCTGTTAACAAGAAGACAAGAATGACAAGCATTGGCGAAGATATAGAGAAAGGGAATCCTTGTGCTTGGTTGGCGGGGGAATGTAAATTGGTGCGACCACTACCAAGAACAGTACGGAAGTTCTTCAAAAAATTAAAACTGGAAATACCATATGACCCAATAGTCCTACCTCTGTTGTATATATGTTAAGGAGAGGAAATTAGGGTTTCAGTGAGATTATTTCCACTCCTGTGTACACTGCAGCATTACTCACAAAAGCCGCAACACGGGAACAACCTAAGTGTCCTTCAGTGGATGAATGAAGAAGACCCGGTATGTGTGTGCGTGTGTGTGTGCGCGCGTACACAATGGAATATTATTCAGCTACGAGAAAAGAGAAAATCCCACCATTTGTACAGTATGGATGGAATTTGAGGGCATTTCGCTAAGTAAAAAAGTCAGACAGAGTCCATCAGAAAAGTCAAAAGACAAATACTGTGTGAAGTCACTTAGATGTGGAATCCCCCAAAAAAGAAACCTGAACTCAGAGTAGAATAGTGGTGACCAGGGACCATGGGGTAGGGGGAAATGGGAAGAGGTTGATCAAAGTGTACAAATTTCTGGTTATAAAATGGGGCACCTGGGTGGCTCAGTGGGTTAAGCCTCTGCCTTGGGCTCAGGTCATGATCTTAAGGTCCTGGGATGGAGCCCTGCATCGGGCTCTCTGCTCAGCAGGGAGCCTGCTTCCCCCTCTCTCTCTGCCTGCCTCTCTGCCTACTTGTGATTTCTCTCTGTGTCAAATAAATTGAAGAAAAAAAAAAAAGAAATGGGAATAATGTGAGGTAGTGGGGTGTTAGCTAAGGCTTCAGTGGTAATCACTGCACAATGTGTGTGCAGCAAATCAACATGTAATACATCTTAAACTTGCACACGTTTATTTCAATCTCATCTCAATAAAGCTGAAAATAAAGGCTTACTGATATGCCAATAATCTTGAACCTGAATCCAAACAGAAGGTAAGGTCTGAATTCCTTTAAGGAGAAGTCAGCAAGTCTAGAGGCCCAACCAAGTATCACTTAGTGATAACAACATGCATGCATGTTCCCAGATTATACTATTTTTCCTGATGATATTGCAAGCTACTGCATCCCTAGAGAGGCATGAAAATATAGGGCCTTGTAAAATTACCATACTCTATGAAAATTTTAGCTAGGTATAGAAATTAGAATTTTAAAAATAGGCAGTATTGAGACAACAGAATTCAATTCATAGAAGTAGCTCTTTTTAGTTGATTTTGGTCAAAAGTAAAAAAATCATTTACGTATTTACTGTTGTCTGCTTTTGAAGAGGTTAAAACACTCAAGAGATTAAGATCTATTAGGTTGGTAATGGAATCGAACTTTTTTTTTTTTAGATTTTACTTTTATTTATTAAGCAGGGCCCCCCGCTGAATGGAGAGTCTGACGCGGGGCTCAATCCTGGGACCCTGAAACCATGACCCGAGCCAAAGGCATAATAAGCTCAACCCCCTGAGCCACCCAGGCACCCTGGAATTGAACTTTTAAAAGTAATTTGTCAGATAAGCTTGCAATTCATTCAAAAGGAAGACATCTTATTTTAAATCCATACATTTTGATTTGTTATTAAAGAAGTATGTGAATATTTGGGGCGCCTGGGTGGCTCAGTGGGTTAAGCCGCTGCCTTCAGCTCAGGTCATGATCTCAGGGTCCTGGGATCGAGTCCCACATCGGGCTCTCTGCTCAGCAGGGGGCCTGCTTCCCTCTCTCTCTCTCATTCTCTCTCTCTCTCTCTGCCTGCCTCTCCGTCTACTTGTGAGCTCTCTCTGTCAAATAAATAAATAAAATCTTAAAAAAAAAAAAAAGAAGTATGTGAATATTTAAAAGAAATGATGATTAATACTCAGAATATTTAGTAAATTCACAAAATGAATAAAGTTATGGGGGTTCAACTCCAGGCATAAAAGCTCTTGGACATTAATGAATCAAATGGTAGATATTAAAAATTATAAAAATTATTATTAAGATATTAAGATATAAAGATATTAAAATTATTTTAAAATTATTAAAAAATAAAAATATCCTCTTAAAAATAGGATAATGGGGAGGGAGAAATCCATGAAAGATTTGGTAAAGAAAAAGATGTTATCCACAAGTTTAACAAAAAGACAGAGAAACAGGAAATAGGAGGAAAAGCCTAGAAGCCTAGAGGACAGATCCAAGAGAGCCAATGCCAATGAAAGAAATTCCAGAAATAGAGAACAAAGAAAGCCAAAAGAGACACAATTTTATGCAAATGTTTCAGAATTTAAGAATAGAGAGTCACTGAAATGAAAGGGCCCAGTACGTGGCAGACAAGAGTAAAGAGAGGTGTTTTCACAGCCACATGGGAAATACAAAAACCCCAGAAAGGAAGAGAAGATCTGGAAGCCTTTAGGGAGGTGTGAATCAACGCATAGGATAGCAGTCTCCAGAAAAACAAACAAGACGGGATCTAACTGATTGTGTGATTGATCTGAAAGTTCAGAAAATAATCTTAGTTAGGCATTTTGTGTTCTTTCAGAGCAATTGGGAGAACAATTAAAAAAGCAAGGGAAGAGGAAAACAAGAGGTAATTAGATGATCCAGAAAAAAATCAAATGTTACGGGAGATGTAGTAATATACAATTTCTGGCTGTGCTAAATTAGGTTTACAGTTGTAAGGGCCTATTTAGCCAGAGTGACTCCACCTTGGTTAAAAGCCATTTTATTGTTTGTGCAGTAAAACTTAAACCAACCCTGCCCCGCCCCCTCCGCCCTGAGAAACTTACTTAGAAGCAAGTCTGGGAAGCCAGTAAAATTTGGTCAGCCAGTTCCTGATAACAGAGCCCAGAATACAAGGACGAGTCAGGCCAGGTGGAGACATCCAATCAGTAAGAAGCACACATACTCTCTCCCTAACCGCCAAAGAATGTAAACCTACTGTTTGGGCGCCAAACTTGAGCACCAATTCTGACCAGAGTAATAGGTTAGGTCAAACAGCTACTACAGGGTAAATTGTAATTCAACTGGCCACCTGCACGTGGCCTAACAGGACTATACAATGTTACAATCTCATTGGCTACCTATAAGTGGCCAGGTTTTTGCTCTATAAAAATTAGTCTGTGAGGCTGGGAGGGGTCGCTCTCTTCGGGAGCGGCCCTGGCCGGTCAGTCTGATTTCTAATGCTTGACATAGTTTAAAGCTTTGCATAACTTTAACTTAGTTCACTTCTAATGCTTGGCATAGAATAAAGCTTTAAATAACTTTCATTTTGTCTCAGTCTCGTTTCATTTAATAACGGACCCTAACACAGTGTTACAGAATTATTAACACTAACTACCAACTTAATCAAAATTTTCCTGTAACTATACTGGGAAGAGGATAGCAGGAACATGGGTAGAGAAGAGTTAAATCTTCATCTACAATTACAGAAAGTCTGTATTTTATATTACTGGGGATGGAACTAATAGCAGGTTGTTTTTTGTTATAATCCCAAGAGTAGCCTTATAAAAGTAGTAAAAGCTGCTTCTAAATGCCATTTTAAAAACCTGTAAAACAAAGCTATTACTTCAATCACAATAAAAGTAAATTTTAAGATAATTGTTGAAGACATGAACAGATTCAAGAAGAGGTGGTACGGAATCCAGATAATGGGATGGAATGGCTTGGACAGATTCCATACTGGCTCAGTTGGAAGAGGATAGGACTCAAGATCTCTAAGGTTGTAAAAAAAAAAAAAAAAAAAAAAAAAAAAATCTAAGGTCATGAGTTCGAGCCCCATGTTGGGTGAAGAGATTACTGGGGAGGGGGAAGGGGGAACACTTAAAAAAGACCCTGAAATTCAGACAGTCCTCTTGAATAAGGTAGAGGAAGCGCAGCCCAGCAAGAAATGGAGAAAAATCTCTTCTCTGATGGCTGCCCCTCTGTGTCTGACATCCTGAATTTCCACTGGGTGATTCATCCTTCCTCTAAGAGTAGAGAGCAAATAAATAGGAAAATATTCAAGTTTCTCATATGAAGAAGGAAGAGGGGTAGGGTTAAAGAAGAAATAAAGATGGTACATAAGAATGGTACACCTAACAGTAGTCAAAGAAAATGTAAACAAGAAAAAAAAATACTCTTGCTTCTTGTTCACTCATAAAATTGAGAATTCCAATGAAATTGGCAATACGGAAGAAAACACAGGAAGAAGCAAAATTAGACAAAAAAAAAAAATGGAACAAAGAATAATACCTCGGAGGCCTTGGGATCTAGACCGTTTTACATTTTAGAGAAGACAATTTCCAGTTCATAGATTTTTTTTTTTATTTTTAGGAAAGAACAAAAGATGTATAATGATCCAGCTTATTATGCAAAAGGAATCTATGATACCTACAGGTCAGTGAGAGGAACAATTATTCCAATAAATGAAGCCAAATAACCAAACAGAATCTAAGGTACAGTAAGAGAATGACCAATATAATCACGTTGGATTTATCCCAGGGAGTCACAGTAGGTCCACTGTGATAGATCCTATATGGGGTTCTCTATGGGGGGAGAAAGATCATTTCAATTTAAGTCTTGGTGAAGCCTCGCACATTTCTCTACTTTAGGTATAAATGAGCACGTATTCATACACACATGCCTAACAAGACTAGGATGACGGTTCCTTCCACGTCAAACTATCTAAATCAAAGCAACGTTCCAGCACGGGAGACACCTCCACACCACCTGGGCAGAAACACCGGGCTCTGCTAGCACCTGTGCACCACACGGTTCAAGGCGTGTTAGCCAATGCAGCTGAACTTGAAGCTCCAGAAGATGTTAAATATCTTGAACTTTTCCAACAGTGTGGAACAAGGAACAAATAAAAATAAGGTAAGAATTCAGAAAATGGTTCAGCAAGGGGACTGACAGAGGAACAACAAGCAGAAGGTTTCCTATCCATGGCTAATACAACAATCAAGAAATGGGGGCGCCTTTGTGGCTCAGCTGGTTAAGCGACTGCCTTTGGCTCAGGTCATGATCCTGGAGTCCCAGCATGGAGTCCCCTCTGGGCTCCCTGCTTGGCAGGGAGTCTGCTTCCCCCTCCCACCCTCCCTCCTCTCATGCTTGCTCTCTCTCTCTCTCATTCTCTCTCAAATACATAAATAATTTTTTTTTTTTAAGAAAAAGTGGGGTGGAGGACGGGAGTTGGGGAGCCCTACTGACGGAGCAACGAAGGGGAGTTCGTGGATGTAATTCCAATAAGCTGCGTGAGAAACTTAATGATGACAACTCCAAGCGTTTCCTGAAAATTAGAAACCGCGAACCTGAGAAGCAGACCCGCGCAGGTGTTCCACGACGGCGGGGCTCCGAAATGAGACAGGCAGCGTCAAGGTCAGGAAAGGAGCGAGGGACGGCAGAAGGGCGCTCAGGAGGTCCTGTTTGGAGGCCGTCTGGGATGGGGGCCTCTCCCCTGCTGTTCCGGCCTGCGCTGCTGCCTGGGATCCGCGGGGGAATCCAAGCCGACCGCCCTCTTACCAGGACCGCCGCCGAACCGAACCCAGCCAGCCAACTGCTTTCCAAGTCCGAGGCAGCTGCCTGGGGCGATCCCGGCAAGCGCGCGCGCGCGTGGAAACACCGCGGCGCTGGCTAGGGATTGCAGTCCCTTTGCGCTCTGCGCGCATAGACGCGCACCGGGTCCACAGAAGTAGCCGGTCGCCGGGCGGAGCTAGTCGGGCCCAAACCCCTCCAGCTGGGGAGCCGGGGAAGGGCATGAAACCCAGGCATTCGGAAAGGTTCTCAAGGCTGAGATGGAAAGCGCAGGAGACGCGCAGACCCCCAAACCTCAAAGTGCAGGTTCATTGTTTCCAAGGTCTGCTCTCAGAAGGACACGGCTGCTCTGGCCCCCGTTTGTCTGTGGGTGTGGTGTGTGGTCTGCGCGTGTGTAAAACAAACCCACAACGTATGTTGAGAAAAAGTAAAATTTGTTCACCAGCCAGTCAGTCCTCGCTTTTCTAGACCTAGGGTTCTCAGAGTGCCATTTGCAATTCGTACTCAGTTTGTCAATATCTACAAAGGAAGGGGGGAAAAAAAAAAGCCTGCGGGGATTTTGATTGGAATTGCATTGGATCTCTGGATCAAATTAGGAATAACTGACCTCCTAAGAATATTGAGGCTTCTGAGCAGTGAAAACGGTGTATCTTTTTATTGAAGTTTTATCTATTTGTGTTCATAAGAATTTTATAGTTTTCAGCATACAAATCCTGCCCCTATTTTATTAACCATATACCTAAATACTGAATTTTGCTACTATTTTAAATCACGTTTTTATTATTCATATTAAAATTGGTGTATAACATGGTCTGCAAACCTTGGGCCAAACCTGATCTCCCACCTGTTGTTGTTATTTTAAAATAAAATAACAAAGCTAAAAAAAACAAAATAAACATGATGACCTCAAACTTCTTTTTTTTTTTTTTTTGGTTGCTGTTTCTCATGATATCTTTCCAATTATTTAGTTTTATACCAAAGTTTTTCAACCTCAACAATGCTGAAATTTTGAGATAATTCTTTGTAACGGGATTGTTCTGTCCAGGGTAAGATGTTCAGCAGTGTCCCCGGCCTCTCTACGCACCAGCACCTCCTAGTTCTGAAAACCAAAATGCCTCCAAACATTGCCAGCTGTATGCTGGTAAGCAAAACTACCCTTCTCCTCCTTTATAACTACTGTTTTAACCTACCTGTGTCTTTCTATTTAAAGTAGGTTTCTTGGGGCACCTGAGTGGCTCAGTGGGTTAAGCCTCTGCCTTCAGCTCAGGTCATGATCTCAGGGTCCTGAGATCGAGCCCCCCCCAATCAGGCTCTCTGCTCAGCAGGGAGCCTGCTTCCCCCCTTTCTCTGCCTGCCTCTCTGCCTACTTGTGATCTCTCAATCTCTGTCAAATAAATTTAAAAAAATAAATAAATAGGGCGCCTGGGTGGCTCAGTGGGTTAAGCCACTGCCTTCGGCTCAGGTCATGATCTCAGGGTCCTAGGATCGAGTCCCACATCGGGCTCTCTGCTCAGCAGGGAGCCTGCTTCCCTCTCTCACTCTCTCTCTGCCTGCCTCTCTGCCTACTTGTGATCTCTGTCTGTCAAATAAATAAATAAAATCTTTAAAAAATAAATAAAGAGAGAAAGAAAGAAAGAAAGAAGGTTTCTTGCCGACCACTTATAGTTGGGTCCTTCTTTTTTTCTTTTATCCAATCTGACAATCTCTTGTCTTTACCTGATAATATTTAGGCCATTAATATTAGTGGTGTTTATTGGCATGGTTGGATTAAAATCTATGTGCTTGCTAAGTGTTTATTATTTGTTTTCTCTTCTCCTCTTGCCTTTATGGATTTAGTTTTATTATTTCTTTTCACCTCCTCAATTGACTTATTATTGATTCCTTTTTTTTTTTTTTTTTAGACAGTGAGAGAGAGCATGAGAGGCGGGAAGGTCAGAGGGAGAAGCAGATTCCCCATGGAGCTGGGAGCCTGATGCGGGACTCGATCCTGGGACTCCGGGACCATGACCTGAGCCGAAGGCGGTTGCTCAACCAACTGAGCCACCCAGGCATCCCTTATTGATTCCTTTTTAAAATACTTCATTTGTAGTGTAAGGACCTTATAAGTGTTTATTCCCAATTCCTCCTTTCCATCTCTTTGTCATTGGGTCACACACCTCACTTTAAAATATGCTACACATATAGAAGACATTGTTACAATTTTTACTTTAAGCAGGTAGCTTTTAGAGTGATAAAAATAAGAAAAATATTTTACTTTGCCTTCATTTCTTCTATTTCTAATGCGGTCATTTCTTTGTGTAAATCTAAATTTCCAACCTATATTGTTTTCTGTTTATTTCTTTTAAAGATTTTATTTATTTGTCAGAGAGAGACAGAGAGAGCACGCACATGTGAGTACTAGGAGGGGGAGGGGCAAAGGGATAATCAGGCTCCAGGAGCAAGGAGCCAGATGCTGAACTGGATCCTGAAGCTCTTGATCCCAGGATCTTGGGATCACGACCTGAGCCAAAGGCAGACACTTAATGGACTGAGCCTCCCAGGTGTCCCTGTTTACTTTTGTTTTTGCCTGAATCACTTACTTTCACGTTTCTTGTAGAGTAGGTCTGCTGGCAGTGAATTCCCTCAGTTATTGTTGGTTGTGAAAATTATTTTTCCTTCACTTTTGAGGGATATTTTCACTAAGTAAAAATTCTGGATTGACAGCTTTGTTTTTCAGCACTGTAGAGATGATACTACCATCTTCTCGCTTGTACGTAATCTGATGAGAAACTGCTGTACTTCATAGCCTCGTCCATCTGCAGCTAATGGGTCTTTTTTCCCCTCTGGCTGCCTTCAAAGATTTTGTTTTTTGTTTTTAGCAGTTTGAATATGATGAATAAATGTGATTTTTGGTGGTGGGAGAGCTTTTTATCCTTCTTGAAATTTGTTTTCATCAAAATTTATTAACAAAGATGTCAAAAGTCCAGAAATAAAAGAAGACCAAAAAAGAGTACTTGGTAGAAGTTTATTGGTACACATCGAAGAAGTTTTGCAAACTGGGAGCACTTAAAGGAAAATATGGAATGTGGCTCAGGGATATGTTGTTATAAAGCAGCTTAGATAGTGAGAAAGCAGTGATTGTTTATTCTTCACGGTGATTGGTTATAATAGAATTTTCTTAAGTGATAGGGAATTGATCAGTGGTTGGTTTTGATTATGATTTCCAGAGGTATTAGCAAGAAATGACCCAGGTCAAGTTAGACTTGCAAAATAGGCTAAATTAAGCTTTGCTTGTGTGACTAAACTGGTTTTGCTGGCTCAGGAAATTTGCCAGGTTGGTCCCTTTGTTTTTTATTTTAACAAAGGTATGGTAAGGCCAAACACAAATCAGAAGGAGAGAATGACCATGAAATTATAAAATTATTGTATTCTAGTTTCTTGGGAAGAACACAGCACTCCACAGAGCTGCTCAGGGGAAGTTCTGGGGTCAATTACAAGACAGATGGAGAGGGAGGAAATGTGGACTAGTGCCTTTTTTGTGGTTTCTTCCAGAAGGAGGAGGGAAGAAGGAGGTTCCAGGATTGGCTAGCTATATTTAAAAGTGGCACCCTGGGGCTCCTGGGTGGCTCAGTGGGTTAAGCCTCTGCCTTCGGCTCAGGTCATGATCTCAGGGTCCTGGAATAGAGCCCCGTGTTGGGCTCTCTGCTCAGCCAGGAGCCTGCCCCCCCCCCCCACCTGACTCTCTGCCTACTTGTGATCTCTCCCTGTCAAATAAATAAATAAAAATCTTTAAATAAAAAAAAAAAAATTTTAAAAGTGGCACCCTTGTGACCTCATGCTGTGCTAGGAATGTGGGGACGTTAAATGGTTATCTTCCCTCCCTAGTAGTTTACCTAAAGTAATTGACATCCATCTTGATGATATAATGCATCAAGTTACAGAAATGATAAAACATGATTGATACAAAGTTCATCGAGCTTGTGGGATTGGTGGTTTCGTGTCTGTCACTAATATGGGAAAAAAATCTCAGCCATTATTTCTTCAAATATTATCTCTGCCCCATTTTCTCTTTCTTCTTTTTCTGGGATTCCAATTATGCATATGTTAAACTGTTCCATATTGGTCCACAGCCCACTTTTTAAGGCTTGTTGTGATGAACACCCAGTGAGGTTAATGGAAGAAAATGTCTCCAAGAGGATGTGTACTTTTCCTTTTTTTTTTTTTTTTTTAATGGTTTCCAGGGGATTCCTAGAATGCTGTTAGGTTATAGTCACTCTTAACCAATTTGTCTACTATCCTAACCAACCTCTTCTTTCTCCTGCACTGGCTTTCAGATTTCAGGCTAGTGGGTTACTCTATGACCTCAGCTTCCAATGGGTTCAAACAAAGTAAAAAAAAAAAAAAAACCCGATGTTACAGCAGCTCTTTTTTATAGCAAGAATGAGAGCTACCCTTCTTCCAGCTCTCCACAGTCAGGTGGAGATCAGAATTCTGACCACTGATTTTTTTTTTAAGATTTTATTTATTTATTTGACAGACAGATATCACAAGTAGGCAGAGAGGCAGGCAGAGAGAGTGGGGGAGGGGGGAAGCAGGCTCCCTGCTGAGCAGAGAGCCCGATGAGGGGCTCGATCCCAGGACCCTGAGATCATGACCTGAGCCGAAGGCAGAGGCTTAACTCACTGAGCCCCACAGGTGCCCTGCCCACTGATTTTTTTTTTAAGTTATTGTTTACTAACTGTTCTGTACTATGTTATATCCTGCAAAAATTCCTAAACTGGAGTCCTCACTCCGATACCTCAGAATGTGACTTTATTTGGAGATAGGGTAGTTTCAAAAGTAATGAAGTCAAAATAAGGGACTTAGGTGGGCCCTCATCTAATAGGACCAGTGCTCTTGTAAAAAGTGGAAGTTTGGAGACAGACACATACATTGGGAGAATGCCACATGAAGATAAAGGCAGAAATGGGGTGATGCTTCTGTAACCCAACATTGCCAACGAACCACCAGAAGTTGGGCAAGAGGCATGGCACAGATTCTGTCTCACAGTTCTGAGAAGGAACGAACCAGCAATCTTGAACTTCTGGCCTCTGAAACTGTGAGACAGCACATTCCTGATTGTTCGCATCATCCCAAGTCTACGGTTTACCTCAGGGTTTACTCTTGGTGTTGCCCATTCTGTGAGTTTAGACAAAGGTATAATGACCCATAGAGTAGTTTCACTGCCCTAGGAGTCCTCCACCTTCTGCCTACTCATCCCTCCCTCCCCTGACAACCACTGATTATTTTACTGTCTCCATAGTTTTGCCTTTAGCAGAAAGCCACAGAGTTGGAATCATACAGCCTTCTCAGACTGGCTTCTTTCACTTAGTAATGGGCACTTAGGTTTCTTCTATGTCTTCTCTTGACCTACAGGTCATTTCCATTTAGCACCAAGTAATACTCCATTGTTTGGATGGACCACAGTTTATTTATCCATTCACCTCCTGTAGGACATCTTAATTGGCAATTATGAGTGAAGCTGCTGTAAATGTACCTGTGCAGGCTTTTCTGTGGACATAAGGTTTTCTTTTCTTTTCTTTCTTTCTTTCTTTCTTTGAATGTTTTAGATAATGTCTATTTATTTATTTAAATATCATTTAGATAATGTTTATTTGAAAATAAACATTTTCAAAACTACCTAAAGGAGTTTCCAACTCCTTTCGGTAAATACCAAGGAGCACGATCCTATGACAAGACTGTTTAGTTCCATAAGAAACTGCTGGTCTTCCAAAGTGGCTGTGCCATTTTTCATTCTCACCAGCAGTGAATAAGATCTCCTATGACTCTGCATCTTCCCCAGGATTTAGTGTTGGTGGTGTGGATTTCAGCCACTCTAATAAGGAGTAGAGTCATTGTTTTAATTTGTGTCCCTGGTAACATCTGGTATAGAGAAATTTCTGTTTGTAAGCCACTTTGTTTGTGTTACTCGGTGGTAACAAAAGTTCTAGCAAAAATGGACACTTAGTAGAGGAATGTAGCTCAGATATCCAGGTTTATGACTTGGGGATATTTTTCTCTTTGACTGACAGAATCAACTGTTGCTTTCTAAGAATTTCGGTCATGAAGTAGTTGGACATGGTTGCATTTTTAAACGCACTGCATTTGCCCTCAGGAACATGAGCTTCTTGAATACACTGAGAATGCCCTAACTAGATCCCATGCAACTTTCCAGTGGGTGATTCATGGTTGTCCTGAAAGTGCAGAGACCATCTGCAAGTCAGCTTACTTTCCCAAACCTCAGTTTCTGCATCTGACAAATGGGGATATAAATTCAAAGCCCACTGGAAGATCAAATGCGATAATATCATAAATCTTTTTGAAGTTCGGAGCCCACAAATCTCAAGGTTTAAAATCCACTATGTTTGCAGAAGATCTGTCTTCAAGCCCTCAAAAGTCATTACAACCACGTTGTGAGGTCAATGTAATTAGGTCTCGCAAATTCTTTAATCCTATCTTTCCTTGTTTTCAGTAGTAAACCGTGAATAGGAAAGAAGGAACACATTCGGCAACCCCCAGGAGGTGGGTGGGCAAATGAATATCTAAAATATACAGGTTTGGGTGCCTGGGTGTCTCAGTGGGTTAAAGCCTCTGCCTTAATGCTCAGGTCAAGATCTCAGGGTCCTGGGATCAAGCCCTGCATGGGGCTCTCTACTCAGCGGGGAGCCTGCTATCTCCCTCCCCCTGCCTGCCTCTCTGCCTACTTGTGATCTCTGTCAAATAAATAAATAAAAATCTTTAAAAAAAATCTACAGGTTTAATGAATAAGCAATTAAAGGATAATAAGTGCAAGTCTGGACTGACCAGAACTTTCACATTCTAAAGAAGGATTTGGCCCTGTGCTCTGCTCCTGGGAGGTAACCGCTAAGCCCTTGGTTGGAGGTTCTCTCCTATTCTTGTTTACTTGGAGGCCTTGGGTCACACCAGATAGTGATGGGGCTTGAGCCAGGTGGTATGGCCTTGACCTCCGCAGTGGCTGGAGACCGAAGGTCAGGTGTATGGTTGGTAAGTCATGCCTATATAACTGACCTCCAACTACAGACACTGGATACTAAAGTTCGGTGAGCTTGCCTGGGTGGTAGTGCTTGTTGTCCACAAACCGGAGAACTTAGCACTGCCCACAACAGCATTTGGAAAGGACAGCTGGAAGTTTGCTTGTACCTGTTGGTCTCCTGGACAGGGCCGGCGTGCTTTTTCCTGTGGCCGATTTGAATTCGTTTCCCTTTGCTGTAGTAAACTGTAGCGGTGAATAGAAAGGCTTTCCTGTGTTCTGTGAGCCCTTCTAGTGAATCGCGGGGCCTGGGAGTGGTCTTGGGGACCTTGGAACTGCACCCCCCATCACTGCCTACCTACACAGGCTGTGTTTAGGACTCTGACATTCTTTGGGACAGGAAAGACATAAATGAGATTTCTGTGCAGATGGATGGAGGGCTGACAGGCCCAGTTACAAATGAGACAGAACATGCACAGCTCTACCGAGAATGCAGAAACAAGGGAGCTCACCTTATGCTTCCTATTCAATGAGATTAATAAGGTCACGTCACCTCCTCTTTCTAGACATTACCAACTATATAATTTTGTTACAATAGTGCAAAGCTTGGTAATGGCCATACTTATTAAGACAAACACCAACAAAAACAGGATCATGCAAAGATCCAGAGTGTGTGGTAAGAGAGAGCTGAGGAGGGACAGCTTACATTTCCCACCTGACTCTGCTTAACAGTGACCAGTGAAAGGCGAGACTTGACAAGGGGAGATACGAACATCTAGAGTTCTAACCTCTACAGTCCCATGAAAATTTACTAGTCTCCACGACATCACAAAATCAGGCTAGAGCCCATCAGGTGGCCATTGACAAGGCAGTTTGGAGAATTTCCTTTTTTTTAATAAAGATTTTATTTATTTATTTGACAGGGAGAGATCACAAGTAGGCAGAGAGGCAGGCAGAGAGAGAGGGGGAAGCAGGCTCCCTGCTGAGTAGAAGCCTGATGTGGGGCTCGATCCCAGGACCCTGAGATCATGACCTGAGCCGAGGGCAGAGGCTTAACCCACTGAGCCACCCAGGTGCCCCTGGAGAATTTCCTTTTAAACGAAAAAGTTGTAAGCCCTGTTATCCCCACTATCTCTCTTAGGGCTCCCGTTGCAGTCCTGTCCTACAAGGAGGGGGCTTCAACCCTGGTGGAGAGCCCAACAGCCAAAGGGAAGCTACAGTCTGGAGCCCCACATGGGCCCTCAGCTCAATGGGCCTGGACTTAGAGCAGAAGGAACCTCTATAGCACCCCTCCTCCTCAGCACCTGGGGCCTGAGGTCACTAAGGCAGGTCTACCAAGGTTGGAGCAGAAGGGAAGCCTGCCCTGCCCAGTCTGGAGTGGGCAGGAGAGAGGGGCATCACCCCAGGGCTATCCCAGGAGTCCACAGCTGCTGGGAATCCTGGCACCCAGCTACTCCCTGTTGAGTTTCACCCTATCTCAAGGTCCAGGAAGCAGCCGCCCTAGAATTCTGGGTAGAACGATGAGGTAAGTCTACAACCTGTAAGCAGGACCTTACCAGAGGCCACTGGGGGACTAGACAGCAAGGAACAGCCAGATGGTGTTCCGTTCCCACCTCAGGAGATGTGGCCTGGTGGTGGGGACAAACACTGACTGCCAAGCAGTAACCAACCCTCACAGTCCCCAAGGAGGACAGCCTGTTAGCAGCAAGGAAAGGCGATCAATGCTGAGGCAGGTGTCCAGGTCCATTTCCTGTGCCCTGCCCCACCCTGGCACGTTATGTAGTAGGCACAAGTCAGGTGGCCTTCCGCCCCCCCCCACCCCCGGCCCCTCAACCAGATCCAGAAGTTAGAAGGGTTCCTGAGATCTGAGCACAGGAAGTAGATCCCCCACCCAAAGGCAGCTGCCTCTATGAATACAACCGTCTGTCGGGACCGGGGAGGGGGGGTGGCGATTCCCACAACTCAACAGACTTGGAGTAAGGAACGGCACCGCCTTCCTTCCCTGGCTACACCGGCCGCCCCAGACTCAATCTTCCCCTAAGGACTATTTTTCCCCTTTCAAAGCCTCACTGTCTACCTCCCAAGTCACCCTGCAGTCAAGGACGCACAGCCTCGCAGCAGCGGGGAGATGCGGGTGCAGACCGGGACTCGGGACTCGGTGAGTTAAAGGCTCTGCGGAGACCTGATGGCGGGGGTGGGGGTGGGGTGGTCCTGGGCCGCCACACGGAGGGCCGGGAGTGTTCTGTCGCGAGTTCACGGCTCACAGCACCTCCCCCCCCCCCCCCCGCCCCGTTCCCTTACCCGGGCTGCCTGTGACAGGCAGGGATGGGGGCACCGAGCTCAGCCAGGAAGCTGACCTGGGAAGCGGGGACCATTACACCTAAGGGTGGCAGCCTCGGGAGAAGAGCAAGAGAATCTCCCTCTGGAGCTGCCAGTGTCCCCGAAGACCCGTGTTCAGAGCGGCTGGCTCCCAAGAGGTTTGGCCAAGGGCTTCTGCGGGTGCCTGTCTTGAGCTGGCGCTGCCAGGACGCTCCCACTCCTTCCTCTCCTCCGCCCAGACACTGGGGTGGCAGCTCCTGTAGGTGAGCTGGAAGCAGGGACGAGGTCGCGGAGGTGGTGGGGGGTGGGGAGGAAGATCCCCCTTTGGTGTCTTCTATTTTTTTTCTCTCTGAGGCTGGGTTCACGTGGTCCTCCCCATCCTGGTATGTCCTGGCATCTGGCAGGATTTCTTGGATTCAAGAGGAGTCCCTGCATCTGACCCCCATCTTGACACTAAGGTAGGCGGTTCACAAATGTTTGCACAGAACTAGCTTTCTAGTTGCCTTACCTGAGAACTAGAAGCAGAAGTGTTTATAACGGTGCAGCGGGGGAGGTGGTGGTGGGAGGCACGGGCACTGAGCAGGTAGCTGGCTCTTCCCCATTGCTCTCAAGGTAGATGGCTTGGTCAGGGGTCAGTTCTGTCTTTTGGAGATGGGCAAGAGGACCTGACCTCTTTGACCTTGGGATCCCTGTCCCTGTGACGGAAGGGCCTATGTGATGGAGAGGCAGCTGTCTACACCCATGTGTCCCCCCTTCACCTCCCTCACCTGGCTCAGGATCTTGAGGGGTCTCTGTTCCCCTGACCCTGGAGTGCATGGGCCCATCTCACCCTAGAAGATGCCGAAATCTCCCAGAGGTGTTCTGGCTGCTAGTTAGGATACACTACACCAGCTCTCTGGGTCCCATTTGCTGGTAAGAGGACACCAGGGCTCAGATGGATCCAGGAGTCCTGCAAATAAATTGATAAGTGCATGGTCATGTGGCCATGTGGCTTCCTATACTTATCCAGACACTAGCCCCAAACACACACACACACACACTCCCTTTCTCTCTCTCTCACTCTCTCTGAGTCACCCTGTGGGGCTGACCTCTACTTTTATTCCACTTTGGGCTTCTTAGTTGGGTGCTAGTAGAGAAGTAAAGGATCCCATAGGCCTTTAGATGCCAACTGTTAAGGGGGCATAACTCAGAGACTGATGGGAGGGAAGAGAGGAGGCACCTCAGCGGAGCAGGAACTTGGAAAACTGAAGCTAACAGCCCAAATACAAACCAGGCAAATTCTCAGAACCCCTCTTGCTGTTGGAACTTCAGCCTCACCGTTTGCACCTATCTCAGAAAAGAGAGAATGGGGGTACTGGGAAACTGGGAAAATAATAAGAAGTCTGATAAGCACCTGGGGCGAGGCACCCAACCAGTACAGTCTTAGAGCCTGGCACCTGGGCCCCTAGTGTGGGCCCAGCACTGGGAGGGCCCTGTCTGGTTCCCCTCTACCTAGTGAGAAGTTCTCAGGGTCCCTGCCCATGCCCCATTTCCCAGTTAGGTCTCATACCCAGGTCCCCAGTACAGTGATTCCCTGTCTGAATGGCCCTGATCCCCTTTCTAGGGTCTGCAAGATATAGTCCCCAGTTCCATCTTCCTGAAGGCTGAGCCTTGGTCCCCAGGGAACCAAAGGGGGGCGCCCTTGTGTGGTTGAGTAGTGTAGACGGCACCTTGACGAGCAGTCTGAGTGCACCTGGAACTGGAGAGGTCTTTCTGGGCACAGCAAGTAGGGGCTGGTAGAGATGTCAGGCAAGCAGTGGACCGGGGTCTACACTTCTCTTGCCAATCTCGGGAGCCAGGCGTCCCGATTCTGAAGGAAGACTGAAAATGCGCATGGAAGTCAAGTCTTCTCAAGACTTGCTATCATGGGTGGCACGCTAGCCACGTTTCGGGGACAGTGAGCTCCAAACCGGAGAGCTGCATCTTGCAAGGCGGCCAGGTTCAGTGTGCACTGGCCAGACAGCCCGCAGGCCAGAGATGCGCCAAACTCCTGCGGAGAAGTGGACGCACCGCCTTCCAGCTCCCGGGTAAGGTGAGACCCGTGGAGCCAGAAGCAGCCCCCACCTGGAGTCTTGCGGGTTCCCGCTGGTCCCTCGATGAAATGCTCCTGGCAACGGAAGCTTCTCTCGGCAGCTAAATGTTTTACAACCTCTGCTTTCTCAGGCCTGGTTGGTAAATCAGGATCGCCGGTCGCTTTCGTTGCACAGAAAGGCACTTGCCGCCTGCAGAGGCTACCTTGGACCGCGCACGCGCACTGCCTGTGCCCTCCCTGCATGCTCCACCTGGAGGGTCTTCACTGGTATTTCATTTCCCAGCGCAAAGACGAATTCCTAACCTTTTCTCCCTCGAGTGGCTGCTTTCCCCTTTGGTTGACGGGGAGGTGGAAGGGGATGTTGCTGCTTGTAGGACTGGTTTTTTCTTTTTTAAAGTTTATTAATTTATTTTTTAGGTAGTCTCTACACCAAGCATGGGGGTCGAACTCATGACCCTGAGATCGAGCCGCATGCCCTACGGACTGAGCCAGCTGAGCTCCCCTTTTTCTTTCTTTCTTTTTTTATTCCCAACTGGGGTGCAGATTCCAACCCTCTGCCAGTTTTAAGAGTATCACTTCTCCCAAGGAGGAAGGACAGGGAAACGAGAAGAGTTGAGGCGCGCCCTGCCCTTCCATTGGGTTTTACAAGAAAACCTGCCAGGACTCCGTGATGCCATGTTAACCCTTAAGGCTCCAGTGTGCCGGGTCATTCTCCCGCACTGGAGGCACCAGGGCTCCCACGTGAGCCGAGAGAAGGGGCCCGTAGGGAGCAAACGCCCTCCAGAAACTGCTGGTCTGCGATTTTTACTTAATCTATATGCATCCTAATATGCATTTAAAATTTTTCCACCTTTCACGTTGTTTTGCACAGTTAAAACTTTATATAAACGATATGATATAGTGAAAGTACTTCTCTGGGAAAAAATGCTTTTTGCTCAAATAAGGCTTTCGGAGTCAATCCAGGTTAATACACATATAAATATACTGCCGTATATGTGTGTATATTTACACACACATATATGTATAATATTTTGAGTAGACTTGTTACAAAGAGTACTTTTGTAATTTATAAAACTCCTATTGAGATTTGTTTTAGATATATGTGTGTGTATACATAAAGAACTTTCCTGAATGATATAAGAAGAGTCTGGAAAAAAATGACAGGACACATTTGTGCTTGGATAACATGACTTAACATTTTAAAAGATATCAATAATCCTTAAATTTCACAGAATTATAACCCTAAGATGGCGGTGGTGCCAGAAGGGATGAGCTAACTGATGGGAAGAACCAGGCGTCTACAACTGTCTTGTGTGTAAAGGAGAAATTAGTGTGTGTGAAAAAGCAGGGCTTCACAAATCAGTGTCAGACGACCAGATACATTTGACTGGTAAGACTGGCTGGCTGGTCAGGAGGAAATTACATGAAAACTGTGCATGACTGCACATAAAGTTCAGATAATTCAAAGTGAAGTGTTTTGATCCGGATGGCAGAGGGAATGAGGCTGGAGCTGATAAAAACAAGGGGAGAGGTTCCTTGGCCAAACCACCCCATGCAGAGAATGACCCATGGGAATATTTCTTGGGTTCTACCAATTCTACATAACTGGTAGCACTCCAGGGACTGAAAACAGAAGTTACATATGATACGTACCGACAGCATTAGGGCTTAATTCTCTCAGGAAAACCTTGCTCAGAAAGGCTAGAAAACAAGTAACAAATAGCGAAGGACAGCCACCACACATCTAAAAAGCGACTTCTACCTCTACTGCACAAGGCGCCCTCGATCACTAAAGAAAGATGATTCTACCAATACACAAATCCAGAAATACCTCAAAGAAGCCAGACAGAAAACATACAAGTTGCCAGTAAAGGTGACACTGTTCCCCCTCTCACTAGCAGCGCTGTAAATGAAAACTGACAAATAAGCAGTAAGGAGACATCGCCCTCAGGGGACAAGAAGGTCAAAACGGTGCAGGTCAACAAGGACGTGCTGAAACCAACACTGGGGGAGTTTTGGAGCTGGCAGCACATTTCTGGAAGGCAGTCTGGCCCAAGCAGATAAATCCATGGGAGGGCAAAGGCACAGTACAGAGGTTTTAACTCCAGGCTTTTATATATATATATATTTTATATATATATATATATAATTTTATAAATAACATGAATATCCATTCCTAGGGGCTTGTTTCAGGACTTTTCTATGGGCCTGCCAATAAGGGAGGTAAGCAAGCACATAATGAGTAAAATACCTTATAAGCAATAGGATATATAAACGGGGCCACCAATGAAGCCGCGTCAGGTTTCTGTGAGGGGGGCTCAGACCAAGGGACTTCCCAGCGGGGTCTTTCCTGGGAATGACCTCCTGCGAGCCTTAAGGCTCCTGGCTGGCGTTTGGAAAAGTCAGCCCTGAATCTCATTGTTTCTTCTCTATCGGAAACCATATATGTTATGACTTGCAATCGATTTCAAAGTCAGGCTGAAGGTAATATTGAAGACTCAGATGTTTGGTTTTTTTTTTTTTTATTGTTTATGAGATATTGGAGAGCTTTTCTGTGATGATCAGATTTGCAGGGTCCTGTTGGTAAGGGGAAAGTCTGGAGCTAAGGGAGCCACTGAGGAGAACCAGTTAGAAGATACGGGGCCAGAAAAGGCAAAGTGTCTGCTGGAATGGAAAAGAGAAGAAAAAATTCAAGAAGTATTCCTAGAACATTAATGAACAAAAATGAATGACCGATTTGGGTGGCGGGTGGGTGACGGAGAAAGGATGAACAGGTAGACTTTGAATCGAAAGCCTTATTAAAAAGAGCTAGAAACTGCTGTATGAAGATCTTCAACTGTGATCTTAATCAACATAGCCCGGAAAGTTCTGTCATGTTCAATCACTTCCATTCACCAGTAGCAACAACTGCTTCCGTCAATACCTGCCCTTCCACTAGTCACCTCCCCGGAGGCTTTTTACTTCTATCTTGTAGTAGGTTCACCTACCGAAATTCCCTCAACTAATGACCTGTGGGCCTTCTTCAGCATGACCTCCCATTTCTAAATTCCCAGTCTCTGAGCTGCCTCTCACTAAATTTCTACTTGAACCTTGGAAGGAAGGGAAGCCACCCAACTTCCTGTGCATTTCACCAGGACCACAGGCTGGGGTGGGGGGGATTTCCATATCAGTACCTGTCTGACCTTAGTTCCAGGACTTTGGGGGCTCAAGGCTGAGGGGAAGCATGGTAGGGGGTGGGGGGCAGGGCAGATGGCCAGTGGGCGTTGGAGGCAAGGTGGGATACCAGTCTTCAGGCTGGTGGGGTCGAGCAAAGGAACTGCCCGTGGAGGGCTGAGAGGGAAGGGCGTGGTTGTAGGGGTGAGGGAAGCAGGTCATGGGTGGAGGCGGTGTTGGGTAGGAGTAGGGGCAAGCAGGGGACTCGGGCAAGAAACCAGAGAAGGTGGCAGGAGACAGATGGGCCAGTGGCTGGAGGAGTGACCGCTCTTGCTTCCTCTGCTTAGCTCTGCGGTTCTGGAACCAGACCTGAGGGAGGGGGAGAACAGCCGCATCAGAGCCTCTCTCAAGTAGGGACATTCTCCCCGTCAATGACAGAAGCTTCAGGTACTGAACATAAGCCTCTCCCACACCGCAGAGGAAGGAGAGCTCTTCCCAGAGGCACAGCTGAGCTGGGCCTTCTCACGAAACAAGACGCAGACCGTCACCCCCAATCTGCGTCGAGATTTGCTCTACTGCAAATCTGGGAGAGTCCAAAGTGTCTGCTTCCCATGAGAAAGAGATAAACCATGACACCAAATGACATTTTCCCCTCCATGGAGAATAGGAAACATCCCAGAGGGTTATTAGAGATTAAGACTTTGGATGAGTTTAACTGTTAGAGATGGGGGCTGGATTTCGGGTAGGGTTTGTACCTAAGATTAACTACCTCGATGGTTCGGATGGAAGGAGTAGCAGGCTGGCTGGGTTTCAAGGCCATGGTTAGGGACAAGGCTACATGGGCATGCAAACAGCTAAGACTGTATTTCTGCTGGAATTCACATCCAGCTAAGGCTGAGGGTAGGATGCTGAAATTCAAATTAGATCAGGTTAGAGCTTGGGTTCAATTCAAGGGACATTCCGGAAGTAGGTGAGGCGGTGTGGACTGTGGGTCAAGGCTGTGTTCTGGGGAATGCTCAGGGGGAAGTTCTAATGTCTAGGAGAATTGAGAGCCCAGCAGTTCCCGGGCACCAGATCTGCATCTCTTCCCAGAAGAGGAGGGGGATCCTGGGGCCTCACCTGGATTCTGGCCTCGCTGAGGCCTGTGTCCCGGGCCAGGCCCTCTCGGGCCCAAATGTCGGGGTACTGATTCCTCCCAAAGGCTGCCTCCAGCTGCTCCAGCTGTGCGGGACTGAAGGTGGTGCGGTGGCGGCGTCGGGAGTGTGTGCGACCCCTCTGTCCTCCATGGGGGGACAACCTTGGTCTCCGCACTCCTACACCAGAGAGGCTCCTGTAGGGCCGAGGGCCGGTGTCTGAGGAGGGAGGGGAGACAGAGGTTGTGCGGAGTGGACCCACCTGTTCCCCTCCCCAGTTTCTCCTCAGTGCCCCATTGCTGCTGGCACACTCTGCCCTGACCAGAAACCCTTCAGCTCTGAACGCAGCTCAGCCTCGTCCTGGCCTCACCTCAGGGTGCCCTGACCTGCGCCCTGCTCTCCGTACACACTGTACAGATAAACTTGCTTCCCAGGGCCCTGACCGCCTCCCCTCACTGTATGCCCATGCCCGTGGAACATTCTCGTGCAACAGGCACCCCTCCTGTGCCTTCCAACTCTCTGAGCACATGTACCACCCTCCAGGGTCTCAGCCCACGGGGCTCCTCTTTGCTTTGAGCCACTAACAGACTGTCCATGTTTCTAAGACACCGGGTCCCTGCTCCCCAGGCTCACACTGAGCACACACCCTCTTGAGACGTCTCCCATCCTCCCAAGCCCTCCACCTGGGCAGATGCAACATTCCTCCTTCTTGTGCTCAGGCCCACCCTCCCCTCACATGCATTTCATCTTCTCTCCTACCCTGGCCCTGGCCTGGGCCGCCGGGCGGCGGAACCTGAGCTCGTGGGAAAGGCTTGCCTCTCCTCCACACAGGCTCACTAAGCCCCCACACTAATTAGTCTGAGAGCCAGCCGGGGAAGGGAGAACACAGAGCGAAAGGAAACACCTGGAAGGGACACACTGTGAAAAGGAGATGTCTGGAGCTGAGGCACCCGTCCCCATGGGGACCAAGAGTGTGGCTCCCACCCAGGGCTCCTGGTCCACCTGGGGGACACACATGCATCGAGCTGCTGGTCACAGGGGATCCCGAGCCCGGGCCCCCCCAGTTGCCCATCTCAGAGGAGGCCGAGCAGCGGGTGACCCAGGGGCTCGGGAGTGAGGTCCCGGATGTCATCACCTCCAACCCCACCCCCAACTGCGGGTGCTGCTCTGCAGCCCATCCACACTGGGGTCTTGGGTCCCGTCTGCCAAGCCAACAACTTGTCCCTCCCCGCACTTTCTGAGATGCCCAAGGTTTTAGCATTCTCAGATTGTTTTTTTATCACCTTTCTCGTGGGGAGCCACTGCCCCCTAGGAGCCTAAGCGTGGAGCACCCCCACCCCCCACTTGCCGCCTCCTCAGGTCCAGCCCGGAGATTCACTCACCGGCCGTGGAGGTCAGAGTCCCAGCGGCGACGCCGTGGCTCTGGGGCCAGGGGCTGGTGCAAAGTCGCCCCTTCTTTTGCTTACCCTGCTCACTCCTCCCTTCCGCTTCCATGACTAATAACAGAGACCTAAGAGGTACAGTCCCCCGTGTCCCCGAGTCTCTGCTCCTGGTCAGTCTTTCTCTGGTGTGTCCCCTCTACACCTCCTTCACCCTCTGTATGTACCTCTGGCTCTCTGTGTAGATCTAGGTACAGAGGGATATCTTGGCCTTTCTCACTATCTCTCTTTTTTTCTAATCTTTTTTTCTAACTCCCCCTTCCTTCTCTTAAGTATCATTTCATTCTCTCTGCCTTGCCCGGACTCTGTCTCCGTTTGTGCCTCAACTTCCCGCTGCGGGTCCCCTGTCCCCGCGATGCGGTCCTCTCCCTTTGCTCTCAGCTGCCTACTTCCCCAGCTTGCAATCCCACACCGCCTCCTTCTCCCTGAGCCTTGGAGGAGTGACCTGCTCCTCGCCCCTGGGGGCCCGTCCAATCATTGCCTGGCCACCAGGGCCCCTTCGTCTGGGGAGGATCACAAGCCGGATGAGGGAAGGTGCTCAGTTGGAGGGTCCAGGGACTGGGGCCAAGAGCTCGTATTCCCAGAGGACCAAGTTCTTTTGTCCTATTAAATCCCCTCCTGGGAGTAGGCAGGGTAAGAAGCCAATGCATTCCTCCCAAGACCCTTCCTCAGAACCCCACCGCAGGGAGAGGGGGTGTAGATGTGGGCCAGGAGCCGGGCCTGCCTTGGTGACATCCAAGGATCTGTTTCCGGGAATCTAAAAAGCTAAAAGACACCAGTACATTCTGGCCCCTCCTAGATGTTCTGATTCTCAGAATATACTAGACATACCCCCCCACCCCCACTCCCCTGCCACAGCAGGACAACCTGAGCCACAAAATGGGTGTCCTGGAGACCATAGTTCTCAAGTACGGTCTGCTTTCTTCCCCCACATCGCCTCCTCCTTGTTCACTCAGAACCCCTGGGACTCCATGACCTTCTGAGTTCACTGAAATAGAAAACCTTGACCCTGAGGAGCATTGGAATGCCAGGGGCTTCCTGACCCCTTGGACTCATGGACTCTGCAGGAGACTGAGAGTCCCATGACATCCTGACACTCTGATTCTTCAAGGAAACCCTGAAACACCCAGATCCCTGGGCAGTCAGGACACCCTGACAACCACAGTAGTCAGCTTCTTGAGATGACTTAGACTCAGGAAGTCAGGGAGCCATTCTGACACCTGCAGGCCATCCTGACCCTTTCAAGACAACCTGATACCTCAGGATTCTAGGATATTCTAGGACACCCTGAAATCCAGAATGTTCTGCCTCAACTCAAAGATCCCCCTGACCCTGCCATGAGATCCTAACCCCTCAGGACACACTGACCCAATAGAGACACCCTGCGCCTCTTGGAAGGGACAATCTGGATCCCCAGGTCATGCTAATCTTTCACACACATCCTTTAAAAGCACCCTGACAATTTAAGACACCCCCCAAATCCTCTAGGAGCTTTATGTTTCCAACATGGCCCACAATCAGCAGCATCAGCAGCACCAGCAGCTTGTTAGAAATGCAGAATCTCAGGCCCCCCCCTTAGTCTTATAGAAACAGAATTGGTATTGTAACAAGACCCTCTAGGAGAAATGGATGTACATTTCTCTTCATCAGCTCAGGCTTCCATAACAAAATATCCAAGGATGGGTGGCTTACACAGTAGACATTTATTTCTCACAGTTCTGGAAGCTGGTAAGTCCAGGGGCCAGGGGCCAGCTGATTCGGTTCCTGGGGAAGACCCTATCCCCGCATTGTAGACAGCTGCCTTTTGGGTCTTCATGAGACCCATGGGCTCGTTTCTTAAAATATCTCTGTGCCTCAGCTTTATCATCTGGGGATAAGAGAGAGAGAGAAAGAAGCACCTCTGGCCTCTCTTTTTCTTCACGTCCAGATGCTAACCCCAAGACTGGAGTCCTCGCCTCAGGATCTCATCTCCCTCCGATTGCCTCCCCAAGGCCCCACCTCCAAATGCTGTCACACCCACTTAGGGCTTCAACATAGGAGTAGAGGCAGGGGCGACACGAACATTCAGTCCATAACCACATTCAAGAAGAGAAGAATCGATCCAAGATACCCACCTTTCTCCTACCCCAGCATACAGTGTGATTTCCTGGAGCAACCCAAGCCCCAGGACATCCTGATGCCCCAACACCCAGTAACTTGGACCTATAAGCAAACACTGAATTCCAAAACAGCCTGCAACCTCAAGGTACCCTAAGCCTACAGGGAAACTGTCCAGCCATCCAGGACAGACTGATTGATATTACAAAGAAACTCTGACCCACGACCCCTGCTCCCCAAGGACGTTGAGACCCTGACAGTTTGACTTGCCTTTCCAGAATACCCATAATCCGTCAGGGGACTGGGAGCCTTAGGGGCATCTGGTCTTCCAGGGGGCATCCTGACTCCAATTGCCACTCTCGACCATCACGGAGGCCTGACGCCCAGAAGCCTCTCATCCTACAAGAGGGAGAATGGTGTGGAGGGGAGGGGTGTAAGTTCTAAAGCCAAACAGCCCTGGGTTCAAATACCAGCTATACCACTTGCTATGCTATGTGATCCTGGGCTTATTTCTTTTCTTTCTTTCTTTAAGATTTTTAAAATTTATTTGACAGATCACAAGTAGGCAGAGAGGCAGGTGGGGTGGGGGGCAGGTGGGGGAGCAGGTTTCCTGCCAAGTAGAGAGCCCGATGTGGGGCTTGATCGCAGGATCCTGAGATCACGACCCAAGCCGAAGGCAGAGGCTCAATTCTCTGAGCCACCCAGGCGACCCTTGGGCTCGTTTCTTAATATATCTCTGTGCCTCAGCTTTATCATCTGGGGATAATAATATAGTTGATTCTCTTTTATTTTTTATTCATCTGAAAGAGAGGGAGAGAGAGAAAGTAGAAGCAGTGGGGAAGGTCAGAGGGAGAGGGAGAAGTAGACTTCTGGCTTAGCAGCGAGCCTGACACGGGGCTTGATCCCAGGACCCCGAGATCACGACCTGAGCCAAAAGCAGATGGTTAACTGACTGAGCCACCCAGGTGCCCTGATTCTCTTTGAGGTAGCTATGTTCCATAAAGTCACTACAAACACCGAGTCAGTGAATATTGAACCACTGCTCCAAAAAAAGAGGTTCCACAATATTTTCTTTTTTAAAAATTCTTTTATTTGTGAGGGAGAGAGCACGCAGGAGAGAGAGGGAAAGAGAGAAACTCAAGCACACTGCCTTTTGAGCACAGAGCCCAACAAGGGAGCTCGATTCTAGGACCCTGAGGTCAGACCTAAGCCAAAACCAAGAGTCTGATGCTTAACTGACTGCACCACCCAGGCATCCCTGGCCACAACATTATCACCAATCAATATGTGACCTTGTTGTATGTGTTTCTGTTTAAAGATATCTTATTTTAGTACATATTGCTAAGTTACCAACATTGACCTCGGGGCCAACAGCACTGTGATTCACTCCTGAACCTGGGTTACTGAGCATATATATTTTCTCCCTAAAGCACATCGCGGCCTTCCTGCACTTAGAATTTGAAGCACTATGCTTAGAAGCCACGTTGAGCAGCAAAATTACCCCCCAAAACACAAAAATGCAAGAAGTGGTGGCACTTAGGAGACTGCAAAAAGACACCTATTTACAGCATGGAAGTTAAAACAAGAAGGCAGAACAGCTAGAACAGTGGCTTTGTTTGACCTCGGCTGGGAGCGTGGCGACTCGAAGTTTTCACCCCCTGCGCACGCGCACGGCTGCAAATGCCTGCCCAGCTGCCAAAGAGCATTACACCGAGTACTGACCTTCTCTGGGTTTCAAATACATTTTAGTGAGTAGGCGACTGCCCAAACACAGAACCCACAGAAAGTGAGGATCACCTGTACCTACCTGATGAAGATGGGAGGAATGAGAGTCAATGAGAGAGAAGCATTTAGGATGTACTTTGAATGTAGGAAACACAGGCAAACGTGCTACTTTATTTCATTTATTAGCATTCTTTTAACTACCACAATCCCTGGGAGACTCTAGCCCTCAGAGTCATTCTGACCTTATCTGATTCCTGAATCCCGAGGGTACACAGTTGAATTCAGTCCCTAGGACACAGGAATCCTCCAAGAAGTGTTGACTTGCACACCTCGGAGTGGGCACAATAACCTGAATTCACAATGTTCCTCTACAACCTTCTAGGGCACCCAGAGCTTAGAGCACCAACATGTCCAGACTAAAGGCACTATGAGATTTGGGAAACTCTGACCCTAAAGGAATTCCCTGACCTGAAAAGATCCAGACACTCAAGGGCGTCCTGCCTCCTAGTCCATTCAGAACCCCGGGTTGGCTCTAATTTTGCAAAGGGCATGCTGACATTGAAAAACCATGTACTCTCCAATGCCCCCAATGCAGGAGATGAGAGAGAAAGAGGGAGAGAGAGGTAGGGACAGAGGAAGAAAGAAAAAAGTCTTAAATCAGTGACCTAACCTTTATCTTAACAAACTAGACAAATGACTTTCTAGTTGCAAATGAAACCGAAAGTAAGAAGAAAAAAGAACATACAGAGATCAGATTGTTGACAAAGATTTTTTCATGGACAAAGTATGAGTCGGGCTCCTGAACCTTCTCTTAGGCCCATTTGTGTATTTCCTTGTAAATCCCAGTTTTAGCAAGAACACTTCAAAGTCAGTTTAACCAGAATCTCCCCCGCTAGGTATCTGGTCACCCTCCATCCCTGGTGGGTTCCACATCTTCCAGCATCCCTCAAGTGAGGTCTGCCCATCCTGGTCTGTCTTCAGCAAAGAATCCTCTTTGGTTGGTCTTAACTAGAAGCCCCCACTATACCTGGTGTCCCTCTTAGCAACTTTCCATCACCTTGCTCCTTGACTAAAAATTCCAACTTGCTCAGGCTATATTCTGAATTAAACCTGGTTCTTATACTTAGGACTCCTTTCCCTATTGCAATAAACCTGAATAAAATCTGTTTTTGCCACTTTAACTACTGTCCAATTCGTATTTTCTTTGACAGTTTCAATCAATGAAATAGAAAACAGGTGATAGTGAAAATTAATAAAACTGAAGGCTGGTTCACTAAGAAAATGAAAAACACTAGAATCTCTCGCAAAGCCGATCAGGACAAAGATAAGACAGAAAAGACTAACACAAAGAATGACAGAAGTACATCAGTACAGATTCTAGAGACATTAAAAGGATGGTAAGAGAATATTATGGACAACTTTATTCCGGTAAAGTTGATAAATCAGATGAAATGGACAATCTTACAAAAGATAATCTATCAAACCTAACTCAACAATAAAAAGCAAAGTAGTCCTATATCTAATTAATAACTGAATTATAGTTTTAAAAAACTTCCCACAAAGAAGATTTCAGGCCCAGATGGCTACACTGATGAAATCTATCAAACTTTTAAGAAATATGTAATAAAACTAGGCACAAGTTCTTTCAGAAAATTGAAAAGGTTTGAGTACCTTCCCAATTCATTTTATCAAACATTATAATAACAAATATTCTTTTTCTTTAAAAGATTTTATTTATTTATTTGACAGACAGATCACAAGTAGGCAGAGAGGCAGGCTGGGGCGGGGGCGGGGGTGGAGAAGGCTCCCTGCTGAGCAGAGAGCCCAATGTGGGGCTCAATCTGAGGACCCTGGGATCAGGACCCGAGCCAAAGGCAGAGGCTTAACCCACTGAGCCACCCTGATGCCCTGACAGACCAATATTCTTTATGAATATAGATTCACTGGGGATCCTGGATAAAACTTTAGAAAATCAGTATCTCATCATAGTTAAATGGGATAATACATATGACCAAACAGGCTTCACCCCAGGAATGCAGAGTGGGATTAATGTTAGAAACGCAAGCCATTGTAATTCATTGTATTAACAAACTAAAAAAAGGAAAACCATCCCAATAGACACAGCTAATGCAACAGACAAAATGCAGCATACATGCAAAATAGGAACAGATTTCTTTAACTTGATTAAAGTCGCACATGAAAAAACTATAGCCATCATCCCTTTCATGATGTTGAAAGGGAGACTACTTTCCCCTTAAAATTAGGAACAAGGGGGCTCCTGGGTGGCTCAGTAGGTCAACTGTTAACCATCACACTCCTAATTTAGGGTCAGGTCTTGATTTCAGGGTCCTGGGAGCCAGCCCCTCATGGGGCTCTGTGCTCAGCAAGGAGTCTACTACCCCTCTGTGTCTCTCTCTGCCCTTCCCCCACTCATGTTCTCTCTCGCAAATAAATTTTTTAAAAATTAGTTACAAGGCAGGGTTGTATGTTCTTACCACTTCTACTCAATATTGTACTAGAGGCTCCAGCCAGTATAATGAAACAATAAGAAGAAATAAAAATGTGGTGTAAGTGGATATATATATATATTTAATCTTCATCCCTAGTTCCTGACACAAGAGCTTCTGAAACCCTTGGGATCTCCCGAGTGAGGGGGAGAGAGGACCATATTTTGTTATGCATAATAAGCCCCTTAAACCATACCTAAATGTATGCTAATGAAATGACTCTCAGTGGGCCCCTAGATAGCTTCGGGATGAGGGTTGGTGACCAGAGGAATCAACGAGGTGACCAGTCAGTTGTAACTTTTAACCCCAGTCCCCCACCTCCAGGGAGGGATGAGTCACTGGAGATTGAGTTAATCACCAAGAGCCCATGATTTAACCAACATGCCTACACAGCGTTCTCTGCTTGAATTCCTAAACTACAGGATTCAGAGTTTCTGAGAGGAGCTGTGTGTTGGGAGGCTGGCACCTCTAGATTCCATGGGGTCAGAAGCTCCTATACTCAGGGCCATCCCTGGCTTTGCCCTACGGTGCCTCTCTATTTGGCTATTTATTTGTATCTTTTATAATATCCTTTATAGTAAACCAGTGAGAGTAAGTAAAGTGTGTCCTTGAGTTCTGTGAGCCATCACAGCAAATTAACCAACCTGAGGAAGGGGTCATTGAAATCTCAATTTGTAGCCAAATTAGAGAGAGTGCGGGTAGCCTAGGGACCCACTACTTGTAACTGGCATCTGAGGTTGGGGCAGTCTTGTAGGACCATACCCTTAACCTCTGGGGTCTATGCTAGGTCAGGATAGTGTTAGAACTGAACTGAATTATGGGACACCCAAGTGGTGTCCCAAGAGAGAACTGGTTGTCAGTTGGCAGAGGGGGGGGAGAGAAAAAACAAAAAACCAGACAGGACCCATTTGTTGGTATCAAAAGTGCTGTGAGCAGAAAATAATTTTATTGAAGAGCAACTGGATTAGAAAGAAAGAAGAAAAATGCATATGTGTGTGGACGAAACACTCACACAGAGAATTTATGGTGGAATTATAAACAATCTACCAGAACTAATTAGTGATGTTAGTGAAGTTTTAGGATCTAAGGGCAAGTTTTTTAAAAAGTCATACAACCAACAATGAGAAATTCAAATTAAAACCTTAGTACTAGTTACATAAATGCCGATTATGTAACTACATAAATGCTAATTTAGCATAAAATATGAAATATTTAGTGTTTAAAGCTGTCCAAAAATGTGAGCAATCTGTCCACTGAAGACTAAAAATAGCATTCATGAGAGAAATGAAAGAAAACCTTTTAAAATGAAGAAATGCGCTATGCTTTTAGGTCAGGAAACTAAATGCTATTAAGCTATCCATTTTCTTTTTCTTCTTTTTTTTTGTAGAGAGAGCACCCAGGAGGGTAGGGGGTAAGGGAGAGGGAGAGAGCGAATCCTAAGCAGGTTCCTTACTCCTAGCTCAGCGGCCGATCCCGGGCTCGACCTCACAACCCTGAGATAATGACCTGAGCCAAAATCAAGAGTCTAAGCCTCCACCAAAAGAGCCAACCAGGCACCCCAGGCTGGCAATTTTTGATTGATGAAATTTCATGCAATCTCAATCAAAAGTTCATCAGGTTTTTCCATAGAAACTGGCAAATTGAACAATTTGTATAATAATGCAGGGAACCTATCTGGTTGTGGGAAGCTACCAGCTGCAAAGGGAGGCCAAGAACTGTAGGATAGTGGAACCATTCTGTAAGTTGATTGTGGTGATGGTTACACGACTGCACATGACTAACCAGACTCATCAAAGTGTACCCTTCAATGGGGCCTGACTCAAAGCCTGGAAGAGTTAATTTTGGAATAGGGGAAAAATAAAGGCATGAAAATGAAACCAATGAAAAAAATACGCAATGATTAATTTCAGGAACATCCAAAACTTGTACAAGGAAAAAAAGTTAAGGTAAGTACACCCACCGGGTGTAACAGAGTCAGAATGTTGATAATAAAATACTGACCTGCCTCAAAGTGTGATGTGCCTACATTAGGGGGATTTAAGGAAGAAGAAATGGGACAGTCATCTGTCAGATGGCAAGAAGGTAGGCAAGAGTGCAAATCAAAGGTCAAAAACAGTACTATATACCTGAAACTAATGTAACATCGTGCGTAAACTGTACTTCAATAAACAAAATAGCATTAGGGGTGCCTGGGTGGCTCAGCGGGTTAAGGCTCTGCCTTTGGCTCAGGTCATGGTCTCAGGGTCCTGGGATGGAGCCCCGTATCGGGTTCTCTGCTCAGCGGGGACGCTGTTTCCCCCACCCCCTCGGCCTGCCTCTCTGCCTACTTGTGATCTCTTGTTTGTCAAATAAATAAATAAATAAGATTATTTAAAAAAGAGGATGTATTCTATAAAATCAGTGTTTGGGGCCCCTATCAATAGTTTTTGTGATAGCCTAAAAAGGACCAAATCACAAATATGTGATTGTTTCCTGGGCTGGAAAAAGAATGTGTCATCTCCATTTACAGGGTGGAACTAGATGTCTTTGAAATCAGATTTCCTCATGGTTTAAATAAAATCTCTGCCATATTTTTTTATTAACTACTTTATCACATTCTGGGAAATGTATGTTAAAGTCTATCAAGATATTAATTTAATCAATCTTAAAAATTTTCATGAGCCTTTGCCTTATGTAAACTGTTGTTACACTGTTTCATTTGGTGATTCATAAGAGTTTTCCCCTTATTATCATAAGATATTACTTTTTGGGGCACCTGGGTAGCTCAGTCAGTTAAGCGCTCGACTCTTGATTTCAGCTCAGGTAGAGATCTCAGGGTTATGAAATCGAGCCCCAAGTTGGGCTCTGCACTTAGTGTGGGGTCTATTCCATTCCCTCTGTTCCTCCGTCTCTCTCCTCTCTCTTGCACATAAATAAATAGACAAATAAATAATATCTTTTAAAAAAAGATGTTAGTCTTTTATGACTTATGCTCCTGGTTGACTTAATTACTACCCTATCCATAATTAATAATGTCACCCCGATTCTCTCAATTTTTACCTAAACATCTCTGCCCAACTTCACATTTGTGTCCTTTTTTTCTATTTTTTAAAAGGTGAGTTTTGAAATATACATCTTTTGAAAGTTTTGCTTTGTGTATGACATACAAATGCAAACTTAGAAATACACACCCAAGTTCCGAGAGCCATTAGATACCATTTAGATGACGACATCCACACCCGTCCCCAGAACCCCTACCCAGTCTACAGGCCAGTATCTCTAGGCGATGCCTCCAGTTTCCTGCGCTGGGGACATAGTCACTATTAGATTAAAACACAGATTTGAGGCTCTGTTCTAAATAATTACTTTCTCAGTACAAATTAACAAATCAAACTGTATGTTTGAGAGAGGAAAAAGTTCAGAGTCCTGAAAACTTTAGGATTCCAAGCGAGTCAGGGCAGGAGCAAAGTGTATCCAGAACAGAGCTGCTATAGTGTAGGTGGGCCAATTTCACTGACTTCACGATTTTTCTTCAGGTCCGCTTTGGGCAGAGCAAGGGATGAGGTAGATTCTGTGACATAAGACATACTTGAGGTAACTGGGAGTGACAAGTCTGAGCACCAAACTGAGTTCCTCTCACACAGAGACAGTGGTGTCCAGAGAGAAGAGGAACAAAGAGCCGTTGGTATGTGTGTCTCTAGCGGAGCTATGGGGAATCTACCCTAGGGACCCCCAACCTTAGCAACTATTGCTACCTAGAGCCCCAAGAAAGTCCCAGTCTCCAGGGAACAAAGATCTACTTCTTTGCTCCCAATCCTCCAAGCCAGACCTGGGAGAGCCCCATTGTCTAACTCCAGATTTTCTCCTTCAGTGAGAAAAGGTTCTTCAGTCCTCAGAGCTGAGACCCTGCAATCATCCAGGGTCAATCAAGGAGCCAGTGGTGACAGGGGTCCCATAACCACATTTCCACATCTCACAGCAGAGAAGACCCCGGTAAGAAGGGCGGGGTACCTCCAACAACAGACAGATTCACATGGATGGAAACACACAGACACACAACACACACAGTTGTACTTCTGCAAAAACAGACTGATGACATCCCTCTGCACCTAAGCAAGTGGGAAGGGGACACATGTCTTGGTTTGACCTGTACAACCCTTTCTCTTTTCAGGATGTGCTGCCCAGGGAAGGACAGAACAAGCTTGTTTCCAGGGTGGAACTGGAAAGCAGCAGTGGGAGATGAAGGAGAGAGCTAAGGTCCGTGGTGCCAGCATCAGTGACTGCGGGCTCCTAAAAATCCTGCCCCAAAGTCATTCTGCCTCCCCCAACCCCCAGAGACTCTTCTGGAAGGCATTCCAGACCCTTCCATGCTGCCCCTACTCTGCTCCTTCCCAGCAGTTGCTTCCCTAGGTTTGCTCATCCCGTAGTATCTAGGTGTCCCAGAGGGAGGCTACTTGGGTGCCACACGGAGCCCCACAGAGGGGACTCAGCTGGGGCTGGGGACAGGGCTCAAAGCAGCTTCAGTTCTGAGGTCCAGGAACACAAACCCTCAAAGCTGCACCTGTGTCAGATGCACCTGTGTCAGAGATGGCCACACACCAACACGACTCCAGAGAGATCAGGGCAGGAGACCAGTCATAGGTATAGTCCTTCCCCGGGTGCCGGCAGGAACGCTCTCTTCCTCAGAGGACGCTGCATGGGAGACTGAGTGAAAGTTCAGGGGTGGGCGGTGAAGGGCCATTCAGAGGAAGAGGAATTCAGGGGGTGACTACCATGATGTGGCTGGTTTCCTGGGGAGTCTGGATTTTAGGGGTGCAAACTATGAAATTATAACTTTTTTTTCCTCCCGTAACTGACACTCCCAATGCTGGCATAAAAACTCCATACCAGGAAGCACGGAATACTTTGGGCTTGTTTTACTCAGTCTTTGGCCTTTGGTAGCCAACCAGAGGCGATCAGACCACTCTCACTTGATACCCTATTGCCCCTCTTTTATCTTTTCCTCTGTTTCCATTATGGGAAACCACCTGTCTTTACATCCAGAACATTTGCTGGTGCTGGGCAGCTACTGTCTTGTTTTCTTGATCTGTATCTCTCTTACCCCTCAGCGTCTACAGTCCACGGTAACCACGCTCCTTGCGGAACACCTTCTAGCTTCTGTCTAGTACGGTTTTACGTACCTATGATCTGAGAAATAGTCCAGGTAATAAACAACATCCAATCTGAGCGCTTTCCCCTTGATTTTACTGATTGAAATCTCACAGCGATAGGCACCTCACTGTCTCCATTTTATGTGTATCCTACAGCCAACTTCCTAGGAATATTCCCTTCAAGGTCTTCTGGCCCAGCCACGGAGTCACATCACAAACCAGTTCCCTGCCTCTCTTTCTCCCCTTTCTCCACTCAGGCCTGAGTAATGAACGCGTCCCCTCGCCTTTACTATTCCCAAACCATATATTTTTCCAGGAACATGTCTTTCACTGTGCTTTACTTGACTCCCACCACCACCACCCCCCATCCTATAATGATTTCTTAGTCCTGGGATTATTTGCTGGAGGTAACACATGAATTTGGTCTTTACCCATCAATAAATCCCTTCTGTCCAAAAGCAAAAAGGACTATATTATTGAATACATATATGCTATATGTGACTGTATCGTTTTCAAAAATATACCTGTCTTTGTTCTTCTATCAGAAATCAGAGGAATGTTTCACACCACACCCTGAACAGCACGCTTAGGATAGCCTTCCCAACAGCTGTGATCTATGGTTTGGTCAACCTCATAGCAGCCAAAATGTTAGGGACAAACTGCCAACCCGGTCTTTCCAAACCTGCAAATTCTCCATTATCTACATAATCTGGGAAAATACAAATGTTACAGATAACGACCGTAGGTTTGTAATACAGCACTTAGTACAGAGCCTGCCACATGGTTAAGTTGTCCTAATAAATGGTTAGCTAATCAAAAAATACCACACAGGGGGTGCCTGGGTGGCTCCGTGGGTTAAAGCCTCTGCCTTTGGCTTGGGTCATGATCTCAGGATCCTGGGATGGAACCCCACATCGGGCTCTCTGCTCAGCGGGGAGCCTGCTTCTCCCTCTCTCTCTGCCTGCCCCTCTGCCTACTTGTGATCTCTGTCAAAGGAATAAATAAAATCTTAAAAAAAAAACACAGAAAAAAAGCACTTCACCCTATTTGGATATCTACTAACTTTTACTGTCTCGTCAGTGTGGAAATATCACTTAACTATCCTGACCCTGGTTGCTTTATCTGTTGAATGAAATTAAGTATCTCAATTATTAGACTGGGTTAAATACTACACATGAAAGTATCAATACAGGATACTCAGTAAAGAAAGTGGAATAAATTGAACTACAGCCATTGGTAATTAAACACTCTTGAAATGAAGGAGGATTTTTCTGTAAAATGATTATTCATCTTTAGTTAATTTTGAACTAAGTAAATAAACTATTCCAAAATCCATTGGCTTAAATGTTAACATGTGATCTGACCCTGTGATTACATTTTCTCCCCTGCAGACATGGATGGAGACAACCAGACTATTGTCACAGAGTTCCTTCTCCTGGGACTCTCTGGGCGGTCAGAGCAGGAGGACGTTCTCTTTGGGCTGTTCTTGGGGATGTACTTGGTCACCATCATTGGGAACTTGCTCATTGTTTTGGCCATCACCGGGGACAGTCACCTCCACACCCCCATGTACTTCTTCTTGGCTAACCTCTCCTGTGTTGACATCTGCTTTTCGTCAGTCACAATCCCCAAGATGCTGGTGAATCACATCCTGGGAAGCAAGTCTATCTCTTACGTGGAATGCATGACCCAGATCTACTTCTTCATCACTTTCATCAACATGGATGGGTTCCTCCTGAGCGTGATGGCCTATGACCGGTATGTAGCCATCTGCTGCCCACTCCACTATACCATGATCATGAAGCTCAGGCTCTGCATCCTTCTAGTGGCGGCATCTTGGGTCATTACAAACCTGCATGCTCTGCTGCACACTATTCTCATGGTCCAACTCATATTCTGTTTCGACAATACTGTGCATCACTTTTTCTGTGACCCCTATGCAATTCTAAAGCTGTCTTGTTCTGACACCTCTATCAATGACCTGGTGGTGTTCACTGTGGGGGGAATGATATTTCTGATGCCGTTTACCTGTATCATCCTTTCATATGCTTATATCCTCTCCAATGTGCTGAAGTTGCCATCTGCCCATGGAATAAGGAAAGCCCTGTCCACGTGTGGATCCCACCTCACTGTGGTCTCCCTCTTCTATGGGACAATCCTGGGGGTATATATGCGCCCTTCATCCTCCTACTCCATCCAAGACACGGTGGCCACTGTCATCTTCACAGTGGTGACTCCTCTGGTCAATCCCTTCATCTACAGTCTGAGGAATCATGACATGAAGAGAGCCTTAAGGAAACTAATCTCATATTCTAGAACTAGAAAATTTTAGAGCTTAGAAGATTTTTGGATATCATGTTTTTCATTTTATAATCAGAGGACCTGAGGTCTAAATTCACCTAGGACTATTTCTCTAATTAATGATATATGGTCATGCCCATCCTTTTAGTATGAGGCCGGTGGTTGCTCTGAAGTCATAAAAGCATTAGTTTGGGGTGCCTGGGTGGCTCAGTCGTTGAGCGTCTGCCTTCAGCTCAGGTCATGATCCCAGGGTCCTGGGATCAAGCCCTGTACTGGGCTTCCTGCTCAGTGGGAAGCCTACTTCTCCCTCTCCCGCTGCCCCCTGCTTATGTTCCCACTCCTGCTACATCTCTGTCAAATAAATAAATAAAATCTTTAAAATAAAATAAAATAAAATAAAAGCATTTGCTTATATCTATAAAAAGGGTGGATTCTAAAACACTCATTTTACACACAACAAAACTCAGGACAAATGACATATTTGGATATTTTTGGATGGTTCCAGACACCGCATGAGACAGTGGCCACCAAAGTGATCTAGGAATTTCAGAGGACTTTGGAGCTGGCTCTACTCAGCATCATTTGAGGCCCTCTTGGCTTTACATTAGAAGATGTTAAAATTATTCCCAATTTACTGAGTTACAGAAAGGTTATTGTTACCAGGACTGTACGACTAGTAATTATTGACTATAATATGGTCCTATATACTCTCAAGGTCATTGGTCATTACTGAGTTAGGCAATGTTCCCCCTCTCTCCTAGAGTCAAGACAAATCTGGACCTCTCAAAGATCATAACCCTGCCCCTACACTACTCCTCTCCCTGCTACTATTCTGAATTTTTGGTGCTTTGCTATTGTTCAGTATGGGTGTCAGGAAGCCTCAGACAGTAGCTAGACTTCTTCATGGAACTCTTGGTACCCTTTCAAGTTTAAACAGGCTAAGAGACACAGGTTCTCTTGATGCTGAGGTGTCCAGAGTTACTATAGCACCTTAGGGACATGAAAATATGAATATAGGATTTGGGTGGGGACCCAGGACTTCTGATTCAAAGTCAAGTTTGTTCTACTCCATGAGGCCAAGTGTCTAAGAGTCCCAGCTTCTTCTCCTAGTCTACATCTGAGGGCTAGGAACCCATAAGTCAGTTCCCATCCCCTCTTCCCTGGTGTCCAGAGGTCACTTCCCTAATCTCCAGTGGCCAGTCTTCAGTACCCCTCCCTCACTGGCCTTCTTGCCTCTCGCTTCTCTCCTTTCTCCATCTCCGATCTCAAGGCTCACAGTACTCCTTATCCTCACCATCAGATCCTTTCTGACTTGGTCCTGACACTGACCAACCCTTACCGTGACCACCACAACAGGCTTATGGTGGATGGCTACCTCCCACGTCTCCCTGCCCTTATCTATCCTGCACACAGGATCTTTTAAATCCTCCTAAATCACTGAGTATATTCTGTCAGCCAGTCTGTATATAAAATGATGAAGAAGCCAGGATAAATCCAAGTATTACCTTTGAATATGAGGCCTAACATGACTTGGACTCAAGCTATCCCCACACTTTGCTCATCAACTCACATATTCATCTGTTCCATGACTTGCCTCTTCTAATTTTCTTTCTCTTTCCTTCGTTCATTCTCAGTTAGAAGACTGCCTTGATTTTAAAGACTCTAACAGTAGTGCATTTCCTTTAACTTCTTTACTGACCCCATCCCATAGACCTATACTGAGCACATAACCCAGTGCTTCTCAGGTGCAGTAAATGAACTCCCTTATGCATACTGGTGCCAGTGGAAACCTGACTATAGGTGATAAACCTGATGTTTATCCTTCCTGAACTGTGAACTGGAGTAGGTTAGTGCAAATGCTTGAGATATAATAACATAGAGCAATGCTGGTGTTTAAGGTTATATGACTCATCTCACAAACATCATAGTCTTTGTGTTACCCATATCTATCTGCTCACATGTCTCATTACATTATTGATTATTACATTACATACTTATTTCAAGAAAGGACTGTAGATTATGCATGGGCATATCCCTACAATGCTTAGTAGAGTTTTTGTTCATCCCAAATAATCATGTGTTCACAAGTCATTGATGATAGGGTAGTAGGCAAGTCTAATGGAAGACTGGAAACTGAATATTCCTAAACATAAAAAATTACAGCACTAAAATTTTTACATCTAGGGAACTAGAATAGTGACAGATTTACTCCAGAACATGGAAAGGTTTCACTGAATTCTGGGACACAAAGAGGCAGCAAGGTTGAATGGAAAAGAGCCATGGTTTGGAATATATTTTTATTTCTCATTCCCTCTCTCCCTCCACTCTCAAATGTTGGGTATGAGTGAGAAGGAGGATGAAGAAAGAGGCAAGTCATCAGGGAAATACAAATCAAAACCACAATGAGATAGCACCTCACACCAGTCAGAATGGCTAAAATTAACAAGTCAGGAAATGACAGATGCTGGCGAGGATGCGGAGAAAGAGGAACCCTCTTACACTGTTTGTGGGAATGTAAGCTAGTACAACCACTCTGGAAAACAGCATGGAGGTTCCTCAAAAAGTTGAAAATAGAGCTACCTTATGACCAGCAATTGCACTACTGGGTATTTACCCTAAAGATACAAACGTAGAGATCCGAAGAGGCACATGCACCCGAATGTTTATAGCAGCAATGTCCACAATAGCTAAACTGTGGAAAGAACCTAGATGTCCATCAACAGATGAATGGATAAAGAAGATGTATAGTATTCCATCTATACAATGGGATACTATGCAGCCATCAAAAGAAATGAAATCTTGCCATTTGCGACAACGTGGATGTAACTAGAGGGTATCATGCTTAGTGAAGTAAGTCAATTGGAGAAAGACAACTATCATATGATCTCCCTGATATAAGGAAGTGGAGATGCAACGTGGGGGGTTGGAGGGTAGGAGAAGAATAAATGAAACAAGATGGGATCGGGAGGGAGAAAAACCTTAAGTGACTCTTAATCTCACAAGACAAACTGAGGGTTGCTGGGGGGAGGGGAGGTCGGGAGAGGGGGTGGGGTTATGGACATTGGTGAGGGTATGTGCTATGGTGAGTGCTGTGAAGTGTGTAAACCTGGAGATTCAAAGACCTGTACCCCTGGGGTTAATAATACATTATATGTTTATCAAAAAATTTAAAAGTTATTAAAAAAAAAAGATAGAGGCAAGTCAAAGAACGTACTACGTGGTGCAGAGTCAAAGGGAAAATAACTCTCTATCCTCATGGTCCCCACCAATTCATCTCAGGGAGAAGTCATCATTTACCACACAGCAGATCTGCCCCTTCTACTGAAATCTTCACTGGCTCTTCGCATTACTTTTCATGGGCCAACTACATAAGGGGACTGTAGGAGAGATAGGGGAAAGGAGTTTATTCCAGGGACCTGAGCAGAATCAGCTTTTGTTGTGTCTTCCTGCCCATGAGGCACTCACAGGACATGAACTCATGAACTTCTGAACTCGTAAATTAAAGCGTACCATCATTTGGGGCCTGTGGTGCCCTCTTCCCAACAGAGGCAGATACAGGGCCAGGCTGGCAGAGTCCTCCCTGGGAGCAACCAGGAAATCAGATTTGTGTCTGCAAATTCACCCTCCAGGGTCTGCTCTCTGCAGCTGGGGTCCCCACAGACACCATCCCCCTTCCTCATAGGCAACTTTCATGTATCACTAATGAGCCACTAGGGGCCAGCTCTTCACAAGCAATTGAAACAACTTGCAGAGAAAAGTTTGACTTGAGCTCAGTGAATGTTGAAAGAGAGGCTCATCCCTCTTCCCAGCATGTTTCCCCAGACATTGTTCCCCCAGTGGAGAAGGGACCATTCCATGTCATGACAATTGCAATGAGATGTATGAATCATCTCCTTTCAAACTGTGCATTAAGACTAATCCAGCCAGGAACCTTCCAGGAGAGATTGGTAGTGTCTCTTCTGAGCTGAAGCCTTTCCTTGAGTATTGCATGTTACTGCCATGCCTGTAATATTTTGTCGACTTGTGTCTGAGGGCAGAAAAGCTTCACATGGACTTTGTTTCTCACAATGTCAATCAGCCATCAGCAGATGACTTTGCTTTTATTACGGGAATATTAAAAACTGGTTGCCTAGTCCAAATGGCCAAAAGACACATGAGAAAGTGTTCAACCTCACTTGGCATCAGAGAAATACAAATCAAAACCACAATGAGATACCACCTCACACCAGTCAGAATGGCTAAAATTAACACAGGAAATGACAGATGTTGGCGAGGATGCAGAGAAAGAGGAACCCTCCTACACCGCTGGTGGGAATGCAAGCTGGTGTAGCCACTGTGGAAAACGGTATAGAGGTTCCTCAAAAAGTTGAAAATAGAGCTACCCTATGACCCAGCTATTGCACTACTGGGTTGTAACATGACCCCAAAGATACAAATGTAGTGATCTGAAAGGGCATGTGCACCCCAATGTTTATAGCAGCAGTGTCCACAATAACCAAACTATGGAAAAAACCTAGATGTCCATCAACAGATGAATGGATAAAGAAGATACGGTGTATATATACAATGGAATACCATGCAGCCATCAAAAAATGAAATCTCACCATTTGCGACAACGTGGATGGAATTAGAGGGTATTATGCTAAGTGAAATAAGTCAATCAGAAAAAGGCAATTATCATATGATCTCTCTGATATGAGGAATTTGAGAAACAAGACAGAGAATCATAGAGGTAAGGAGGGAAAAATGAAACAAGATGAAACCAGAGAGGGAGACAAACCACAAGAGACTCTTAATCTCAGGAAACAAACTGAGGGCTGGTGGAGGGCTGGGGTGGCTGGGTGATGGACACGGGGGAGGGTATGTGCTATGGGGAGTAGTGTGAATTATGTAAGACTGATGAATCACAGACCTGTACCCCTAAAACAAATAATACATTATGTTAATTTTAAAAACCTAGTTGTCTAATTGATGAACTCTGATTCCTAATAAATCTGGTTGTCTAGATTAACCTTTCATGTGTGAGCCACAAGGAGGTTCGGTGTCTTGCCAAACTCATTTTCAAAACAGACCATCTTTTATTTGGTCGAAACTTCGTGTCTGAAGTTATATCATGTCGACAGTAAAAAACAAAACAAAACAAACAACAAAAAAAACACTGATTCAGGCCCATCTTGAATTTTTAAAAAATTCATTTATTTTAGAGAAAGAGTGAATGTAAGCAGGGGGAGGGGCAGAGGGAGAGGGAGAAAGAAGGACCTTCCCCACTGAGCATTAAGCCGGACCCGGGGCTTGATCTCACAACCCTTAGACCAAGAGTCAGACAGTGAACAGACTGAGCCACCCAGGTGCTCATCTGATTGATTTTTAAATGAGAAATACAAGTGCTATTTTAGGCACATCGCTATCCCTGTATTATGGAAACGTTTGTCAAGAAGGATGTGATGTTATTTTTGTTCTTCTTTCAGTCTTTGAGTATGGACCTATAAATCACTTGTGAGCCAAGTTCTCTAAGCACGATCCAGACTTCCCATACCTGATATTCATATACAAGCTGCCATTTAGTATTTTTTCAGAATTTGGTAGAAAGAGTGTTTTTTTTGGAAATTGTCAGCAGACAAGACAGGTAGTATAAGAAAGTAAGGAAAAGGTAAAAAAAAGGATGAGGGCAAGACAAAGGGAAATCGCAGCCAACAAGGAAAGAATTCTCAATGGCCAAAGCTAGAACAATTCAAGCAACAAAATAAATAAAGTAGTATTGGATTATAACCCAAAGTATAAAATAAACTTACATGAGTCCATACTGATGAAAACAAATGACTAAATAAGCAAATAAGTGGGGGGGGAGGGATGTATTTTCCTTACAGGGAAACTCCAAGTAATATATGTAGACACTTCTGCCACCCCTCCATGCCAAAAAGTAGAACTTAATCCTCTTCTCCCTCCTTCATGGTGGCTGGACTTAGGGACTTACTTCCAAAGATTAGAATATGGAAAACGGAAAACAATAACTTCAAAATAGAGAAAACTGGCAAATGATACTACCTTAACCAAGTAATGAAGGATAACATCATCATTGAAAGTCATGATGATATCATATGCTACCTAAATGATGTGAGAGGGGTCCTCCACCTCTGTGGGATTCTTATTCCAAAGCCATGATAGCCTAATCATGAGGAAAGTCATAAAACCCAAATTTGAAAGGCACTGTACAAAATACTCTTCAAAAGTGTAAATGTCATGAAGAAAGACAGAGAAACTGATACAGATCAGAGCACAAATAAATGAAACAGAGACTAAAGAAAAAAAACAATAGGAATGACAATGAAACTAAAAGCTGATTCTTTGAAAAGATAAACAAAACTGATAAATCTTTAGCCAGAATCATGAAGAAAAAAAGAGAGTATTTTAATAAATAAATAAATAGAAATGGAAGAGAAAGGGACGCCTGGGTGGCTCAGTTGGTTAAGCAGCTGCCTTCGGCTCGGGTCATGATCCCAGCGTCCTGGGATCGAGTCCCGCATCGGGCTCCTTGCTCCGCAGGGAGCCTGCTTCTCCCTCTGACTCTGCCTTCCACTCTGTCTGCCTGTGCTCACTCTCGCTCGCCCGCTCTCTGACAAATAAATAAATAAAATCTTAAAAAAAAAAAAAGAAATGGAAGAGAAGTTAAAACCAACACAACAGAAATACAAAGGATTATAAGGGACTCCTATAAAAAATTATATGCCAGCTAATGTGCCAACCCAGGAAAAATGAATAAACTTCTAGAAACATAAAATCTTCTAAGATTGAATCAAGAAGAAATAGATTTATCTGAACAGACTAGTTACTAATAAAATTCAATCAATAATCAAAAAACTTCCAAGAAACAAAAGTATAGAGCATTTATTCCCTCAAACATTTAGAGAGTTAATACCTATCATTCTCAAGCTATTCCAAAAAAACTGAAGAGGAAGGAACGCTTCCAAACTCATTTTATGAGGCTAGCATTATCCTGATATCAAAACCAAACAAAGGCAACATCACAAAAAAAGGAAAATTACAGGCTAATATTCGTGATGAATACAGATGCAAAAATCCTCAATAAAATATTAGCAAACTGAATTCAACAATATATTAAAGGAATAACACATAAGAATCAGGTGAGATTTATTCCAGGGATGCAAGAATGGTTCAATATCAACAAATTATTCAACATGATATACCACATTAACAAAAAATAAATATTATATGATCATCTTAATAGATGCAGAAGAAGTATTTGATAAAATTCAACATCCATGTATAATAACATCTCCCAAGAAAGTGGGTATAGAGCAAACATATCTCAACATAATAAAGGTCATATATGACAAACCCAGAGCTAATTTCATACTCAATGGGGAAAAGCTAAAAGCTTTTCCTCTAAAATCAAGAAGACGAGGATGAACACTCTTGCCTCTTTCACTCAACAGTATCGGAAGTCCTAGCCAAAGCAATCAGACAACAAAAAGAAATAAAAGCTGTCCAAATTAGAGAAGAAGTAAAATTGTCACTATTTGAAATGACCTGATAGTATATATAGAAAACCCTAAAGACTCTACCAAAAAAACTTTAGAAGAAATGAATTCAGTCATTTCAGAACATAAAATTAATATACAGAAATCTATTCCATTTCTATACACTAATAATGAATGCTCAGAAAGAGAAATTACGGAAAAAAAAATCCCATTTACAATTACACCAAAAAGAATAAAACACCTAGGAACAAATTTAACCAATGAGGTGAAAGACCTGTACTCTAAGACTATAAGACAATGTGGAAAAAACTGAAGATGATATGAATAAATGGAAAGACATACAGTGTTCATAGATTAGAATAATATTGTTAAAATGTTCATACTATGCAAGCAATTAACAGATTTAATATTTAATGCAATCCTTATTTTTCACAGCAGTAGAACAAATAATCCTAAAATTTGTATGGAACCTCAATAGCCAAAGTAATCTTGAGAGAGAAGAACAGACCTGGAGGCATCACACTCCCTGATTTCCAATTATACTACAAAGTTAGAGTAATCCAAACAGTATGGTACTGGCACAAAACATATATAAAACATAAATACACAGATAAATGGAACAGAGACCCCAGAAATAAGCCCACATTTATATGGTCATTTGGTCTTCAGTAAAGGAGGCAACTAGTATTGGGAAAACTCAACATCTACATACAAAAGAATCATACTTTCTTACACCATATATAAAATATAAACTCAAAATGGATTAAAGATTTAAATGTAAGACTGGAAAGTGGAAAACTCCCAGAAGAAACAAAGGCAGTAAGATCTTGGACATATGGTCTTAGCAGTATTTTTTTCCATTTGTCATCTCAGGCAGGGCGACAAAAGCAAAAGTAAACAAATGGGACTACATCAAATAAAAAAGGTTTTTCACAGTGAAGGGAACCATCAACAAAATGAAAAGGCAACCTACTGAGTTCAAGGCAATACTTGAATATAACCAATAAGGGATTAATACCCCAAATATGTAAAGAACTCACATAACTCTATATAAAAAAAAACCAAACAGTCTAATTTAAAAATGGGCAAAGGACCTGAAGAGATATATCTCTGAAGAAGACATGTAGATGGCTGACAGACACGAAAAGATCCTCACCATCACTAATTATTAGGGAAATACAAATCAGAATCACAATGAGATCAAAATCACACCTCGAATCTGTCAAGATGACTATTATCAAAAAGACAAGAAATAAAAGTGTTGGTGAGGATGTGGAGAAAAGGCAACCCTGTGCTCTGTTGGTGGGAATGTAAATTGGTGTGTCCATTGTCAAAAACAGTACAGAAGTTCCTCAAGAAGTTTAAAGTATAAATAACAGGTAATCCAGCAATTCCACTTCTGGGTATTTAGCCAAAGGGGAAAAACCCCACTAAATCAAGAACTTGTATGCACCCCTATGTTCACTTCAATATTATTTATAATAGTGAAGAAATGGAAAAAACTTCTGTGTCCAACAATAGATGAATGGATAAAGAAGATGTGATATACATATATAATAGAATATTTCTCAGCCATAAAAAAATTTGTGGCAAAATGAATAGACTTAGATATTATGTTAACTGAAAGAAGTTAGAATACATTTATCATGATGATCATTTCCTTACATAAATGTTGAATGACAATGCTGTACACATCAACTACACTTCAATTAAAAAAATTTATCAGTAACTATGCACTCCTGGGGAAGTCTTCACATATTCACAGGCATCTGCAAATTCTCAAAAAATTCATGAAGGGGTAGACCAGTGTATTCAGAATGTTTACAGCAGCATGATGCTTTTTCAAAAAATTTTTATTGTGGTAAAATACAAGTAACATAAAATTTACCATCTTAACCATTTTTAAGTGTACAGTTCAGTGGTCTTAAAGTCATTCATAGTGTTGTACAGCCATAACCAGAATCCATTTCCATCTCTCCATCTCTCTATCTCTCCATCTTGCAGAACTAAAACGCTATACTCCCCTTTCCCCTGTCCCCTCCCCTCTGCAACCACCATTTTGGCAAACACCTTTTTATTTTCTGTAGAGTCACACACTATTTTTGTGTGTGTGTGTGACTGGCTTATTACAGAAGCATGTTTTCTTAAAAATTATTATTACTCTGATCTGAAAATGAAAACGAAAACAACGAATCTTGAGATACAATTAGTATCTAGCCTATAGTGAGCCCTTTGATTAATGTGAGACAAAGCATTTTTAGTTTGTGTTCAGTTTGTTTCCTGCTTCTTGTTCTTTTCTGTCTCTTTTCTGGCCTTCTCATGGGTTACTCAAACATTTTCAGAATTCCATCTTGATTTACATAGTGTTTTAGAGTACATCACTTTGTATAGGTTTGGGTTTTTTTTTTGTTTTTTTTTTTTTTTTTTTTTTTTTTTTTTTTTTTTAAATATTTTATTTATTTATTTGACAGAGAGAAATCACAAGTAGATGGAGAGGCAGGCAGAGAGAGAGAGAGAGGGAAGCAGGCTCCCTGCTGAGCAGAGAGCCCGATGCGGGACTCGATCCCAGGACCCTGAGATCATGACCTGAGCCGAAGGCAGCGGCTTAACCCACTGAGCCACCCAGGCGCCCTTTTTTTGTTTTTTTTTGTTTTTTTTTTTTTTTGCGGTTGCTCTAGATATAACAGTATGCATACATGAACTAGCAGTCAGCCAAGTGCAGAAACCCTACTTTCATTTAGGACCCTTTTCTTCCCCACTTTTAAAATATAATTGTCTTAAATATTCCCACTATATATATGGAGAACATCAAATGGTGTTATTTTTGCTTCAACCATCATGTCTGATGTAAGACACTTAGAAGTAGGATAGTATAATATTCCTATTTTTCCCATTCTGCTGTTCTTTTCTTTCAGTAGTTTCAAGCCTTTGTTGTTATCATTGACTTTGTTTAGAAGATTTCTTTTATTCTTCCTTAAGTATTTTAGTTTCTCCTTAGTTATCTTTTGAAAACATCTTTATTTCCCTTTTATTCCTGAATACGTTCACTAGATAGAGAATTCATTGCTGATAGCTCCTTCCATTGCACTTGAGAAAAATATGCAACTTCCTCTGGCTTCCATAGTTCAGATTGGGGCAGGGAAGGTGGTTTCTCCACTGGTATTTGATTGAAGGAAGGTGGGAATTACCAAGAAAGTTTTCTGTTTGGCCACCCTTTTCCTGGTTTTGACTAAGGGGAACAGGCTTAGAGCTTTTTTGGTCTGTGTCTGTTGGAGGTTCTCACATGGAAGCTTCTAGAACACATTAGCTGAACGATACGGGAGGTGAGAAGGAGAAGGGAATTTACTACCATGTTGCTCCTCAGCCCTGAAGTTCCTCGCAGTTTGCCATATTCTTTTCACATTTCAGAGTCTTTTTTTTTTTTTAAAGATTTTATTTATTTATTTGACAGAGAGATCACAATTAGGCAGAGAGGCAGACAGAGAGAGAGGGGGAAGCAGGCTCCCTGCTGAGCAGAGAGCCCGATGCGGGGCTCAATCCCAGGACCCTGAGACCATGACCTGCGCTGAAGGCAGAGGCTTAACCCACTGAGCCACCCAGGCACCCCTCACATTTCGGAGTCTTCTTATGTTTGTTTATTTATGCCCAGGGATTTTAGTTGTAAGAGGGATGACATAGGAGGAATGGTGGTCATCTGTTCTGGCTCAAAACCCCTAATACAGAGTTTTTCCCAATACTTTATTATGAAAAATTTCAAACACAAAGTAAAACTGAAATAATTTTACAATCAACACCCATAAACCATCACCTAGATCTACTTTTAATATGAAAAGGGGTCTACTTCTCAACTTGAGTGGATATTTTCAGGGGTTTTCTCTTTATAATGATGTGTTATTATTGGATTATATGTTCTAACTGCCTTTCTGTATATTTCACATTTTGAAAAGTATGAAAAATATGACCTTATTTTTGTTTCGTACACACAACTGTGCGTAAGCACACATAATAGTATATATGAATAGATGTAATCAGTGTTTATTACTATTTCTTCATTCCCCATACCGTGTATAAATTTCTCATAATTTTCACAATCAGGTAAACAACAAAGCACTTTACAAAAATTATGCATATGCAATATTTTAAAATGACGAAAATTTTGAACATTTCAATAAAGTACATATACAGGCAGTCTATATCAGAAAATATCTAAATGGCTCAATAAATATGAGATCATATTTAATTTCTCAAGGACTCAAAATTAGATATAAAAAATTTTCCCCCTTGAATAAACAAAAACTTAAAGAAAAAGCATTAAAAATAAAACAAAAACCCCAGAGTAAGCAAGGGTGTTAGACATAGCACATATTATCACCAACTGCTATGGAAATAAAAATTGTAAAATCTTCCAGGAAGGCAACTAGACAATGGGCTCAGAATGCCACCAGTCCTTGATAAAGTCATTCAATTCAAGAAATTTAGCTAAGAAAATAATCTTCAAAGATGCAGGTACAAGAATATTAATGGAGCAAAAACGTGGAAATAACATAACTAACAAGAAACGTTAAATAAGCTTAATTTAGTTAAGTATATTTAACTAGATATAATATCATATATACAATACACATTAAATAAGCTTAATTTATAGTTAAATAAGCTTTAATTAAATTAAGCCTACTTAACTATTTTATTTATTTAGCTTATTTAACTATTTAACTATTAGCTTATTTAAATATTTAACTACCAGCTTATTTAACTATTTTAGTTAAATATGTTAGGGTCCGTAATCAAAGGAGCGAGACTGATAAAAAGCGAAGGTCAAGCAAAGCTTTATTTCACACCAAGCATCAGAGAATCAAACTGACCCCTGAGGGCCATCTCTTGCAAAGAGGCGACCCCGCCCAGCCTCACAGACTAACTTTTATAGAGCTAGTTTAGGGGGACTATATACATGTGGCCAATGAGATTGCAATACACAGAGAAAACTGCACTGTCATGCTAGGTCTGCCATACACAGAAAAAACTGCTAGGTAACACACAGGTGGCCAATTGAATTTCAATTTACCCTAGTAGATATATGCGTGCCCTACTGATTGGATGTCTTCACCCCGCCTGACCCGCCCTTGTATCTAGGCTTTGCAAGTAAGTTCCTCTGGGAGGGGTGGGGTCAATCTAAGTTCACCCCATAAACACAAAATTACTCCCTCTGGCTAACCAGGCCCTTACAAAATATATTTTAAAATTTTAATTTGCCATAATGGAAGGCACTGAAGCCATTCAAAACATTCCTCAGGGAGAATTATCTACTGGCAAATTCAAATGTCCGAGGTACATTCATTCCTATGTGAGGAAAAAACCAAAGTAAGTTACAATTGCTATCTGCAAGATTCCATTTTGCTAAAAGCAGGTCGGCAGCAAATGTTCACCAAAACGTTAACCACTTTTGGGCAGTGGCATTGGGTACATTTTTCTTTCGTTTTTTTGTTGTTGTTGTTATTTGTTTGTTTTTTCCCTATTTATAAAATCTCCCCAATGGGACGCGCTCCCATTATGAAGAAATGAGAACCATTGGCTTCTCCGCCCCTGGAATGCCCTTTCCCTTCACCCCCGCTGCTGCCAGGGGACCCCACTCACTCTTCTGAACGCGCCCAGATGCCACCACCCCGCTTTCCTTTGTTTCTCCCCATAACGCTTATCTTCTAAAAATGTCACAGAATTACGTCCATGGCTTACTGTGCTTCCTACCAACTCCCCCCAAAAAGTTCTTGAAAGCAACGACCTTTGTTTTGTTCACTCATTCCCAACCACTTATGGCAGCCCTTGCCACAAGAAGGTCCTCGAAACACATTGGCTGCATGACCGAAGGGGAAATAGGTTTGTTCTCGGCGATTGTCTACTTGCCTTATTGTCACTGTGCCGATGTACAGCTACAAGACACGGCCCTCGGCGAACCGTTTCCTTCACGGGGAGTCGGGAGCCAGAGCCCTCGCCGCCCAAGCGGTGTGACCACGAGCCCTGAAGCGGGAACTCGGCAGGTGACAGGCTCGCCCCTCCCAGCCTCGCAGACCAGAGCGGAGAACTACACTTCCCAGAATGCATAGGTCCTCGCCTGGACTACATTCCCCAGGGGCATTAGCGGCCGTCCCTAACTCGCCCCCTGCCCCGCCTCTCTGGACAGCCGGCTTTTGCAGCGCAAGGCTCCCGGCCTGAGTTCAGCCCAGTGAGGTTAGAGACCGGGAGAAGGGGTCCCGACCCCGGGCTGCTGTCCATCCGGGCAGTGCCGGAGCCTCCGCCTGCGGAGCACTGCCAGGAGGCGCAGACCCCGACACCCCGAGGCCTG